>NC_139148.1:72367568-72967568 GCF_964270905.1 Leucopleurus acutus
AACAAACACTTTCATATCTGTCTATGTGCAAGGAATCTGGAACCAGATGACTTAGGTTAAAATTCTGAATCCGCCGCTTATTAGCTTATTTATGTGAAATTAAGCTGGATATTTAACTCAGTTTCTTGATCTGTAAAATGGGGAGATCATTAGTTCCTATATTTCAGGGTCGTTTATTGGACTGGTTGAGCAAAAATACATAAACTACTTAGAAGTGTGCCTGGAATATTTTAAGTGTTCAGTAAATGTCGGTTGAGTATTATCTTTCTTTCACCATCTTGCTTTAATTAAAGCATGGATTTTTTCCCTGAAATCATACTTAAAACTCTACCTTACACCTGTGCTTCTCATTCTCAATGTAGATAGACTTGCTTGACTCTATAATCTCCATTCTACATCAGTATGTCCTCATAGGTTCATCTTCTTATCCTTCTTTTGTAAAAGAATGTGTTCCTTTTTTTCTTGTTTAGCCCCTTATCTCCCATCTCTTTAGCAATCTAACTTTTTTCTTTCTTGTAACTTTGATCTTTCCCTTTCCACTAGTTCCTTCTGCTCAGTCTGCAACTATCCTCAAGGATCTTCTCTTCCTCTCAAATCTTCCCTCAGCTCTATTGGTTACTCAAATTTCAGTCCTATATCTAGTTTTTATATCACTGTTAAATTTTTAAAAGTAAAAGTGTGGCATGAACTTTGCAGATTGAGAGAAATATTCCAAACTCCTCTCTGAAATTTGTAAGCTGGGTAATCTTGAACATGTTTACATCTCTGAGACAGATTTCTCATATAGAAAAGGAGAATAAGAATAACTACCTCATTGAGTTGTTGTAAAAATGAAATACTATACTTTAAAAGGTGCTTAGTGTAGGTGATTTTCTGCTTCTTGATCTTGGTGTGGTTATAAAGGAGGGTTCAGTTCAGAAGAATTCAGTGAGTTGTACCCTTATAACATGTGCCCTTTTTGTATATATGTTTAGAAATTAAATAAATGATAGTGAAGTTTCTGTCATGTAATAAGTGCTCAATAATTGTGGCTGTTATTATTTGTATTATTAGTGATTGCAATTTGGATTCCACTTCAACCATTCCAAGTTCATCAGTGACCTCCAATCAATATATCCAATGCCTTTACCTGTTTGAAGATAGACACCATCACTTTGAATCTTTTACCTCCCTTGTCTTCCTCAATATGCCTGGGCTATTCGACTCAAATACCAGTTGACTCAGCGATACTTTTGTTAGCAGATCTCATTTTAATTATGGAAAGTTCTATAATTCATATATATACACAGAACTTTCCATAATTTTGTATATACATATATAAAACAGAGTATTCTTGTTTTTGTAAGAAGAACTGCAGAGCCATTCTGAAGAAGTTAGTCAGAGGGGTTGGTTTTGACGAGTTATTTGAATTGATAACAACATATGTAAAGATGGATACGCATGCAAATTAGGATTTGGGAATCATTTGCGATGAGTAATAGTTTAATTACAAGAACTAAAGAGTATCATCAAGGAAGTGTATAACAAGTTTATATTTGTCAGACAAAGTAAGAAGAAGAATAGGAGTGAGAGGACAGGGAAAGAATATTTGGAGTGGTAGTATTGGAGCCATGATAGTGTATTGTTTGGAAAGTCAAATCCTGTGCTTGTGATATACAATTAATTGTTCCTTAATCACTGAAGATAAAAATGAAATTATTGTAACAAAAGATGCAAAACATCATTAAAGTCACTAATATTCCCATTTGAGGGGTAGTAGATCGGTAAAACAGGAGTTAGACAATCTGGGTATAAGTATCAGCCGTTTTACTTAGCTAGCAGTGCTGCACTGGGTAAATAATATAAGCCTCTGAGCTTCAGTTTTCTAATTTTCTGATGGATATAATAGTCTCTCCTCTCAATCATTTTCAAAACGTTTCTGTGGGGCTCAAATAAGATAATATATGTAAAGATGCTTTGCAGCTCACGTGGCATCACACAGATGCAGGAGATGATTTGTAAGGTACTTGTTACATATCCCCTCCCATGCACCTGCCATATGATTGGGTACTACGTTACAGCAAATGATGTCAAGGAGAGTGATGACCAGTAGATGGATGCAGGCTGTAACTCAGGGGAGTTGGTTGGATTTGAGAGGTATTTCCCGGAATACAGACCTGTTGGTGAGCTCTCTTGCTTTTAAGAGTCAGTGTTGTTTGAATTCCATCCTGAATGTGACAACCTGCTGCTTATTCATAGGTGAGTCACTCTTTCTTATAAATTCAAAATCAAATCCTGGTAATCAACTGTGCCTGACTTGTATGGGGGGGGTGGTCAGTGAAGAAAACAGGAAAGAAAAAAGTGAGGTGTTTTTGTTACTATTGCTTTTATTAGCTAATATTGTAAAAATGAAGAGTAGATATTTTAGGAGTTAAAAGATCAACTAATGATGTGTTTTATTTAGATTCTCAGAAGGATATATGTGAGTTTGCAATCTGGAGAATTGCATTTTATTCGAAATTATATATAAATTTCACGATTAAATGTTTGGGGAATGAGACTTTGTAACTGATATATTTTAATGGAATATTTTCTGCTTATAACAAATTAGAGGTCTATCTTTTCTGAGGTACTTGAGTCTTACAAAAGAGGAAATGGGAAATATGAATCAAGTATGATTACACAATTAAATTGGATGCCTGAGTTCATTTATAGCTTAATAAAATAGGAAAATGTGCTAATAGCAGTTTTATCCCTGTCCTGATATTTGGCAGGATTTTGCACATGAATTAAAGAGAAAGAAAAAAGCAAGATATTCTGATTATGAGATGATACATTTGAAGTGGCAAGTCCATAATGTCTCAGAAAAAGCTTGTATAGTATGATTTCTACACTAATGTATATATGGTTATTATAATGGAAATTGTGCCAGAGATCCTTTGAAAATATTTTCCAGTAGTAATACAAAGCTCATGAAATACAATGTAGTTCTAATATTCATCAAAATGAGTTGACTTTTATTAAGTTTTGGTTCACTGTAATTATCAAGTCAAGAATTTAACTGGCTCTGTTAACAAAATGTAGCAATGGCTATGTACTCATAAGAATTTAGTCTTGTTTTCTGGCAAACACTACATCATTGGCTGAAGGAAATAAGAAAATACACATGAAAGCCCTTTGAAATCTGTGCTGTGATATTCATAAACCCTACTACTGGGTTTTACATTCTTAGTTTTCTTTAATATATATACTTAAATATTTATATGTATAAATATGAAAATTTTAATACATTATGTATATGTGTCATATATATAATTTTTAAATATATAATTTTAAAGGACAAAGAGAAAAAGGATTCAAGAGTAATTAAATTTTGCCAGGTTTCCCTGATCACTATTCAGTACACAAATCTACTGCTAAATTACAAATATCTTACAAGGGAGGTTGGCAACAATTATTAACAAATTAGCACAGGTTAGTCTACCAGATTAATTTGAATGAAGCTGAAATCCTGGAGAATAACAGCAAATAAAGTGGTGTGTTCTAGCTCCACAGAGATATATCCCACTAATTAAATAACAAAAAGTAAAATTTCCACAATTTGAATGTGCCAGCTCTAATCTAGCTTCTGTGAATACATAGGCTTTTGAATGACATATTCAACTACTGAAAAGACAGTTTTTGGCTGCAGGAATCCAAAGATTGTCATTAGTAGTAATAATATTAATAATTACTTAATTTGTATAGCAGATATGTATAAGATTCAGAGGTTGAGGAAACAGGAGAGAAGCTGCTTTGAGACAGCTGATTAAAGTGGCAAACATCTGTCTTTGTAAAAGTGGAGCCAGAATCTTTCACCCTGCTTGCTAACTGATTGTAATAATTTCATTTGGTCAGAAGTGATTCATATATGTTCACAATTGTAAAACACTCACTGTTTTCTATTTGCTTCTACCTCTTCCCACTCACTATATTCTGCTTTCCTCTCTCATCATTAGTGTTTGGATGTTTCTTGGTTGTTGTTCCGTTTTATTTTTCTCACCCCTTCTTGTGTCTAGATCCCAGGAGACAGATACCATGTGTGACTTCTTCCCAAACTTCCTCCATTTGCTTGAGATACCATTTAATTCCAGTATGTTTGGGGTTTGGTGGAAGGAGCACTGCACTAAGGTTCAGATGTCTGGATTCCTTTTCTAGTTCTGCCACTAAACTGTTGTGTGACTTGGAACAAGTCTCTTCTTTCTGGGCCTCAGTTTTCTCATCAATAAATGAGGGAATTAGATAAAATTATTTTTTCAGGTTTATTCTAGCTACATTCAGCATTTATTCTATTTTGTGGACGAGATGACCTCCTTCGGTGATATGGAATACCTAGGGAAATGTTTTCTAGTGAATAGGGCTATTAATAGAAATTTTGATTTAGTTCATTACAGCTTTTAGACGTTTGCTTTGATAAACGAGTTTAAACATAAATGTTCGCCTATTATGGTACTATGTCAGGGCACACAGCTTCAGGAACACTGCGTGCAGTAAAAGAAATATTCAGATATGATATTGAGAATTGATAGCATGGAAGAATTTCAGCTTTGTTTAAAACTGTGTTCATAAATTCACAAGGTCAAGGGATGCAGTGTTCTGGTGATAATTTGTGTTCAAATGAAACAAAATATTCTTCTAAGTTTCATTTTGAACACTGAGTACCAGCGTGGGTCCGCTTCAAATCTGCATTATCTAAATCCATAGCACTTCAAAATGGGAGCTACTCGAACTAATCCTGAGAGTGCAAGGCTATTAGAGACGCTAGTTGTAGTCTTCCCCCATCCCCCGCCCCCCTCAACTCTAGGCCTCAGTTTCATGGTCTATAATCTTAGATTAAGAAAGGAAAAAAAAGTGGAATTTCCATAAATGCTAGAGGGGCATGTCTTCACATCAGCTCAGCATTCCAGCGACCATCTCTTTTATTGAGAAATCTGACCACCTGTTGCTTCCAGATTAGTTTTCTTGCTGCCTTGAATTCTTGCTCATCCTGATTGTGTGTGTGTGTGCTTGCGCGCGAGTGTGTATGTGTGTTTAATCTTCTCGTTAGAACCATTAAAGCACACCCACAGACATTTGTACAGTATCGCAGGGAAAACAAACTTTTTCAACAGCCAGTAAGTGCGGGTAAAGGTCGAAGACAAGCTCCCCCGACATCCGCCGCCGCCCCCCACCTTCCCCCGCCCCCACGCTCGCGCGCCTGGTAGGGCCAGAGCTACGTCACCAGCAGCCAGCGGCTCCTCCATACGCGCTGGGCTCTGGGGGCTGGGGGCCAACGGTAACCGGCGTGCCAGGCGCGGGGCAGCCGGAACCCGTCCTTCCCCTACCCAACTGCCCTCTTGGTACGTGAGGGAATCCTACCCCCGCGGCGTCTGGCCTGAGAGGGTAGGGAACGAGGCAAGTAGCAAGGTGGCTTGCTGTAACCCTCGGGTGCGGCTGTAGGGGGAGGCGTTTACAGTTCTGAGGAGCATCCCTTTGAAAGCCCTATAAGGCGACGCGGTCTGACAAAACACCGGTAGTTCTGGAGGGGAAGAGGCCTAACGGGCTGCCGGGGCAGAGGGTCGGGGAGGGTCTGAGGGTAATCAGGAGGCCCTCGGTCCCTCGGCCTCAGGTGGTCAGGCTGCCTTAGCCTCGCAACTCAGCTCTGAGCTTCACATTGCAGATGGAGGTCCTGACAGACTAGTGGGGGGCCTTTTGGTGAGAACAGGGCTGGGAAACTGTCCTACGAAAAACCGAGGACGGAAAAAGGGAGTGAGGGGACGGTTAGGCTGACCAACTGATAACTTGGTGGGACGGAGCCATAGATTGGATGAGTCTCTCTGAGGTGAACGTCTTCAGAGATTCGCTCACAGGGACAGCCTGAGGCAGAGCAATGACGATAATAGGGTCGTGGGGACGCGAGTTCAGAGGAGGCTGACTTCAGCTCAACACGAGGAAAGTTTCCCACAGAATTTTAGTTGTTGGCAAACGCGCACTGCTGCCTCGTCAAGCTCTATTCTAACTGTCGAATTCCAACTTTAGGATTAGATATCACCTGTATTTTTTTTGTAATTCCCTGAGTCGATTATTCTTCCTGTGTTATAATAATATAATAATCCCTCTCAGCATTATTTATATTATTTTCTTATGGAAAAAGAAATCCATCCTGCTCAGATAAGCTGATGATATCATTTAGAATTTTTTTTTTGTTTGAAATCTTAACACCTTATTGTCTTGGCTATGGATAACAGGACTTCTATGGTTGTGCGTTTAAAATACATTAAGCTTAATTAAAATATTAACAATTGGGGCCATTCAGCTTGTAGTTTATCCTCCTACTTAGGCTGTAGACCCAAGCCTTTCAACATAAAGGAAAGTAATTGGAAATAAACCAATTTTCAAAGCTAGTCCGTATTCATAAGAATACACTTTGAGGTCTTGAGAAGGGAAACTTTCCACTATATTTGATCATTAATTTTTTTATTGTTTGTTTTGTCAGTTTTGTTACCCTCCTTTCCTTTTTTAAAAAATTGTGGTCTTTTAATGCTGAGATGAAAAATCTTCGTGAATATTTTGCATAAACAGCCATGTGGATTTGCAAGAGTATATAACAGGCAACACTTCAATAGAAACTGGAAAGACCAAAACAAAGAAAGAAAAAAGAAGAAGTCATTTAGGTAGATTTCAAGGAATTATACAAATGTTAAATAGCAAAAAAAGAATAGGAAAACCACTACACACCAAAACCCGCTTCCCTTGAAGGATTTTAAGTGATATTATACAATCATAGAAAGCACAACCACATATTTTAATTACTGAAATTCCCTGTGCCTGGCACATAGTAAGCACATATTACCCAGTTGTTGAATGTGGTCAAATGAAATGAAGTTTTTTCCCTCTTTATTTTAACAAGCTCTCTGCTGAATGCCAGAACTTCACTAAGGGTTTCTGTCTTACTAACTTTATTTATTTCTATTTTTTTCAGAGTAACTAAAACTTATTGGAGGTTCAGTTCACCACTGGAGCCTACCCAAACCTTTCCTTTATCCATCCCCTGACCTCTGTGCAGCCTTTCTTACCCTCACACCTCAGGTGAAGGGGAAATCAGAGAAGTACCAGCGACTTGCTGGTGCTGGTAGGCCCATTGCCAGTTTCATCATGAATTTTAAGGCTACAGATAATCTGACAGTAAGCATCAGGATTCTTTCAGATCTTCCCATTCCCCTAATAACCCTCATTTTCAGTCTGAGATCACCTACCAAATAGATTACCCTAATACTTGATTGGAGTTTCTAGAACTCTGTTGTCCAATCCAGTAATCACTGGCCACATGTGGCTATTAAAATTTCAATTAATTAAAATTAAACAAAATTTAAAATTGTGTTCTCAAGTCTCACTAGCCACATTTTACATGCTTAACAGACATATGTTACCATACGTATTGAATAGTTCAGATGTAGAATATTCCAAAACTTCAGAAAGTTCTTTTGGACACTGCTGCTCTAGAAAGCCTGTCAGCACCTTGCCATATCTGCAGTTTAAAAGGTATTCAGATTCAAACCCAGGTTTCTTGATGATTAAGATTAAGGTAAACACAAAATATGCTCTAGTAGTCCAAGAAGTGGCTGTACAAGGCGGAACTTGAGTTAACTGGCTGAATGGAGGGCAAAAAAACATGGCAGCACCACTCATCTAATTTGGTCATACTTATTTAGGCTGGGAAAGTGAGACCTATAGTCAAATGTTTTTCAGGAAGGGCTTTGGCTATGATTCCAGACTGTTTTTTTTAACATGAACATCAGTGATTTACATTTGTAAAGCATTTCTACATACACGGTCATAAAATTTAGTTAAAAGATGATAAATGGAAGGGGAAAACAGTTGATTCTAAGAGCATCTGCATTATCACAATGTTACTTTTTAAACTGACATTAATATGTCCTTTGTATCTTCCCTATTGTGGGTTTCAAGAACTGAGTAATACAGGTAGGAACACTGCAAGCTGCAACAAATTTAAGCTTCAAAACTATCAGTACTAATAATGATTCACATTTCCATAATGAATGTCTTACATTTTAGAAAGTGTTCTTCTCATTTTTCTTTCCATGGGTCTCACAAGACGCTCCTGTTGTAGGTAGGACAGATTCTTTTAAGGTTCTTTTCTTTCTAGTCTTCTTTGCCTTGACTCAGATGCCACCTGCTGCATGAAGCTGCCTCTTTTCCTTGCAGTTAAATGTAAACTCCTTAGCACTTTCTCTGTATGGTACATGTCTTAAGCTAATTAGCAATGCTGTTGATGTGCTTTTGATCCTTCTTAATAGATTCACAAATCCTGTAGGAAAGAAGTTGTGTCAGATGTATATTTGTGGGTTTTTTCCAGTTTTAATTTTATTTTATTGAGGTAAAACTCATATAATGTAAAATTAACTATTTTAAAGTGTACAATTCAGAGGTATTTAGTATATTCACTATGCTGTGCAACCATCACTTCTTTCTAATTCCAAAAGATTTCATCATCCCAGAATGAAACGCTGTACCTATTAGTCACTCCTCCCCACCTCACTACAGCCCCTGGCAACCATTAATCTTTCTGTGTCTGTGGATTTACCTATTCTGAATATTTCAACTAAGTGGAATCATACACTATGCAACTTTATCTGTCTGGCTTCTTTCACTTAGCATAATGTTTTCAGGGTTCAATCACATTGTAGCATATATTGGTATTTCATTCAGATTTATATTTGAGTTTTGTTTTTTACTAGAGATACTCAATAAATATTAGTTTAATTATTTAATTAATGGTGGACTGTTTTACCCCAAACTCCCACACCTGACAGCATATGTTAATATAATGCAGTCTGTATGAATAGATAAAGCCTGAACCTGATTAAGTTCTGTTATTTCATTCTTAGCTACTCAGATTATCTAAACCTTAAACATTAACCATCAGAAGATTTTCTCTATTTATCCATTCTGAGACATGGCGCAATCGTTTCATCTTTTCCAGCGAGATCCTATTGTGACATCCTCTCCCATTGAAGTTCGTCTGTGGATAGAAGGGAAGATGTTTTGAAACATCTTAGCTCTGCACATCACATTCATCTTTTACAGGCTCAGCTGCCCAGATTTTACAAAATATTAATAAATAAAAACAAATAATTTTACAGTCTTTTACAGAACATGCTTCAATATTAAAGATTTGAACCTGAAAACTGTAAATTTAAGGTCATAGCATTATGTTTTAATAAACGCATTCTCAGAATAATCCCCTTGTCTTGTTTAGTGTCTTCCTTGTATGACTATTGGAATTAATGTATTAATTAAATTTTAATTATATTAATATGTGAATTTGGACTTAATAAAATTAATATATATTTATTGGAAGCAATCGAACCTTCTAAATAATAATATGAGACAACCAGTAAAATACACTACCTAACAGATATGATTTACATTCTTCTATTGGAAGGAGCCAATGCTGACTGAAGAGAATGGATGGTATAGAGTAGTACATGCAATGAAAGGAAAAATTAAATGTTATTAATTAAATTAATTTTATTATTATAATTTATTACACTTAAAATATATTTAGCTTTTTAGAGCAAAGGCCATGCCTCCTCCATCACTTGCTCTTCACATTAATAGATACTGAAAAAAATATGTTGACTGATTTAAGAGTTAGGAAAAATCCAAAGTCTTCTTTTATCAGGTGTCTTTATTAGCATTGCACAACAGAGCACTTTAGGGAAGATTGGCAGCTCTTAGCATTTTGTTAATTATAGAAACTCTTCTAAAGATGATTATTTTGAAGCTTTGCTTTACTGCAGTATTTTCTGTACACACTAATTACTAAAGATGGTTTGGCATATTCTGTTTTGTTAAATAAAATGTTTTAGGCACTACATAGATGAAAATAATATATTATCATTACAGAATTATAGTATCTTTTTATATTTTACTTTTTAAACTTTATTAAAGTTTTAATTCCCATCCATAAAATAGCTTCAGTGCAATAAGTTTTCCCTCACATTAAGTTGAAATATTACAGTTATCTAGCACAAAAACCTATGTGAAAATTTATTATAAAAATAATTTCATTTATGTCAATAAAATTATTTTTATGCAGAGGCATTTCAAATGAAAAGTAATTTTTAGTTTTTTTGCTTCATATTTTAATTCTAACTTTTATAATTCTTAACATCAGAAAACTTAAACACTCTAAAGTTACCCTTATTCAGTAGTTTAGGGAATAAAACTTTGGTTCCTGCTTTTG
The DNA here is from genome assembly GCF_964270905.1 of Leucopleurus acutus. Lineage (NCBI taxonomy): Eukaryota > Metazoa > Chordata > Mammalia > Artiodactyla > Delphinidae > Leucopleurus > Leucopleurus acutus. The sequence goes on from NC_139148.1 coordinate 72,377,836, forward strand.
GAAGGAAATTCCAAGTTTTCTCAACTACTATTGCTTGTTTTTTCCTTCTGAGTTATTCCTTTTAATTTTCAGACTTTACATTTGCTAACTACTGAGAATAGTGCTAATGCAAGAAGAAATACCTTCCTCCCCTGTGCTCCCATAACATTTCCTTTGCTTCTTGAAGCACTTTCTGCCTATTATCGTAATTGTGCATATGAGTGTTTTATCTTTTCCCTATCAAACTGTAATTAGCTTGAAGGCAAGTGGTAATGTTTTGTTCATCTTTGTATCTCTGACAGTGCTCAGCACAATACTTTGCAAAAAGCAGGTGCCTAGCAAATATTTTTTGTTATTAACAAAATAATGACTTTAATTTTCCCTTCTCAATTTTTCCTATAAAATTGACTTTATGACCAGGAACTTTCAGGTTCTCCAGGTCTTTGTTAAATTTTTGTATGATATTGGCATATTCTTATAAGAGTAGTTGTAAAAGAAAGTAATTTAAATTAAGCAGGCCATAAGTTATAGGCATTTGACCTCAATGTTTTTAACTCTCTCATCAAATATAAGATTAAATACTTTTTCTTTACTGCTATCCTAGCTTCTTTTTGGTCTTTGATTCATGGTAAGTTACAACATTATTAGAAAGGTAAAATGTTTCTGTTATTTGAACATAAAACCAAGGATGATAATTCCAATTTGACTTACTGGAAACCTTTTACACAATTTAGAGGGAAAAAGCTAGATCAGATCAATAGCCAGCACTACTGAAACAGAATGCTAGTGGTGGGGGTGGGTTTCAGGTAGCTGTTATTTTAGCGTATCAAAGATATTATCATGCATAAAAAGGTTACTATGGGAGTATTACTCATATAGCACTGTTTATTTAAGTTTGGGTGCACTTTGAGACTCAAAATGGACTTTAGAGGAATTCTCTGGTATTGAGATTGCTGGTGTTTGGAAACATCCTTATTTAGTCTTTCATTTTGATTTTGTTTTTGTTTTGTTTTGTTCTTTTAAGTCATGTAGACGGTGGGTCCCATGTCCTCAAATCCCATTTCCAGCCCAGCCCAGATCCTGGGACTTTCAAAAAGCTGTTAGGGCCAGCGAAAGTTCCCAAAGAAACTCCATTTGGTGTGGATTTAATTGCAGAGGTTTTAAAATTTATTTTTTCATTTAGGAATAATTGACATATATTAGTTTTGATTTTTAAAATTTTGTTTTTAAGTAAAGGAATTTTCTGGATTTTAGTACAAAATAGAAAGTGTGATTTGAATTTAACAGGTGGAGCATCTTGAATCCATTGAAAGAATATAGGCTGAGAGTTTGGAGATCTGACTTCTAGGTTTGCTTGTACCACTAAACTCTATTGTGATCTTAGACAAGCCACTTGGCATTTAGAAAGATTTCTAAAAGTGTCTTTATTTATTTAAATTGTTTTTCCTTATTCCTCATGTTTATTTATTTGTTTCTTTCTACCTTTCCTTCTTTCCCTCCCTCCGTCCCTCCCCTTCTCTCCTTCTCTCCTTCCCTCCCTCTTTCTTTCTTCCTTCCTTCCTTTCTTTCTTTCTCTTTCTTTCTCTTTCTTTCTTTCTTTCTTTCTTTCTTTCGTTCTTTCGTTCTTTCTTTCTTTCTTTCGTTCTTTCTTTTTCTTTCTTTCTCAAATTGGCAATATAGATATGTATGTCTGAGAGGTATATTGTAATGAAAATAAAAATCAATAGTAACAGAAATATTTCAGGAGGGTTAAATGACAACATAAATGTGAGATGTATTTAACATTGTTCTACTTATTTTTATCCCTCTATCAATTAAACTATTGTTATTGTTATGCTAGTGGCTACACTGTCAGCAGTTCCAACATATTTTGTCACTCTTCATGGATTTTCTTGGATCTTACAGGTTTAGATGATTGTTAGCTCTATCTATATATGGATTTTAATAACAAAATCAGGTGTATGTTAGCTTAGAAAGCATTAATTATAGGGTAATTTTCATTCAGAAAATATTTGTTGGTTGGGAAATGATGAATTAAATTGGAGAACTTGTAAAATTAGAAAATTAGGAAAGATCATGATAATGGGCACTTAAGGACCTCTCCTTTCACTGCTGACATACATTCATCGTTGTCAAAATCATAGGCTATGCAGGATGTATTTGATAGGGAAATCACTTTGTTAAAGTGACTATGACAATATTGAATTTATCATTCTGGAAGACATCTGTGAATGAGCAGAAGGGCTTCAAATTAAAAATAACTTAAGAGTGATAGTTCTCAAAACATCAGGAAATAGACCAAGTAATAATAATAGCCTATTCCCTGAAATAATAAAAATACATACATATATTTTGGATGACGTTGGGTTTAAATCACCAGTTATGAAATTTGATTGCATTAACAGGAGAGAAAATTTTTATTTGTGGGTAAGAGTCTTTCAGATGCCCCTTAAATTATATTTCACCATTGACTGACTGTGGTGTCTTTATCTTATATCTAAGGCTGGCATAGAATAGCAGGATAACTATACACACTTTTGGAAAAAAAAAAAAAGGATGCCACCCTTCCTGATCTCTATCCTTATTCAAGCTCTGGGGATGGAGATTTGGACCTGATAATTAATACCAGATTGGGATGACTACAGCTGCTTTTTATAAACAGCTTGTACCAGATTCACCAAAGTAAGTTACATTTTCAGATTGTAAGTTGAGCACTTGGAGAACTGCCTTAGCTTTCAGAGTTCCAGATGCTATTACTGGGTATAATGATGCAACTGTTTAATTTAACAGTCTGTGTTATAGGTGTCAGTGACCTTTGGCATTGCATAGAAGATGACTTAAACATTTAAGGGTCACAAATCATAATCCCTTTGAAAATCTGATGATAACTATAGGCTATTTCATTTAGAATAGGCATTCTGTTTTGTATATAATAAAAATCAGATAGTTTATTTACCAGGGATTCCAGACTTCTTCACTAGGTAATGAGTCATTAATGTGTGATTAGCAGCTCTTTCTACCCTTCTGTCCTCAAACTTCTCCCACACTTCTAAGTCTATTGCTCAGATTTAGAGTACCTAAGCAGTCTCTTTTGAGAAGTTATAGTTGTATGGTATGCATAAAGCAGAAGATGCATGGAAGTACAAAGACTAGGAGTAGATTCTCACCATGAAGAACAGCCCATTTCCCCTACTGGTTGTCAGCTACCAGGGGGTTATGCACTACATATATAGTTATATATCTCCAATATTTTGACTGTAGTACTATCTACCACAATTTGAAATAATTTATCCAAGTGTTCTTGTTTCCATCAATTTCATTTTGCTTGTTTGTGGGCTTTTTGCTTTTTCCTTGAATGGTTGATGGAAAAGAGATCATATTTCCAGTGATTTCTGTTTATTTTTTACAGTTTTCTTCCAAAGCAGATCTTCTTAGGCTCATCAAAGACTACAGTTATTCAACAGAAAGCTTGGCATTATAATAAGCCTTCTGTGCTTTCCCCAATTCCCACCACACCCCTCAAAATCCTAAGCTGAACTCTTTGACAAGATTAAGGTGTCTTCAATAATTTCTGCTGATAGACTGTGTATAAGAGGACTGAGACTATCTTAATATCAGGAATATGAATTGAATAGTGAATTCCTAATAAAAGGAATCAAACTTATTTGTGGAAACCAATTTTCTCCCTGAGTCATAAAAGAAGCCAGAGATTTGAGTTTTTAAAATATACCTTATATTTCAGGGCAGTTTTAGGTTCACAGTAAAATAGAGCAGAAAATACAGATAGGTCTCATGTATCCTCTGCCCCAACACATGCACAGTTTCCCCCACTGTCAACATTCCAAAACAGAGTGATGCATTTGTTACAATTGGTCAACCAAGATTGACACATCAATAGCATTCAAAGCCCATAGTTTACATTAGGGTTCACCCTTGGTGTTGTACATACTATGAGTTTTGACAAATGTATATGACATGTACCTACCATTATAGAATCATATGAAATAGTGTCACTGGCCTAAAAATCCACTGCTCTGCTTATTCATCCCTCTTTCTGCCCTAACCCCTTACAGCCACTGATCCTTTTACTATCTCCATAGATTTGCTTTTTCCAAAATGTCATATAGTTGGAAATATACAACATGTAGCCTTCTTTCACTTAGCTATATGCTTTAAAGTTTCCTTCCTGTCTTTTGGTAGCTTGATATCAGTTTTTAATGTCTCAGTTTGCTTATCCATTCACCTATTGAAGAACATATTGGTTGCTACCAAGTTTTAGCAATTTGAATAAAGCTTCTATAAACATCCATGTACAGGTTTGTGTAGAGGTAAGTTTTCAACTTCTTTCAATAAATAAATAGCAAGGATGGTCATTGCTGGATCAAATGCTAAAATATGTTTAATTTTGTAAGAAACTGCCAAACTGTCTTCCAAAGTGGTGGTACCATTTTGCATTCTAACCAGCAATCATGAGAGCTCTTGTTACTACACAACCACACAGCATTTGTTTGTTATCAGTGATTTGGATTTGAACCATTCTATTAGGTATAGTGATATCTCTTTGTTTTAATTTACAGTTCCCTAATGTTTTAGAAAAGACAGTCTTTTCATCAATCTTATTGCTTTTGCTCCTTTGACCAGTTTATTTTATGTCTGTGGGTCTATTTCTGGGCTCTCTATTCTGTCCCATTGATCTATTTTATTTTTGTTCTTTCACCAATAGCACTATCTTGATTACTTTAGTTTTATAGATAGTCTTAAAGTCAGGTGGCATCAGTCTTTCAACTTTGTTCTCCTTTGATATTGTATTGGCTATTTAGGGTCTTTTACCTCTCTATATAAACTTTAAAATCAGTTTGTTGATATCCACAAAATAACTTGCTGAGAGTTTATTGGGATTGCATCAAATAAATATATCAATTTGGGAAGAAATGACATCTTGGCAGTGTTGGATCTTCCTATCCCTGAACATGGAATATCTCTCCATTTATTTAGTCCTTCTTTGATGTCATTCATCAGAATTTTGTCATTTTCCTCGTATGGATCTTGTACATATTTTGTTAGACTTATACCTAAATATTTCATTTCTGGGGGGGTGCTAATATAAATGGCATTATTTTTATTGAAGTATATTTGATTTATAATATTATGTTAGTTTTAGGTGTACAGCATAGTGATTCAGTATTTTTGCCGATTATACTCCAATAACCACAACAGGTTATTACAAGATAATGGCTATAATTCCCTGCGCTATACAGCATATCCTTGTTGCTAATCTATTTTATACATAGTAGTTTGTGTCTGTTAACCTCAACACCTAATTTGTTCCTCCCACATTCCCTCTCCCCTTTGGTAACCACAAGTTTGTTTTCTATATCTGTTAGTCTGTTTCTGTTTTGCATATACATTAATTGGTATTATATTTTAGATTTCACATATAAGTGATATCATACAGCATTTGTCTTTGACTTATTTCACTCAGCATACTATACTGTAGGTCCATCCACGTTGCTGCAAATGGCAGAATTTTATTCTTTTTCATGGATGAGTAATATTCCATCATATACATATATATGCATATACATATATATGTATACAATGGATGGGTGCCTTCCATACCTTTGCTACTGTAAATAGTTCTGCTATGAACATTGGGGCGCATGTATCTTTTCTAATTAGTGTCTGGATATGTACTCAAGACTGGAATTGCTGGCTAAAATGGTAGTTCTATTTTCAGTTTTTTGAGACCCTTCCATACTATTTTCCACAGTCGCTGCACCAATTTACATTGCCGCCAACAGTGTACAAGGGTTCCCTTTTCTCCACATCCTCTCCAACATTTGTAATTTGTGGACATTTTGATGATAGCCCTTCTGACAGATGTGAGGTGATATCTTATTGTTGCTTTGATTTCCATTTTTCTAAAAATTAGCAATGTTGAACATCTTTTCATGTGCCTGCTGGCCATCTATATGTCTTCCTTAGAAAAACGTCTATTCAGGTCTTCGGGCCATTTTTTTCACTGGGTTTATTTTTTGGATGATAAGTTATATGAGCTGTTTGTATATTTTGGATATTAACCCCTTATTAGTCTCATCATTTGCAAATATTTTCTCCCATTCTGTAGGTAGAGTTTTCATTTTGTCAGTGGTTTCCTTTGCCATGCAAAAGCTTTTAAGTTTAACTAGGTTCCATTCATTTATTTTTGCTTTCATTTCTTTTTTCTTAGGAGACTGATCCAAGAAAATATTGCTGCAATTTATATCAAAGTGTGCTCTGCCTATGTTTTCTTTTAGGAGTTTTATGGTATCTGTTCTTACATTTAGGTCTTTAAACCATTTTGAGTTTATTTTTGTATATGGTGTAATGGACTGTTTTAATCTCATTGTTTTATGTGTGGCTGTCCAGTTTTCCCAGCACCACTTGATGAAGAGACTGTCTTTTCTCCATTGTATATTCTTGACTACTTTAACATAGATGAATTGACCATGAGGGCATGGGTTTATTTCTGGGATCTCTATTCTATAACATTGATATATGTGCCTGTTTTTGTGCCAATACCACACTGCCTTTTTTTTTTACTAAATTTATTTATTTTTTATTTATTTAAACATCTTTATTAGAGTATAATTGCTTTACAATGGTGTGTTAGTTTCTGCTTTATAACAAAGTGAATCAGTTATACATATACATATGTTCCCATATCTCTTCACTCTTGCATCTCCCTCCCTCCCACCCTTCTTATCCCGCCACTCTAGGTGGTCACAAACCACGTACCTGACCTCCCTGTGCTATGCGGCTGCTTCCAACTAGCTATCTATTTTACGTTTGGTAGTGTATATATGTCCATGCCACTCTCTCACTTTGTCACAGCTTATCCTTCCCCCTCCTCATATCCTCATGTCAGTTCTCTAGTAGGTCTGTGTGTTTATTCCCATCTTATCCCTAGGTTCTTCATGACCTTTTTTTATTTTTTTTAGATTCCATATATATGTGTTAGAATACTGTATATGTCTTTCTCTTTCTGACTTACTTCACTCTGTATGACAAACTCCAGGTCAATCTACCTCACTACAAATAACTCAATTTCATTTCCTTTTATGGCTGAGTAATATTCCATTGTATATATGTGCCACATCTTCTTTATCCATTCATCCGATGATGGACACTTAGGTTGCTTCCATGTACTGGCTAATTTAAATAGAGCTGCAATGAACATTTTGGTACATAACTCTTTTTGAATTATGGTTTTCTCAGGGTATATGCGCAGTAGTGGGATTGCTGCGTCATATGGTAGTACTATTTTTAGTTTTTTTAAGGAAACTCCATAATGTTCTCCATAGTGCCTCTATCAATTTACATTCCCACCAACAGTGCAAGAGTGTTCCCTTTACTCCACACCCACTCCAGCATTTATTGTTTCTAGATTTTTGATGATGGCCATTCTGACTGATGTGAGATAATATCTCATTGTAGTTTTGATTTGTATTTCTCTAATGATTAATGATGTTGAGCATTCTTTCATGTGTTTGTTGGCAATCTGTAAATCTTCTTTGGAGAAATGTCTATTTAGGTCTTCTGCCCATATTTGGAATGGGTTGCTTGTTTTTCTGTTATTCAGCTGCATGTGCTGCTTGTAAATCTTGGAGATTAATCCTTTGTCAGTTTATTCACTTGCAAATATTTTCTCCCATTCTGAGGGTTGTCTTTTGGTCTTTTTTATGGTTTCCTTTGCTGTGCAAAAGATGTTAAGTTTCATTAGGTCCCATTTGTTTATTTTTGTTTTTATTTCCATTTCTCTAGGAGGTGGGTCAAAAAGGATCTTGCTTTGATTTATGTCATAGAGTGTTCTGCCTATGTTTTCCTCTTAGCGTTTGATATTGTCTGGCCTTATATTTAGGTCTTTAATACATTTTCAGTTTACTTTTGTGTATGGTGTTAGGGAGTGTAATAATTTTATACTTTTACATGTACCTTTCCAGTTTTCCTAGCACCATTTATTGCAGAGGCTGTCTTTTCTCCCCTGTATATTCTTGCCTCTTGTATCAAAGATACAGTGGCCATATGTTGGTGGGTTTATTCCTGGGCTTTCTATTCTGTTCCATTGACTATGTTTCTGTTTTTGTGCCAGTACCATACTGTTTTGATTACTGTTCTTTTGTAGTATAGTCTGAAGTCAGGGAGCCTGATTCCTCTAGCTCCATTTTTCGTTCTCAAGATTGATTTGACTATTTGGGGTCTTTTGTGTTTCTGTACAAATTTTGAAGTTTTTTGTTCTACTTTTGTGAAAAATGCCAGTGGTAGTTTGATAGGGATTACATTGGATCTGTAGATTGCTTTGGGTAGGAGGGTCATTTTCACCATGTTGATTCTTCCAATCCAAGAACATGGTATATCTCTCCATCTATTTGTGTCATCTTTAATTTGTTTCATCAGTGTCTTATAATTTTCTGCATACAGGTCTTTTGTCTCCTTAGGTAGGTTTATTCTTAGATAGTTTTTTCTTTTTGTTTCAAGAGTAAATGTGAGGGTTTCTCAATTTCACTTTCAGATTTTTCATCATTAGTGTATAGGAATGCCTGATATTTCTGTGCATTAATTTTGTTTCCTGCTACTTTACCAAATTCATTGATTAGCTGTAGTAGTTTTTTGGTAACATCTTTAGGATTCTTTATGTATACTATCATGTCTGCAAACAGTGACAACTTTACTTCTTGTTTTCCAATTTGGATTCCTTTTATTTCTCTTTCTTCTCTGATTGCTCTGGCTAAGACTTCTGAAACTATGTTGAATAATAGTGGTTGAATAATAGTGGTGAGAGTGGGCAACTTTGTCTTGTTTCTGGTCTTAGTGGAAATGCTTTCAAGTTTTCACTGTTGAGGACGATGTTGGCTGCGTAAAGATGGTCTTTATTATGTTGAAGAAAGTTCCCTGTATGCCTACATTCTGCAATGTTTTTATCATAAATAGGTGATGAATTGTTTCGAAAGCTTTCTCTGCATCTATTCAGATGATAATATGGTTTTTCTCCTTCAGTTTGTTAATATGGCATATCATGTTGATTGATTTGCATATATTGAAGAATCCTTCCATTCCTAGAATAAACCCCACTTGATCATCATTTATGATCCTTTTAGAGTGCTGTTGGATTCTGTTTGCTAGTATTTTGTTGAGGATTTTTCCATCTATGTTCATCAGTGATATTGGCCTGTAGTTTTCTTTCTTTGTGACACCTTTGTCTGGTTTTGGTATCACGGTATGTTAGCCTCGTAGAATGATTTGGGGCCCTCTGCTATACTTTGGAAGTGTTTGAGAAGGATAGATGTTAGCTCTTCTCTAAATGCTTGATACAATTCTCCTGTGAAGTTATCTGGTCCTGGGCTTTTGTTTGTTGGAAAATTTGTAATCACCATTTCAATTTCAGTGGTTCTGATTGGTCTGTTCATATTTTCTATTTCTTCCTGGTTCAGTCATTGCAGGTTGTGCATTTCTAAGAATTTGTCCATTTCTTCCAGTTTGTCCATTTTATTGGCATAGAGTTACTTGTAGTTATCTCTCATTACCCTTTGTATTTCTGCAGTGTCAGTTGTTACTTCTCCTTTTTCATTTCTAATTCTATTGATTTGAGTCTTCTCCCTTTTTTCTTGATGACTCTGGCTAATGGTTTATCAATTTTGTTTATCTTCTCAAAGAACCAGCTTTTAGTTTTATTGATCTTTGCTATCGTTTCCTTCATTTCTTTTTCATTTATTTCTGATCTGATCTGATCTTTATGTCTTTCCTTCTGCTAACTTTGGAGTTTTTTTTTATTTCTTCTTTCTCTAATTGCTTTAGGTGCAAGTTTAGGTTGTTTATTTGAGATGTTTCCTGTTTCTTAATGTAGAATTGTATTGCTATAAACTTCCCTTTAGAACTGCTTTTGCTGTATCCCATAGGTTTTGGGTCGTAGTGACTCCATTGTCATTTGTTTCTAGGTATTGTTTGCTTTCCTCTTTGATTTCTTCAGTGATCAGTTGGTTATCAAGTACTGTATTGTTTAGCCTCCATGTGTTTGTATTTTTTCAAGATCTTTTCCTGTAATTGATATCTAGTCTCATTATGTTGTATTCAGAAAAGATACTTGATAGGATTTCAATTTTCTTACATTTTGCAAGGCTTGATTTGTTACACAAGATAAGATGTATCCTGGAGAATGTTCCATTAGCACTTGAGAAATTCTGTATTCTGTCGATTTTGGATGGAATGTACTATAAATTTCAATTAAGTCCATCTTGCTTAATGTATCATTTAAAGCTTGTGTTTCCTTATTTATTTTCATTTTGGATGATCTGTCCATTGGTAAAAGTGGGGTGTTAAATTCCCCTAGTATGAATGTGTTACTGGCAATTTCCTCTTTTATGGCTTTTTGTATTTGCCTTATGTATTGAGGTGCTCCTATATTTGGTGCATAAATATTTACAATTGTTATATCTTCTTCTTGGATTGATCCCTTGATCATTATGTAGTGTCCTTCTTTTTCTCTTGTAATAGTCTTTATTTTAAAGTCTATTTTGTCTGATATGAGTATTGCTAATCCAGCTTTCTTTTGATTTCCATTTGCATGTCATATCTTTTTCCATCCCCTCACTTTCAGTCTGTATGTGTCCCTAGGTCTGAAGTCGGTCTCCTGTAGACAGCATATATATGGGTCTTGTTTTTGTACCCATTCAGTCAGTCTGTGTCTTTTAGTGGGAACATTTAATCCATTTACATTTAAGGTAATTATCGATATGTATGTTCCTATTTCCATTTTCTTAATTGTTTTGGGTTTGTTTTTGTAGGTCTTTTCCTTCTCTTGTGTTTCTTTCCTAGAGAAGTTCCTTTAGCATTTGTTGTAAAGCTGGTTTGTTGGTGCTGAACTCTTGCAGCTTTTGCTTTTCTGTAAAGATTAAAATTTCTCCATCAAATCTGAATTAGATCCTTGCTGGGTAGAGTAATCTTGGTTACAGGTTTTTCTCCTTCATCACTTTCAGTATGTCCTGCCACTCCCTTCTGGCTTGCAGGGTTTCTGCTGAGAGATCAGCTGTTAACCTTATGGGGATTCCCTTGTGTGTTATTTGTTGTCTTTCCCTTGCTGCTTTTAATATGTTTTCTTTGCATTTATTTTTTGATAAGTTTGATTAATATGTGTATTGGTGTATTTCTCCTTGGATATATCCTGAATGGGACTCTCTGTTCTTCCTGCACTTGAATAACTATTTCCTTTATGATATTAGGGAAATTTTCAACTATAATCACTTCAAATATTTTCTAAGTCACTTTCTTTTTCTCTTCTTTTTCTGGGACCCATATAATTCGAATGTTGGTGCATTTAATGTTGTCCAAGAGGTATCTGAGACTGTTCTCAGTTCTTTTCATTCTTTTTTCTTTATTCTGCTCTGCAGTAGTTATTTCCACTATTTTATCTTCCAGGTCACTTATCCGTTCTTCTGCCTCAGTTATTCTGCTGTTGATCCCTTCTACAGTATTTTTAATTTCATTTATTGTGTTTTTCATCATTGCTTCTTTCCTCCTTAGCTCTTCTCGGTCCTTGTTAAATGGTTCTTTCATTTGCTCTTTTGTGTTTCCAGATTCGGGATCATCTTTACTATCATTATTCTGAATTCTTTTTCAGGTAGACTGCCTATTTCCTCTTCATTTGTAACATCTGATGGTTTTTTACCTTGCTCCTTCATCTGCTCTGTGTTTTTCTGTGTTCTCATTTTGATTATCTTACTGTGTTTGGTGTCTCCTTTTTGCAGGCTGCAGTTTTGTAGTTCCCATTGTTTTTGGTTTCTCTCTCCAGTGGCTAAGGTTGGTTCAGTGGGTTGTGTAGGCTTCCTGGTGGAGAGGACTAGTGCCTGTGTTCTGGTGGATGAGGCTGGATCTTGTCTTTCTGGTGGGCATATCCACGTCTCGTGCTGTGTTTTGGGGTGTATGTGGCCTTGTTATGATTCTAGGCAGCCTCTCTGCTAATGGGTGGGGTTGTGTTCCTGTCTTGCTAGTTGTTTGGCATAGGATGTCCAGCACTATAGCTGTCGTTGAGTGAAGTTGTTGAGTGAAGCCAGGTCTTGGTGTTGAGATGTAGATCTCTGGGAGATTTTCACCTTTTGATATTATGTGGAGCTGGGAGGTCTCTTGTGGATCTATGTCCTGAAGTTGGCTGTCCCACCTCAGAGGCAGAGCACTGCCCCCTGGCTGGAGCACTAAGAGCCTTTCATCCACATGTCTCAGAATAAAAAGGAGAAAAAATAGAAAGAAAGAGGAAAAAATAAAGTTATTAAAATAAAAAATAAGAAAAAAATTTAAAATTAAAAAAAAAACAGACAGACAGAACCCTAGGACAAATGGTGAAAGCAAAGCTATACAGACAAAATCTCACACAGAAGCATACACATACATGCTCACAAAAATAGGAAAGAGAGAAAAATAATATATCTTGTTCCCAGTGTCCACCTCCTCAATTTGGGTTAACTAGTTGTCTATTCAGGTATTCCACAGTTTCCGGGTACATCATGTTGATTGTGGAGATTTAATCTGCTGCTCCTGAGGCTGCTGGGAGGGATTTCCCTTTCTCTTCTTTGTTCGCATAGCTCCCAGGTTTCAGCTTTGGATTTGTCACAGCCTCTCTGTGTAGGTCGCCTGAGAGCATCTGTTCTTCGCTCAGACAGAACAGGGTTAATGGAGCAGCTGATTCAGGTGCTCTGGTTCACTCACGCCTGGGGTAGGGAGGGGTACCAACGTGTGTCAAGCCTGCGGCACAGAGGCCAGCCTAACGCAGCAGCCTGAGGTGCACTGTGTGTTCTCCTAGGGAAGTTGTCCCTGGATCATGGCACCCTGGCAGTGGCAGACTGCACAGGATCCCAGGAGGGGATGTGTGGAGAGTGACCTGTACTTGCACACAGGCTACTGGGTGGCAACATCATCAGCCTTAGCGTCTCATGCCTGTCTCTGTGGTCTGTGCTGATAGCCACGGCTCACGCCTGTCTCTGTAGTTCCTTTAAGCAGCGCTCTTTATCCCCTCTCCTCGCACACCAGGAAACAAAGACTGACCAAAACCTCTCTTGCCTCTTTGGCAGGTCCAGACTTTTTCCCGGACTCCCTACCGGCTAGCCGTGGTGCACTAACCCCTTCAGGCTGTGTTCACACTGCCAACCCCAGTCCTCTCCCTGCGATCCGACTGAAGCTTGAGCCTCAGCTCCCAGCCCCCACTCGCCCTGGTGGGTGAGCAGACAAGCCTCTCAGGCTGGTGAGTGCTGGTCGGCACTGATCCTCTGTGTGGGAATCTCTCCGCTTTGCCCTTCACACCCCTCTTGCTGCCCTCTCCTTCATGGCTCCGAAGCTTCCCCCCTCGGCCACCTGTAGTCTCCACCCTTGAAGGGGCTTCCTAGTGTGTGTAAACCTTTCCTCCTTCACAGGTCCCTCCCACTGGTGCAGGTCCAGTCCCTATTCTTTTTTCTCTGTTTTTTCTTTTCCCCTACCCAGGTATATGTGGAATTTCTTGCCTTTTGGGAGGTCTGAGGCCTTCTGCCAGCGTTCAGTGGGTGTTTTATAGGAACAGTTCCACGTGCAGATGTATTTCTGATGTACCTGTGCGGAGGAAGGTGATCTCTGTGTCTTACTCTTCCGCCATCTTCCTCAACTCCCTCCACACTACTTTGATGATTGTAGTTTGTAATATTGTCTGAAGTCTAAGAGGTTTATACCTCCAGATTTGTTCTTTTTATCAAGATTGCTTTGGCAGTTGTGGTCTTTTGTGGTTCCATATGAATTTTAGGATATTCATTCTAGTTCTGTGAAAAATGTCATGGATATTTTGATAGAAATTGCATTAAATCTTTAGATTGTTTTTGGTTGTATCACAATTTTAACAATATTAATTCTTCCAATCCAAGAATAGGAGATATATTTCCATTTCTTTGTGTCATCTTCAATTTCCTTCATCAATATTTTATATTTTTCAGAGTACAGATCTTTCACCTTTTTAGTTAAGTTTATCCTTAGGTATTTTATTCTTTTTGATCCAACATTAAATGGGATTTTCTTCATGCTTTCTCTTTCTAATATTTCATTATTTGTGTATAGAAATGCAACAGGTTTCTGTATATGAATCTTGTGTCTTGCAATCTTGCTGAATTCATTTATTAGTTCCAATATTTTGGAATGGAGACTTTAGGGTTCTCTATATAACATATCATGTCATCTGCAAACCATGAGATTTTTACCACTTCCTTTCTAATTTAGATAGTGTATTATTTTTCTTGTCTGATTTCTGTGGCTAAGCCTTCCACTACTATGGAAGTGGCGAGAATGGGCATCCTTGTGTTTTCCTGAATTTAGAGGGAAGGCTTTGAGTATTATGTTGGTTGTTTGTTTGTCATAAATGGTATTTATTATGTTGAAATACATTCCCTCTATACTCACTTTGATGAGAGCTTTTATTATGAATGGATGTTGAATTTTATCAACTTCTATTTCTGTGTCTATTGAGATGATCTTGTGATTTTCGTCCTTACTTTTGTCATTTTGATTTATCACATTATTGATTTGTGACTGTTGAACTGTCCTTGTGATCTTACAATAATTCCAACTTGATTATAGCATATGATCCATTAATACATTCTTGGATTCATTCTTGGATTCTAATATTTTATTGAGGATACATTCTTCAATAAAAGGATACATCCACTAATACATTCTTGGATTCTAATATTTTATTGAGGATTTTTGCATTTGTATTCATCAAAGATGTAAATGGCATGTAAATTTCTTTCTCTTTTTTTTGTAGTGTCTTTGTCTGGTTTGGTATCAAGGTAATGGTGGCCTTGTAGAATGAATTTTTTAGTGTTCCCTCCTCTTCAGTTTTTTCGGAATAGTTTGAGGAGGATAGGTGTTAGTGATTCCTTATATGTTTGGTAGAATTCCCCTGTTAAGCTGTATGGCCCTGGACTTTTGTATGCTGGTTGTTTTCTTATTAGAATTTCAATTTCAGTTCTAGTGATCAATCTCTTTAAATTCACTGTTTCTTCTTGACTCAGTGTTGGCAGGCTGTGTTTCTAGAAATTTGTCCATTTCTTCTAGATTGTCTAATTTGTTAGCATATAACTTTTCATAGTATTCTCATGATTTTTTTTGCATCTCTCTTTTATCAATTATTATTTCTACTCTTTCATTTCATGTTTTGTTAATTTGGGTCCTCTCTATTTTTCTTGGTGACACTAAGTGTTTATTTCCTTTGTTTACCTTTTCAAAAAGCCAGCTCCATGTTTCACTGATCTTTTTAAATTTTGTTGATATCTATTTTATTTATTTCTTCTCGGATCTTTATTATTTCATTCCTTTTGCTTACTTGAATTTTGTTTATTATTCTTTGTCTAATTCTTTTAGGTAGTATGTTAGTGGTTTATTTGAGATTTTTCTTGTTTCTTGAGGAAGGCCTGTTTCACTATAAACTTCCCTCCTGGGACTGCTTTTGATGTATCCCATAGAGTTTGGGAAGGTTTGTTTCCAATTTCATTTATTTTGAGGTATTTTCTAATTTCCCATTTGATTTCATCATTACCAAATGGTTTTTTGTAGTATGTTGTTTAGTCTCCACGTGTTTGTCCTTTTCCTGTTTATTTTCTATAATTGATTTCTAGTTTCATATTCTTGAAAATGATGTGCACTCTACTGTTTCTGGATATAATGTGCTGTAGATAATAAGTCCAGTTGGTGTGTTGTGTCATTTAAGAACACTGTTGCTGGAGTCCAGGAAAAAGTCTGGACCTGTTGAAGAGGCAAGATACTTTTCTTCCCACATTGTTTCCTGGTGCGCAAGGAGAGGGGATTAAGAGCGCTGCTTAAAGGAGCTGCAGAGACAGGTGAGAGCCTCGGATAACAGTGCGGACCACAGAGATGGGCATGAAACACTAAGGCTGCTGCTGCTGCCAGCGAAAAGCCTGTGTGCGAGCACAGGTCACTCTCCACAACTCCCTTGCAGGGATTCTGTGAAGCCCGCCACTACCAGGGTCCCGGGAACCAGGGACAACTTCCCCGGGAGAACGCATGGCATGCCTCAGGCTGGTGCAACCTCATGCTGGCCTCTGCAGCCGCAGGCTCGCCCCACACTCTGTACCCCTCCCTCCCCCCGGCCTGAGTGAGCCAGAGCGCCAGAATCAGTGGCTCCTTTAACCCCATCCTGTCTGAGCGAAGAAGAGACAACCTACAGTGAACTAAATGGAGAGATGGGGCCAAATCCAAAGCTGAAACCTGGAAGGTGTGTGAACAAGGAAGAGAAAGGGAAATCTCTCCAAGCAGCCTCAGGAGCAGTGGATTAAATCAACACAATCAACTTGATGTACCCTGCATCTGTGGAATATCTGAATAGACAATGAATCATCCCAAATTGAGGAGGTGGATTTTGAGGGCAAGATTTATGATTTCTGCCCCTTTTCCTCTTTCTGTGAGTGTGTATGTGTATGCTTCTGTGTGAGATTTTGTCTGTATAGCTTTGCTTTCAACATTTGTCCTAGGTTTCTATCTCTCCATTTATTTGTTTGATGTTTTTCTTACTTTTTTAAAAAAATTTTCTTAATAATTATTTATTTATTTTAATAACTTTATTTTCTTTTACCTTACTTTATTTTATTTTCTTTTATCCTCTTTCTTTCTTTCTACTTTTTCTCCCTTTTATTGTGAGCCATGTCGATGAAAGTATCTTGGTGCTGCAGCCAGCAGTCAATGTTGTGCCTCTGAGATGGGAGCGCCAACTCTTGTGGACACTGGTCCACAAGAGGCCTCCCGGCCCCATGTAATTTCAAATGGCAAAAATCTCCCAGATATCTCCATCTCAACACCAACACCCAGCTTCACTCAATGACCAGCAAGCCACAGTGCTGTACACCCTATGCCAAACAACTTGCAAGAGAGGAATACAACACCACCCATTAGCAGAGAGGCTGCCTAAAATCATAATAAGTCCACAACCACCCCAAAACACACCAACAGACGTGGACCTGTGCACCAGAAAGACAAGATCCAGCCTCATCCACCAGAACACAGGCACTAGTCACCTCCACCAGGAAGCCTACAAAACCCACTGGACCAACTTTAGCCACTGGGGACAGACACCAGAAACAACGGGAACTACGAACATGCAGCTGGCAAAAAGGAGACCCAAACACACTAAGATAAGTAAAATGAGAAGACAGAAAAACACACAGCAGATGAAGGAACAAGATAAAAACCAAAGAGACCTAACAAATGAAGAAGAAAAAGGTCGTCTACTTGAAAAAGTATTCAGAATAATGATAGTAAAGATGATCCAAAATCTTGGAAATAGAATAGAGAAAATTCAAGAAACATTTAACAAGGACCTAGAAGAACTAAAGATGAAAGAAGCAATGATGAACAACACAATAAATGAAATTTAAAATACTCTCCAAAGGATCAATAGCAGAATACCTGAGGCAGAAAACGGATAAGTACCTGGAAGATAAAATAGTGGAAATAACTACTGCAGAGCAGAATAAAAAAAAAGAATGAAAAGAAGTAAGGACAGTCTCAGAGACCTCTGGGACATTAAACGCAAACACATTCGAACTATAGGGGTTCCAGAAGAAGAAGAGAAAAAGAAAGGGACTAAGAAAATATTTGAAGAGATTATAGTTGAAAACTTCTCTAATATGTGAAAGGAAATAGTTAATCAAGTCCAGGAAGCACAGAGTCCCATACAGGATAAATCCAAGGAGAAACACGCCAAGACACATATTAATCAAACTGTCAAAAATTAAATACAAAGAAAACATATTAAAAGCAGCAAGGGAAAAATAACACACAAGGTAACCCTGCAACGTTAACAGCTGATCTTTCAGCAGAAATTCTGCAAACCAGAAGGGACTGGCAGTACATATTTAATGTGATGAGGAGAAAATACTACAACCAAGATTACTCTAACCAGCAAGGATCTCATAAAGATTTGATGGAGAAATTAAAACCGCTACAGAGAAGCAAAAGCTGACAGAGTTCAGCAACACCAAACAAGCTTTACAACAAATGCTAAAGGATCTTCTCTAGGCAAGAAACACAAGAGAAGGAAAAGACCTATAATAACAAACCCAAAACAATGAAGAAAATAGGAATAGGAATATACATATCAATAATTACTTTAAATGTAAATGGATTAAACACTCCCACCACAAGACACGGAGTGGCTGAATGGATACAAAAACAAGACCCATATATATGCTGTCGACAAGAGACCCACTTCAGACCTAGAGACACATATAGACTGAAAGTGAGGGATGGAAAAAGTAATTCCATGCAAATGGAAATGAAAAGAAAGGTGGAGTAGCAATTCTCACATCAGACAAAATAGACCTAAAAATAAAGACTATTAGAAGAGGCAAAGAAGGACACTAAATAATGATCAAGGGATTGATCCAAGAAGAAGATATAACAATTGTAAATATTTATGCACCTAACATAGGAGCACCTCAATACATAAGGCAAACACGAAAAGCCATAAAAGGGGAAATCGACAGTAAAACATTCATAGTAGGGGACTTTAACACCCCACTTTCACAAATGGACAGATGATCCAAAATGAAAATAAATAAGGAAACACAAGCTTTAAATGATACATTAAACAACATGGACTTAATTGATATTTATAGGACAATCCATCCAAAAACAACACAATACACATTTTTCTCAAGTGCTCATGAAACGTTCTCCAGGATAGATCATATCTTGGGTCACAAATCAAGCCTTGATAAATTTAAGAAAATTGAAATTGTATCGAGTATCCTTTCTGACCACAACGCTATGAGACTAGATATCAATTACAGGAAAAGATCTGTAACAATTACAAACAAATGGAGGCTAAACAATACACTACTTAATAAATAAGTGATCATTGAAGTAATCAGAGAAGAAATCAAAAAATAACTAGAAACAAATGACAATGGAGACATGATGGCCCAAAACCTATGGGATGCAGCAAAAACAGTTCTAAGAGGGAATTTTATAGCAATAGAATCCTACCATAAGAAAACAGGAAACAACTTGAATAAACAACCTAACCTTGCAGGTAAACCAATTACAGAAAGAAGACAACAATGAACCCAAATTTAACAGAAGGAAAGAAATCATAAAGATGAGATCAGAAATAAATGAAAAACACTCAGCTTCACTCAACGACCAGCAAGCTACAGTGCTGGACATCCTATGCCAAACAACTAGCAAGACAGGAACACAACCCCACCCATTAGCAGAGAGGCTGCCCAAAATCATAATAAGTCTACAGACACCCCAAAACACACCACCAGACGTGGACCTGCCCACCAGAAAGACAAGATCCAGCCTCATACACCAGAACACAGGCACTAGTACCCTCCACCAGGAAGCCTACACAACCCACTGAACCAACCTTAGCCACGGGGGACAGACACAAAAAACAACAGGAACTACGAACCTTCAGCCTGCAAAAAAAAAAAAAAAAAGGAGACCCCAAACACAGTAAGATAAGTAAAATGAAAAGACAGAAAAACACACAGCAGATGAAGGAGCAAGATAAAAACCCACCAGACCTAACAAATGAAGAGGAAATAGGCAGTCTACCTGAAAAAGAATTCAGAATAATGATAGTAAGGTTGATCCGAAATCTTGGAGATAGAATGGACAATAGAATGGACAAATTGCAAGAATCAGTTAACAAGGACCTAGAAGAACTAAAGATGAAACAAGCAACGATGAACAACACAATAAATGAAATTAAAAGCACTCTAGATGGGATCAATAGCAGAATAACTGAGGCAGAAGAACGGATAAGTGACCTGGAAGATAAAATAGTGGAAATAACTACTGCAGAGCAGAATAAAGAAAAAAGAATGAAAAGAACTGAGGACAGTCTCAGAGACCTCTGGGACAACATTAAATGCACCAACATTCGAATTATAGGGGTTCCAGAAGAAGAAGAGAAAAAGAAAGGGACTGAGAAAATATTTGAAGAGATTATAGTTGAAAACTTCCCTAATATGGGAAAGGAAATAGTTAATCAAGTCCAGGAAGCACAGAGAGTCCCATACAGGATAAATCCAAGGAGAAATACGCCAAGACACATATTAATCAAACTGTCAAAAATTAAATACAAAGAAAACATATTAAAAGCAGCAAGGGAAAAACAACAAATAACACACAAGGGAATCCCCATAAGGTTAACAGCTGATCTTTCATCAGAAACTCTGCAAGCCAGAAGGGAGTGGCAGGACATTTTGAAAGTGTTGAAGGAGAAAAACCTGCAACCAAGATTACTCTACCCAGCAAGGATCTCATTCAGATTTGATGGAGAAATTAAAACCTTTACAGACAAGCAAAAGCTGAGAGAGTTCAGCACCACCAAACCAGCTCTACAACAACTGCTAAAGGAAATTCTCTAGGCAAGAAACACAAAAGAAGGAAAGGACCTACAATAACAAACCCAAAACAATGAAGAAAATGGGAATAGGAACACACATATCGATAATTACCTTAAATGTAAATGGACTAAATGCTCCCACCAAAAGACACAGATTGGCTGAATGGATACAAAAACAAGACCCATATATTTGCTGTCTACAAGAGACCCACTTCAGACCTAGAGACACATACAGACTGAAAGTAAGGGGATGGAAAAAGGTATTTCATGCAAGTGGAAACCAAAAGAAAGCTGGAGTAGCAATTCTCATATCAGACAAAATAGACTTTAAAACAAAGACTATTAGAAGAGACAAAGAAGGACACTACATAATGATCAAGGGATCAATCCAAGAGGAAGATATAACAATTGTAAATATTTATGCACCCAACATAGGTGCACCTCAATACATAAGGCAAATACTGACAACCATAAAAGGGGAAATCGACAGTAACACATTCATAGTAGGGGACTTTAACACCCCACTTTCACCAATGGACAGATCATCCAAAATGAAAATAAATAAGGAAACACAAGCTTTAAATGATACATTAAACGAGATGGAGTTAATTGATATTTATAGGACATTCCATCCAAAAACAACAGAATACACATTTTTCTCAAGTGCTCATGGAACATTCTCCAGGATAGATCATATCTTGGGTCACAAATCAAGCCTTGGTAAATTTAAGAAAATTGAAATTGTATCAAGTATCTTTTCTGACCACAACGCCATGAGACTAGATATCAATTACAGGAAAAGATCTGTAAAAAATACAAACACATGGAGGCTAAACAATACACTACTTAATAATGAAGATATCACTGAAGAAATCAAAGAGGAAATCAAAAAATACCTAGAAACAAATGACAATGGAGACACAACGACCCAAAACCTGTGGGATGCAGCAAAAGCAGTTCTAAGGGGGAAGTTTATAGCAATACAAGCCCACCTTAAAAGCAGGAAGCATCTCGAATAAACAACCTAACCTTGCACCTCAAGCAATTAGAGAAAGAAGAACAAAAAAACCCCAAAGCTAGCAGAAGGAAAGAAATCATAAAAATCAGATCAGAAATAAATGAAAAAGAAATGAAGGAAACAATAGCAAAGATCAATAAAACTAAAAGCTGGTTCTTTGAGAAGATAAACAAAATAGATAAACCACTAGCCAGACTCATCAAGAAAAAAAGGGAGAAGACCCAAATCAATAGAATTAGAAATGAAAAAGGAGAGGTAACAACTGACACTGCAGAAATAAAAGAGATCATGAGAGATTACTACAAGCAACTCTATGCCAATAAAATGGACAATCTGGAAGAAATGGACAAATTCTTAGAAAGGCACAACCTGCCAAGACTGAATCAGGAAGAAATAGAAAATATGAACAGACCAATCACAAGCACTGAAATTGAAGCTGTGATTAAAAATCTTCCAACAAAGAAAAGCCCAGGACCAGATGGCTTCACAGGCGAATTCTATCAAACATTTAGAGAAGAGCTAACACCTATCCTTCTCAAACTCTTCCAAAATATAGCAGAGGGAGGAACACTCCCAAACTCCTTCTACGAGGCCACCATCACCTTGATACCAAAACCAGACAAGGATGTCACAAAGAAAGAAAACTACAGGCCAATATCACTGATGAACATAGATGCAAAAATCCTCAACAAAATACTAGCAAACAGAATCCAACAGCACATTAAAAAGATCATACACCATGATCAAGTGGGGTTTATTCCAGGAATGCAAGGATTCTTCAATATACGCAAATCTATCAATGTGATAAACCATATTAACAAACTGAAGGAGAAAAACCATATGATCATCTCAATAGATGCAGAGAAAGCTTTTGACAAAATTCAACACCCATTTATGATAAAAACCCTGCAGAAAGTAGGCATAGAGGGAACTTTCCTCAACATAATAAAGGCCATATATGACAAGCCCACAGCCAACATCATCCTCAATGCTGAAAAACTGAAAGCATTTCCACTAAGATCAGGAACAAGACAAGGTTGCCCACTCTCACCACTCTTATTCAACATAGTTTTGGAAGTTTTAGCCACAGCAATCAGAGAAGAAAAGGAAATAAAAGGAATCCAAATCGGAAAAGAAGAAGTAAAGCTGTCACTGTTTGCAGATGACATGATCCTATACATAGAGAACCCTAAAGATGCTACCAGAAAACTACTAGAGCTAATCAATGAATTTGGTAAAGTGGCAGGATACAAAATTAATGCACAGAAATCTCTGGCATTCCTATATACTAATGATGAAAAATCTGAAAGTGAAATCAAGAAAACACTCCCATTTACCATTGCAACAAAAAGAATAAAATATCTAGGAATAAACCTACCTAAGGAGACAAAAGATCTGTATGCAGAAAATTATAAGACACTGATGAAAGAAATTAAAGATGATACAAATAGATGGAGAGATATACCATGTTCTTGGATTGGAAGAATCAACATTGTGAAAATGACTCTACTACCGAAAGCAATCTATAGATTCAATGCAATCCCTATCAAACTACCACTGGCATTTTTCACAGAACTAGAACAAAAAATTTCACAATTTGTATGGAAACACAAAAGACCCCGAATAGCCAAAGCAATCTTGAGAACGAAAGAAGGAACTGGAGGAATCAGGCTCCCAGACTTCAGACTATACTACAAAGCTACAGTTATCAAGACGGTATGGTACTGGCACAAAAACAGAAAGATAGATCAATGGAACAGGATAGAAAGCCCAGAGATAAACCCACGCACATATGGTCACCTTATCTTTGACAAAGGAGGCAGAAATGTACAGTGGAGAAAGGACAGCCTATTCAATAAGTGGTGCTGGGAAAACTGGACAGCTACATGTAAAAGTATGAAATTAGATCACTCCCTAACACCGTACACAAAAATAAGCTCAAAATGGATTAAAGACCTAAATGTAAGGCCAGAAACTATCAAACTCTTAGAGGAAAACATAGGCAGAACACTCTATGACATAAATCACAGCAAGGTCCTTTTTGACCCACCTCCTAGAGAAATGGAAATAAAAACAAGAGTAAACAAATGGGACCTAATGAAACTTAAAAGCTTTTGCGCAGCAAAGGAAACCATAAAGAAGACCAAAAGACAACCCTCAGAATGGGAGAAAATATTTGCAAATGAAGCAACTGACAAAGGATTGATCTCCAAAATTTATAAGCAGCTCATGCAGCTTAATAACAAAAAAACAAACAACCCAATCCAAAAATGGGCAGAAGACCTAAATAGACATTTCTCCAAAGAAGATATACAGAGTGCCAACAAACACATGAAAGAATGCTCAACATCACTAATCATGAGAGAAATGCAAATCAAAACTATAATGAGATATCATCTCACACCAGTCAGAATGGCCATCATCAAAAAATCTAGAAACAATAAATGCTGGAGAGGGTGTGGAGAAAAGGGAACCCTCTTACACTGTTGGTGGGAATGTAAATTGATACAGCCACTGTGGAGAACAGTATGGAGGTTCCTTAAAAAGCTACAAATAGAACAACCATATGACCCAGCAATCCCACTACTGGGCATATACCCTGAGAAAACCATAATTCAAAAAGAGTCATGTACCAAAATGTTCATTGCAGCTCTATTTACAATAGCCCAGAGATGGAAACAACCTAAGTGTCCATCATCGGATGAATGGATAAAGAAGATGTGGTACATATATACAATGGAATATTACTCAGCCATAAAAAGAGACGAAATTGAGCTATTTGTAATGAGGTGGATAGACCTAGAGTCTGTCATACAGAGTGAAGTAAGTCAGAAAGAGAGAGACAAATACCGTATGTTAACACATATATATGGAATTAAAAAAAAATGTCATGAAAAACCTAGGGGTGAAACAGGAATAAAGACACAGACTTACTAGAGAATGGACTTGAGGCTATGGGGAGGGGGAAGGGTAAATGGTGACAAAGCGATAAAGAGGCATGGACATATATACACTACCAAACGTAAGGTAGATAGCTAGTGGGAAGCAGCCGCATAGCACAGGGAGATCAGCTCGGTGCTTTGTGACTGCCTGGAGGGGTGGGATAGGGAGGGTGGGAGGGAGGGAGACGCAAGCGGGAAGAGATATGGGAATATATGTATATATATAACTGATTCATTTTGTTGTGAAGCTGAAACTAACATACCATTGTAAAGCAATTATACTCCAATAAAGATGTTTAAAAAAAAGTAATAAATGAAAAAGAAATGAAGGAAACAATAGCAAACATCAATAAAACTATAAGATGGTTCTTTGAGAAGATAAACAAAATGGATAAACCATTAGCGAGACTCATCAGGAAAAAAAGGGAGAAGTCTCAAATCAATAGAATAAGAAATGAAAAAGGAGAAGTAACAACTGACACTGCAGAAATACAAAAGATCATGAGAGATTACTACAAGCAACCATATGCCAATAACATGGAGAACGTGGTAGAAATGGACAAATTCTTGGAAATGCATAACCTGCCAAGATTGAATCAGGAAGAAATAGAAAATATGAACAGACTAATCACAAGCAATGTAATTGAAACTGTGATTAAGTATCTTCCAACAAACAAAAACCCAGGACCACATGGCTTCACAGGCGAATTCAATCAAACATTTAGAGAAGAGCTAACACCTGTACTTCTCAAACTCTTCCAAAATATAGCAGAGGGAGGAACACTCTCAAACTCATTCTACAAGGCCACCATCACCTTGATATCAAAACCAAACTAGCATGCCACAAAGAAAGAAATCTACAGGCCAATATCACTGATGAACATAGATGCAAAAATCCTCAACAAAATACTAGCAAACAGAATCCAACAGCACATTAAAAGGAACATACACCATGATCAAGTGGAGTTTATTCCAGGAATGCAAGGATTCTTCAATATATGCAAATCAATCAATGTGATACACCGTATTAACAAATTGAAGGAGAAAAACCATATGGTCATCTCAATAAAAGCAGAGATAGCTTTCAACAAAATTCAACACCCATTTATGATAAAAACCCTTCACAACATAGGAATAGAGGGAACATTTGTCAACATAATAAAGGCCATCTATGACAAACCCACAGGCAACATCATACTCAAAGGTGCAAAACTGAAACCACTTCCACTAAGATCAGGAACAAGACAAGTTTGCCCACTCTCACCACTCTTATTCAACATAGTTTTGGAAATTTTAGCCACAGCTATCAGAGAAGAAAAGGAAATAAAATCAATCCAAATTGGAAAAGAAGAAGTAAACCTGTCACTGTTTGTAGGTGACTTGATATTATACATAGAGAATTCTAATTATGCTACCAGAAAACTACTAGAGCTAATCAATGAATTTGGTAAAGTGTCAGGATACGAAATTAATGCACAGAAATCTCTGGCATTTCTCTACACTAATGATGAAGAAACTGAAAGTGAAATCAAGAAAACACTCCCATTTACCATTGCAACAAAAGAATAAAATATCTAGGAATAAATGTACCTAAGGAGACAAAAGACCTGTATGCACAAAATTATAAGACACTGATGGAAGAAATTAAAGATGATACAAATAGATGGAGAGACATGCCATGTTCTTGGATTGGAAGAATCAATATTGTGGAATTGACTCTATGACCCAAAGCAATCTACAGATTCAATGCATTCCCTATCGAAATACCACTGGAATTTTTCAGAGAACTAGTACAAAAATTTTCACAATTTCTATGGAAACACAAAAGACCCCAAATAGGCAAATAATATTGAGAATGAAAAACAGAGCTGGAGAAATCAGGCTCCCTGATTTCAGAATATACTACAAAGCTATAGTATTCAAGACAGTATGGTACTGGCACACAAACAGAAATATAGATCAATGGAACAGGATAGAAAGCCCAGAGATAAACCCACGCATATATGGTCACCTTATCTTTGATAAAGGAGGCAGGAACGTACAGTGCAGAAAGGACAGCCTCTTCAATAAATGGTGCTGGGAAAACTGGACAGGTACATGTAAATGTATGAGATAAGATCACTCCCTAACACCATACACAAAAAGAAGCTCAAAATGGATTAACGACCTAAATGTAAGGCCAGAAACTATCAAATTCTTAGAGGAAAACATAGGGAGAACACTCTATGGCATAAATAACAGCAAGATCCTTTTTAACCCACCTCCTAGTGAAATGGAAGTAAAAACAAAATAAACAAATGGGACTTAATGAAGCTTCAAAGCTTTTGCACAGCAAAGGAAACCATAAACAAGACCAAAAGACAGCCCTCTGAATGGGAGAAAATATTTGCAAATGAAGCAACTGACAAAGTGTTAATATCCAAAATTTACAAGCAGCTCATGCAGCTCAATAACAAAAAAACAAACAACCCAATCCAAAAATGGGCAGAAGACCTAAATAGCCATTTCTTCTAAGAAGATATACAGACTGCCAACAAACACATGAAAGAATGCTGAACATCATTAATCATTAGAGAAATGCATATCAAAACTACAATGAAATATCATCTCATACCAATAAGAATGGCCATCATCAAAAAGTCTAGAAACAATAAATGCTCAAGAGGGTGTGGAGAAAAGGGAACACTCTTGTACTGCTGGTGGGAATATGTATTGGTACAGCCACTATGGAGAACAGTATGCAGGTTCCTTCAGAAACTACAAATAGAACTGCCAGGTGACCCAGCAATCCCACTACTGGGCATATACCCTGAGAAAACCATAATTCAAAAAGTGTCAGGTACCAAAATGTTCATTGCAGCTCTGTTTACAGTAGCCTGGAGATGGAAACAACCTATGTGTCTATCATCAGATGAATGGATAAAGAAGATGTGGCACATGTATACAATGGAATATTACTCAGCCATAAAAAGAAATGAAATTGAGCTATTTGTAATGAGGTGGATGGACCTAGAGTCTGTCATACCGAGTGAAGTAAGTCAGAAAGAGAAAGATAAATACCGTATGCTAACACATATATATGGAATTTAAGGGAAAAAATGTCATGAAGAACCTAGGGTAAGAGAGGAATAAAGACACAGACCTACTAGAGAATGGAGTTGAGGATATGGTGAGGCTGAAAGGTAAGCTGTGACAAAGTGAGAGAGTGGCATGGACATATATACACTACCAAACGTAAAATAGATAGCTAGTGGGAAGCAGCCACGTAGCACAGGGAGATCAGCTTAGTGGTTTCTGAGCACCTAGAGGGGTGGGATAGGGAGAGTGGGAGGGAGGGAGACACAAGAGGGAAGAGATATGGCAACATATGTATATGTATAACTGATTCACTTTGTTATAAAGCAGAAACTAACACACCATTGTAAAGCAATTTTACTCCAATAAAGTTGTAAAAAAAAACCCAAAAAAACCCCACTGTTGCCTTGTTACTTTTCTCTCTGGATCATCCTTCCAATGAAGTCAGTGCGGGTGTTAAAATCCCATACTGTTAATGTATTATTGTCAGTTTCTCCCTCTATGTCAGATAGTATTTTTTGTATGTACTTAGGTGCTCCTGTATTTGGTGCATACATGTTAATGAGTATAACATCCTCTTCTTGTATTGATACCTTTATCATTATATAATGCCTTTCATTGTCTTTTGTTATAGACTTTGTTTTTAAGTCTATTTCTATTTCTATTTAAGTCTATTTTAAGTCTATTTCTATTTCTATCTATCTATTTCTGATATGAGTATTGCTACCCCACTTTTTTTAACATCTTTATTGGGGTATAATTGCTTTACAATGGTGTGTTAGTTTCTGCTTTATAACAAAGTGAATCAGTTATACATATACATATGTTCCCATATTTCTTCCCTCTTGCATCTTCCTCCCTCCCACCCTCCCTATCCCACCCCTCCAGGCGGTCACAAAGCACCGAGCTGATATCCCTGTGCTATGCGGCTGCTTCCCACTAGCTATCTATCTTACGTTTGGTAGTGTATATATGTCCATGCCTCTCTCTCGGTTTGTCACAGCTCACCCTTCCCCCTCCCAATATCCTCAAGTCCGTTCTCCAGTAGGTCTGTGTCTTACCCCTAGGTTCTTCATGACATTTTTTCCCCTTAAATTCCATATATATGTGTTAGCAGACGGTATTTGTCTTTCTCTTTCTGATTTACTTCACTCTGTATGACAGACTCTAGGTCTACCCACCTCATTACAAATAGCTCATGAAACGTCACTTTTTAATCCAATCATCCTCCCTATGTCTTTTTTTTAAGATTTGATTTTGGTATTTTTTTATTGAAGTATGTTTGACATAGAATATTATGTAATTTACAGATGTATGATATAGTGAGTCACAGTTTTTAAATGTTATACTCCAAGTTCATTTATAGTTGTTATAGAATATTGGCTATATTCCCTGTGTTGTATGATATATCCTTGTAGCTTATTTTATACGTAATAGTTTGCACCTCTTAATTCCCTACACCTGTATTGTTCCTTCCCCTTTCCCTCTTCTCATTGGTTACCACTAATTTGTTCTCTATATCTGCAGGTCTGTTTCTTTTTTGTTATGTTCACTTGTCTGTTGTATTTTTTAGATTTCACATATAAGTGATATACAATATTTGCCTTTCTCTGTCTGACTTATTTAACTTAGCATAATATCCTCCAGATCCATCAATGTTGCTTCAAATGGCAAGATTCATTCTTTTTTATGGCTGAGTAGTATTCCATTGTATATGTAAACCACATTTTCTTTATCCTTTCATTTGTTGATGGACACTTAGGTTGCTACCATATTTTGACAATTGTAAATCATGCTGCTGTGAACATTAGGATACATGTATCTTTTTGAATTAGTGTTTTTGTTTCTTTTGGATACATACCCAAGAGTGGTGTTGCAGGTCATATGGTTGTTATATTTTTAGTTGTTTGAGGAACCTCTGTACTGTTTTCCACAGTGGCTGTAGCAATTTACGTTCCCACCAATAGTGTACAAGTTTGGTTTTCTCCACATCTCAACCAACATTTACTATTTGTGTTTTTTTTAATGATAGCCATTTTGACACTTGTGGGGTGATATCTCATTATGGTTTTGATTTGCATTTCCCTGTTGATTAGCAATGTTGATCACTTATTCATGTGCCTGTTGGCCATCTTCATGACCTCTTTGGAAAAATGCTTATTCTGCCTATTTTTAATTGGGTTGTTTTTTTTTTCTTTTTTTATGTTGAGTTGTATCAGCTGTTTATGTATTTTGGATATTAACTCATATCAGTCATATAATTTGCAAATATTTTCTCTATTCAGTCAGTTGTCTTTTCATTTTGTTGATGTTTTTCTTTGCTGTGCAAAAGCATTTAAGTTTAAATAGGTCCCATTTGTTTATTTTTGCTTTTATTTCCTTTGCTTTAGGAGACAGATCAAAAAAATACTGCTATGACTTATGTCAAAGAGTATTCTGCCTATGTTTTCCTCTTGGAACTTTACAGTATCTGGTCTTCCTTTAGGTCTTTAATCCATTTTGAGTTTATTTTTATATATGGTGTTAGCGAATATTTTATTTACATTGTTTTACATGTAGCTGTCCAGTTTTTACAGCACCACTTATTGAAGGTCTTTTCCCATGATATATTCTTGCCTCCATTGTGGTAGATTACTTGGTCTTCAGTTAGTGGGTTTATATCTGGTCTCTCTATTCTGTTCCATTGGTCTATGTGCCTGTTTTTGTGCCAGTATGATACTATTTTGATTACTGTAGCTATATCATATAGGCTGAAGTAAGGGAGTGTGATTCCTCCAGCTCTCTTTTTCTTTCTTAAGATTGCTTTGGATATTCAGGGTTATTTGTCTTTCCATACAAGTTTTAAAATAATTTCCTCTAATTCTGTGAAAAATGCCTATCATATTTTGATAGGGTTTGCATTGAATCTGTAGATTACCTTGAGTAGTATATTAAATCTTCCAAACCAAGATATATTATATTTATTTTTTAAAACAACTTATTTATTTGGCTGTGCCGGGTCTTAGTTGCAGCACATGAAGTCTTTGTTGCCGCATGTGGGATCTTCATTGTGGCATGCGGATCTTCACTTGTGGCATGCAGGATCTTTAGTTGCAGCATGAGGGATCCTTAGTTGTGGCATGTGAACTCTTAACTGTGGCATGTGGGATCTAGTTCCATGACCAGGGATGAAACTTGGGCCCCCTGCATTGGCAGCATGGAATTTTAACCACTGGACCACCAGGGAAGTCCCAACAACACAATATATCTTTCTATCTGTTTGTGTTATCTTCAGTTTCTTTCATTAGTTTCTTATACTTTTCTGAGTACAGGTTTTTACTTCCTTAGGTTTATCCCAAGATATTATATTTCTTTTTCTGTGATAGTAAATGTGATTGTTTCCTTAATCCCTTATTTTGATAGGTTGTTGTTAGTGTATAGAAATGTAATAGAATTCTGTATATTAGTCTTGTATGCTGAAACTTTACCAAATTCATTAATGAGCTCCTATAGTTTTCTGGTGGTGTCTTTAGGATTTTCTACATATAGTACCGTGTCATCTGCAAACAGTGACAATTTCACATCTTGCTCTCCAATTAGGATTTCTTTTATTTATTTTTTCTTGCCTAATTGCTGTGGCTAGCACTTCCAATAGTATGTTGAATAAGTGTGGTGAGAGTGAGCCTCCTTATCTTGTTCCTGATCTAAGAAGAAATGCTTTCAGCTTCTCACTATTGAGAATGATGTTAGCTGTAGTTTTGTCATATATGGCCTTTATTATGTTGAGGTATGCTCCCTCTATTCCCACTTTCTGGAGAGGTTTTTTTTTATCATAAATGGATGCTGAATTTTGTCAAAAGCTTTTTCTGCATCTACTGAGATATCATATGGGTTTTATTCAGTGTGTTAATGTGGTGTATTACATTAATTGATTTGTGGATATTGAAAAATCCTTGCATTCGTAGTATAAGTCCCTCTTGAAAATGGTATATGAGGCTTTTAATGTTCTTTTGGATTCAGTTGGCTAATATTTTGTTGAATATTTGCATCTACATTTACCAGTGATAATTGGCCTGTAGGTTTTTTTTTTTGTGTGTGTGTGCTGCATTTGTCTGGTTTTGTTATGAGGTTCATGCTGGCCTCATAGAATGAGTTTAGATGTGTTCCTTCCTCTGCAATTTTGGAATAGTTTGAGAAGGATAGGTGTTAACTCTAAATGTTTGGTAAATCTCACTTGTGAAGCCCTCTGGTCCTGGAGTTTTTTTTGTTGGGAATTTTGAAACTACTGATTCAGTTTCATTGCTGGTATTTGGTATATTAGTCTTTTTTATTTCTTCCTGGTTTAGTCTTGGGTGATTGTACATTTCTATTAATTTTTCCATTTCTTCTAGATTGTCCATTTTATTGGTGTATAGTTGTTCATGGTAATCTCTTAATATCCTTTGTATTTCTGTGGGGTTGTATGTAACTTCTTTTTCATTTCTTATTTTATTTATTTGGGCCTGCCCCCTTTTTCTGATAAGTCTGGCTGAAAGTTTATCAATTTTGTTTATATTTTCAAAGAACCAACTTTCAGTTACATTGATCTTTTATACTGTTTTTGTCACTATTTCATTTATTTATGCTCTGATCTTTATGTTTTCTTTCATTCTGCTCACTTTGGGTTTTGATTATTCTTTTTCTAGTTCCTTTAGGTGTAAGGTTAGGTTTTTTATTTGAGATTTTTCTTGTGCCCTGTGGTAAGATTGTATGGCTATAAACTTCCCTCTTAAAAGTGTTTTTGCTGTGTCCCCTAAGTTTTGGATAGTCATGTATTACTTTTCATTTTCTCTAGGTATTTTTTGATTTCCTTTTAATTTTTTCAATTATCCATTGGTTGTTTAGTAGAATATTGTTTAGCCTCCATGTGTTTGTGTTCTTTTACAGTTTTTTTTTCTTGTAGTTGATTTTTAGTCTCATAGATTTTTGGTTGGAAAAATGCTTGATATGATTTCAATATTTAAAAATTTACTGCTGCTGGTTTTGTAGCCTAGCATGTGATCTGTCCTGGAGTCCATGTGCACTAGAAAAGAATGTGTATTCTCCTGCTTTCAGATGCATTTCTCTCTATATATCAATTAGATTTATCTCGTGTAATATGTCATTTAAAGTCAAAGTTTCCTTATTGATTTTCTGTCTGGATGATCTGTCCATTGATTACAAGTGGGATGTTAAATCCTCTATTACTGTGCTACTATGGATTTTTCCCTTTATGTACATTAATATTTACCTTATATAGTAGGTGTTCATATTTTGGGTGCATATATATTTTAAATTGTTATAACTTCCTTTTGGATTGACCCCCTGATCATTGTGTAGTGTCTGTCTTTGTCTCTTGTAACAGTCTTTATTTTGAAGCCTATTTTGTGTGATATAAGTATTGCTACTCTGGCTTTCTTTTGATTTCCATTTGCATAGAATAACTTTTTACATCCCCTGACTTTCAGTCTGTGTGTGTCTTTAGCTCTGAAGTGAGTCTTTTTCTGGCAGTATATATATATATATGTCTTTTTGTATCCATTCAGCAGTCACTCTTTGTCTTTTGGTTGGAGGATTAATCCATTTACACTCAAGGTAATTATTGATAAGTATGTTTTTATTGCCATTTTGTTTCTTGTTTTGGGGTTGTTTTGTAGATCTTTTATTTATTTATTTATTTTGTGGTACGTGGGCCTCTCACTGTTGTGGCCTCTCCCGTTGCAGAGCACAGGCTCCAGACGTGCAGGTTCAGCAGCCATGGCTCACGGGCCCAGCCACTCCACGGCATGTGGATCTTCCCAGACCGGGGCATGAACCCGTGTCCCTGCATCAGCAGGCGGACTCTCAACCACTGCACCACTAGGGAAGCCCTGTAGGTCTTTGTTTTTTAACGTTCCTTCTTTTGTTCTCTTCTCTTGTGATTTGATGCCTATCTTTAGTGGTATGTCTGGATTCCTTTTTGTTTTTTGTGTATATCTATTATAGATTTTTCATTTGTGATTACTGTGAGGTTTTAATATAGCCATATATATATGTAGGTGGAGCCAAGGTCCTATATATATATCTATAGCAGTATATAGCAATCATATATATATGATTGTTTTAAGTTGCTGATCTCTTAATTTCAAATGCATTTTTAATGACCTTGCATTTGTATTCTCTTCCCCTCATGCTTACTGTTTTTGATATCATATTTTACATCTAATTGTTTTGGGTATCTCTTGTTTCCTTATTGTGGATATAGATGATTTTACTACTTTTTCCTCTAACATTCCTACTAGCATTGTCTGTGGATGATGTCTTACCTTTATTGTATGTTTGCCTTTACCAAGGAGCTTTTTCATTCTGTAATTTTCTTGTTTCTTTTTGTACCCTTTTCCTTTTCGTCTAGAGAAGTTTCTTTAACATTTGTTGTAAAGCTTATTTAGTGATACTGAACTCTTTTTGCTTTTGCTTGTCTATGAAGCTTTTGATCTCTCCTTCAAATTTGAATGAGAGCATTGCTGGGTAGACTGTTCTTGGTTTTTTCCTTTCATCACTTTAAATACATTATACCTCTTCCTTCTGGCTTACAGAGTTTGTGCTTAATATCAGCTGATAGCTTTTTGCAAAGTCCCATGTTTCTTATTTATTGCTTTCCCCTTTCTACTTTTAGTATCCTCTCTTTAACTTTATTTTTTTGTCATTTTAATTACAGTGTGTCTTGGTGTATTCCCCTTTGAGGTCATTCTGTATGGGACTCTCTGAGCTTCCTGGACTTGGATGACTGTTTCCTTTCCCATGTGCAGGAAATTTTTAGCCATTATGTCTTCAAATATATTTTTGGTCCCTTTTTTTCTCTCCCTTCTCATTCTGGGACCCTTGTAATGAGAATATTAGTGCACTTGATGTTGTCCCAGAGGTCTCTTAAGCTGTCTTCATTTCTTTTCATTCTTTTTTCTTTTCAGCTTCAGTGATTTCTACTACTGTCTCTTCCAGCTTACTGATTCATTCCTCTGTATCATTTAGTCTACTGTTGATTCCTACTAGTGTATTTTTCATTTTAGTTATTGTATTCTTCATGTCTATTTGGTATTCTTTATATTTTCTAACTCTTTGTTAAAATCTTCCAACTTCTTGCTCTGTGCATTCTTCTCCTGAGTTCTTTCATCTTTATGATCATTACACTGAACTCTTTCTCTGGTAGATTTCTTATCTCCACTTCACTTAGCTCTTCTTCTTGGGTTTTGTCTTGTTCTTTCTTCTGGGACATGTTCCTCTGCCACCTCATTTTTCCTGAGTTGCTGCTTGTATTTTTATTTATCTGGTAGGTTAGTTATTCTCCTGACCTTGGACAAGTGGCCTTCTGTAGGAGACATCCTATTTGTCCCAGGAATGCACTCTCTTCTCATTGCCAATGCTATATGCTCTAGGGTTTCCCGCTTTGAGGGCTGCATGGGTCCTTCTGCTATAGTGGGCCAACTATGTGGTGGTCTGGTAGGCTCAGTTGGCCCCTAGTCTTGTTGGTTTCCTGGTCCTGCCTTATGCAGAGGCTGCTGGTTGCTGGTTGGCAGGGCCTCTTCACGAGGAGGCTGACTGGAGCATCCCAGGGGTACCTGGAGCTAGTTCTGGCTTAGTAATGGGTAAAGTCAAGGTCCAGAAGACTCTGGGGCTGTTGCTTTCCCACTGGTAGGTGAATCCATGTCCTGGGCTTATGGCTGAACTACTGGCAAGCAGAACCGTGTCTTTAATTTTTACTTGTCTGAGAACTTTGGGGATCCCCGCGTTGGTATCAGATTACTTATGGAAGGGACACAGTTCCTGACACAGATGGGTACATCATCTGGGGTGTTACAAATCTTGTTTTAGCCTGCTAGTGGGCAGGGCCAGAGCCCAGCTGGTCCCAGGGTAAGGTCTGGTTTGCTGTGGGTGGGCTGGGTCTGAAGGCTGTGGGATTGTGGTTTTCTTGCTTCTGGTATCTGCCCCCTTGTGGATCAGCCTGATCCAGAGGTTAAAGCAGACTTCCTGGAGGGCAGGGTTGGTGCCTGCCCACTGGTGGGTGGAGCTGGGTCCTGGCCCTCTTCTGGGCAGTACTGTCTAGACATACATAGAGTTATGTCTAGAAGCAGCTGTGGACTCAGGAAGTCTTTAGGCAGCCTGTCTGCTGATGGATGGGGCTGTGTCCCTGCACAGTTAGCTGCTAGGCCTGTTGTGTCCCAGCACTGACACTTATAGCCTGTTGGGTGGGGCCAGGTCTTGGTGCTAATGAGCTAGGGGGAAGATACCATAATGGCACCAGCCTGCACCAGTGTCCATGAGGTAGAAGAAACTCCAAAGTATGGCTGCCATCAGTATCTGCGTCTCCTGGGTGAGCTGCATCCACTGCCTGCCTCTCTGGGGGATGCTCCAAAATCAGCAGGTAGGTCTGGTCTAGGCTCCTATAAAATTACTGCTATTGCCCTGGGTCCTGGAGCATGTGAGATTTTGTTTGTGCCCTTTAAGAGTGAAGTCTCTACTTTCCTCAGCTGTGTGAGACTCCCAAAAGTAAACCCCACTAGCGTTCAAAGCCAAATCCTCTGGGGGTTCGTCTCCCTGGCAGAGGACCCCAGGCTTAGAACTGTCATTACTGTGGGTGTACCTCTACAATGTAATTATTCTTCAGTTTTGTGTCAGCCACCTGGGAATATGGGACTAGATTATATCACAAATCTGCCCATCCTTCCTGTCTTCTTGTGGTTCCTTCTTTGTGTCTTTGTTGTAGAAGATCTTTTCTGTAGCTTCCTGTCTTTTTCATTGTGAATTTGTATTGTGTATTTGTGATTTTTCTGTGCTCATGAGAGGAGCTCATGTTCTTTCTACTCTGCCATCTTGGCTGATCCTCTCCTAGTATAATATTTCTCCTATGTCTTTTGATCAGAGCATTTATTCTATTGATATTTAAAGTGATTATTGAGAGACATGTAGTTATTGCCATTTTATTACTTGTTTTTCAGTTGTTTTTGTAGTTATTCCTTGTTCCTTTCTTATTCTTTTTGTTTCTTATTATGGATTGATGATTTTGTTTTGTAGCATGCTTGGATTCCTTTCTTGATGCTTTTTGTGTATCTATTGTAGGTTTTTGATTTATGGTTACCATGGGGTTCATATATATTGACCCATAATTGTATCTACTTGATTTGAACTTGTAGTCATGTAAGTTCAAATACATTCTAAAAGATCTGCATTTTTACTCCCCTCCCCTAAATTTTGTTTTTGATGTCATATTTTACATCTTCATGCTTATCCCTTAACTGATTATGGTAGTTATAGTTGTTTTCACTATTTTTTTTGTCTTTTAATCGACATACTGGCTTATTTAAGTGATCTTCAATCCTTTCTATAGGTTTCCCTTTCTGGGATTTTCCCTTTCCTATAGATTCTTACTTCTTTTCCATTTAGAGAAGACCTTTCAACATTTCTTCTAGGGTAGCTTTAGTGTTGCTGAATTCTTTTAGTTTTTCTTGTCTGAGAAGTTCTTTGTCTCTGCTTCTATTCTAAATGATAATTTAGTGACATTGTGTATTTATTTATTTATCTATTTTTAGTAGGGACTTTATTTCCTTCCTTCCTTCCTCTTTCCATCCTTCTTTCCTTCTGTCCTTCCTTCCTTCCTCCTTCCTTCCTTCCTTCCTTCCTTCCTTCCTTCCTTCCTTCCTTCCTTTCTTTCTTTCTTTCTTTCTTTCTTTCTTTCTTTCTTTCTTTCTTTCTTTCTTTCTTTCTTTCTTTCTTTCTTTCTTTCTTTCTTTCTTTCTTTCTTTCTTGGCTATGTTGGGTCTTTCTTGCTGCATCGGGCTTTCTCTAGTTGTGGCGAGTGGGGCCTACTCTTTGTTGTGGTGCATGGGCTTCTTGTTGCAGTGACTTCTCTTGTTGCAGACCATGGGCTCTAGACATGTGGGCTTCAGTAGTAGTGGCACGTAGGTTCAGTAGTTGTGGCTCATGGGCTTTGTTTCTCCATGGCATGTGGGATCTTACCAAACTAGGGCTCAAACCTGTGTCCCCTGCATTGGCAGGTGGATTCTTAACCACTGAGCCACCAGGGAAGTCCCAGCATTGTGTTTTTAATTTCAAATTCCACTTGTTCATTGTTGATATATAGGAAAGTGATTGACATTTATATATTACCATTGTATCCTCAACCTTGCTGTAATTGTTATTAGTAATAACAATAATAATTGTTATTAGTAGTAGTAACTAATAATGATTGTTATTATTAGTTCCAGATGTTGTTAGATTTATACCAATTCCATTATTTGGAGTCTTTAATATAAATGATATTTTGTCTTTAATTTAAAATTCTTCTTGTTAATATCTGGTATATAGGAAAGCAAGTGATATCTGTACATTAAACTTGCATCCTACAAACTTGTTAAATTCACTAATTGGCAAGAGATGCTTTTCCCAATTCTTTCATATTTTCTATATAGACAATCATGTATCTATGGAAAAATATAGTTGTATTTCTTCCTTCCAAATCTGTGTAGTTTTTAATTCATTTTTTTCTCTTACTTCATTGTGTAGGGCTTCCAGTATGATGTTGAAAATGTGGGATAAGAAGGGAAATCCTAGTCATGCTCCTCCTCTTAGGGGAAAAGCTTCAAGTTTCTTACTATTAAGTATGGTGTTTGCTGTAGGATTTTTTTTTCTCTATGTTCTTTATCAAGTTGAGGAAGGTTCTCTCTATTCATAGTTTGCTGAGAGTTTCATCATGAATTGGTGTTGGAGTCTCATGCTTTTCCTGCAACTTTTGATATGATTGTATAATTTTTCTTCCTTCATTTGTTAATATGATGGATAACATTCATTGATTTTTCTAATGTATTACCAGCTTCACATACCTAGGATGAATCCCATTGACTGTGGTGTATAATTATTTTTTATACACTGTTAGATTCAACTTGTTAATATATTGTTGAAAATGTTTGCAACTATGTTCATGAGGGGTGGTGGTCTCTAGTTTTCTTGTGATGCTTTGTGTGGCTTTGGTGTTAAGTAATGTTGGCCTCATAGAATGAGTTAAGAAGTATTCTCTCTATGTTTATATTCTGGAAAAGATTGTAGAGAATTGGTATAATTTTCTCTTCAAATATTTGGCAGAATTCACCAGTGAATACATCTGGGCCTGTGCTTTCTCCTTTGGAAGATTATTAAATATTGATTCAATTTCTTTAATAAATATAATACTATTTATATTGTCTCTTCCTTCCTGTGTGAGTTTTTGCAGATTGTATTTCTCAAGGATTTGGTCCATTTCATCTAGGTTATCAAATTTATGGCCATAAAGTTGTTCATATTATTGCTTTATTATCCTTTTAATGGTAGTGAGATCTGTAGTGATATCCCATCTTTCATTTCTGATACTAGTAATTTGATTTCTGTCTTTCTCTCTCTCTCTCTCTTTTGAGTAGCTCATCTAGAGAAGTACCAAATTTATTGATCTTTTCAAAGAACCAGGTTTTGGTTTTGTTGATTTGCTCTATAGATTTTTCTTGTTTTCAATTCTATGATTTCTGTTCTAATTTTTATTTATTCTTTTCTTCTGCTTACCTTAGATTTAATTTTTACTCTTCCTAGCTTTAAATTTTCCTCTAATCACTGCTTTCACTGTATTTCATAAATTTTGATAAGTTCTACTTTCATTTTCATTTAGTTCAAGATATTTAATTTTTTTTTCTGGAGATTTCTACTTTGACCCATTGTGTTATTTAGAAGTGTGCTGTTTAATTTTTGAATTTTTCTGTTGTTGAATTCCAATTTAATTCCATTATTTCCCGAGAGCAGATGTCATATGACTTTTATTCTTTTAAATTTGTTAATGTGTGTTTGATGATCTCAAGTGTGATCTATATTAATGAATGTCCAAGGTGAGCTTCAGAAGAATGTGTACTTTGCTGTATTTGGATGTAGTAGTCTATAGGTGTTAATTATATATAGTTGATCAATGGTGCTGTTGAGTTCATCTAAATCCTTATTGATTTTAATGGGTGCTTGAATTTTACATTTCTGATAAAAGGATGTTAAAGCCTCCAAGTACACTATTGGATTCTTCTCTTTATCCTTGCACTCATATCAATTTTTGCCTCACATGTTTTGATAATGTGATGTTAGGCACATTAAAGACTGTTATGTCCTCTTGGAGAATTAACCTCTTTATCATTATGTAATTCCATGCTCTGAATTCTACTCTACCTGAAATTATTGTAGCTACTCTAGCTTTCTTTTGATTAGTGTAAATTTAGTATATCTTTCTCCATTATTTTCCTTTTATTTTATATGTACCTGTATATTAAAGAGTGCTTCTGATAGACAACCTGTTGGGTCGTTTGTTTTGATTCACTCTGACAATCTCTTTTAATTGGGGTATTTAAAGTCATTGACATTTGAAGTCATTATTGATATATCTTGATTAATATCTACTATATTTCTTACTGTTTTCTATTTATTATCCTTGTTCTTTGTTCAGATTTTTGTTGTTCACTCTTTTTCTGCCTTTGTGGTTTTAACTGAGCATTTTATATGATTTCATTTTCTGTCTTGTCTTAGTTTAATTATATTTTTAAACTTTTTTACAGTTGCCCTAGAGTTTGCAATATATATCTACAATTAATCCAAGTCCATTTTCAAATAACACTCTACCACATCACTGGTTAGTGCAAGTATCTTATAATAACAAAATGGTCCTAATTCCTCTATTCTTTTATACCATTGCTGTTACCCATTTCACTTATACAATAGCTATAAATATTCAATGTATTTTTGCTACTATTATTTTGAGCAAACTGGTATCTCTTAGATCAATTCTGAATAATAAAAATAAAAGCTTATATTTTACTTTCACTCATTCCTTCTCCAGTATTCTTCTTTTATATATATATAGATCCAAGTTTCTGACCTGTATCATTTTCCTTCTCTCAGAACTTCTTTTAACATTTGTTGTAAAAATTCCCTCAAATTTTTTGCCTCAAGGTCTTTATTTATCCTTCAATTTTGAAGGATAGATAATTTCACAAGATAAAGAATTCTAGGTTAGTGGGGGTTTTTTTCTCTTAAGACTTTAAATATTTCAATCTATTGTCTTCTTGCTTGCATGTTTTCTGAGAAGTTGGATATAATTTTTTTTTTTGTGGTACACGGGCCTCTCACTGCTGTGGCCTCTCCCGTTACAGATGGAGCACAGGCTCTGGACGCGCAGGCTCAGCGGCTATGGCTTTTGGGCCCAGCCACTCCACAGCATGTGGGATCTTCCCTGACCAGGGCACGAACCCGTGTCCCCCGCATCAGCAGGCGGACTCTCAACCACTGCGCCACCAGGGAAGCCCTGTAATACAGTTTTAAAGGGAATTTCCTTTATGCCAGTCACTGCATTCTTTTTTCTAAATCATGATACAGTGCAGGAGAAGTTTGTGACCTTCACAGGTCAGTTGTAATAAGAGATGGAAGAGGTGAGGGAGAAAATACTTAGTTTTAGAATCAGATTCGTCTGTATCTATCTGTCCTCTCAATAGAATACTGTAGGAGATAATCAGCGTCTACAAAGACCTTCGGCATCAGCCAAACTGAAAAACAATGGAGAAGTGTCAAAAACATGGGTGGGGAAGCAGATTGAAAAACAATTAGTATATAATTCTCATATAGTTCCCAACATTCAATGAAATAAGTTTGGAGAGAATGAACTAAAACAAAACTAAACTTTGCAGAGATATTTTGTACAATTTTCTGCTGTTAAGAACTAAGAAAATGTGTTTTAAGTTCTCTACACAAATACAAATCTATTCAACCACTCGTCTTGTTTCATGAATGCTTAGCATTTAATAAGCAGAAACTTTTTCTCAACATAGAACTTGAATTTTGTTTATGAGGATAGTGCTATTTCTCAATGAGAAAAAAATTTGCTTCAAGAAATACAATT
The DNA here is from genome assembly GCF_964270905.1 of Leucopleurus acutus. Lineage (NCBI taxonomy): Eukaryota > Metazoa > Chordata > Mammalia > Artiodactyla > Delphinidae > Leucopleurus > Leucopleurus acutus. Next base: position 72,419,187 of record NC_139148.1, read on the forward strand.
AGATATATTTCTGTGTTCTATCTGTAGGCATTAAGTGCTGTCTGACCTTCCTTAGCATGTGGAAAAGATCTCTATATTGTGTAATTGTAAAAGGGAAAGGACATGCTCTGAAACACTTTCTTGGGGGTATAGAATTTGATATGTAGGTCAGAATGTATGTACTTTTACCACTTAAGTATTTTTAGGTGAAACTGAGCAAAACTCGGTGTTTTTCTGTCTTTAATAACTATTTCTTTTTTAGGATGAATTTATAGAAGTGATATTTTGAGTATAAGTTTCCAGCAGGTTCTATTTATTCTTCAAGTAAAGATATATAATCTTGAAGAAAATCAATCAGGAAGGAAGATGTACTTTAATAAAGATACGATGTGCTTTAATTACGGTATTAGTGTTGTATGACCAAAGAGTTGTCCATTCTTGTGAAGTTAGGATTATGTAGGTTATAGTTCAAGGAGCACTGGAGCTAGTTTTCTTCCTTCAAAGGCACATCAAATCATATTTCTATGGGGACAATCAATAAAAGAAAATATTGTTTAGTAAGTAGCAGTAATAATTATAAACATCTTCCCTCTTCATTTCCTGCCCTTCTCACTCAATCTTCTCTGTTTAATGTTGTAGTATAATGAGAATGGAGTTAATAGTATATCTTGCCAGTTGCCTGATACAAATCATTTATCTACTCTGAGCCTCAGGTTTTTCATTGTTAAGTGAGAATAATACATAACCTGCCTGCATAGCAGGGTATTTGCCGGAATGAGAAAAGATGATAATGTACATGGAAGCCCTTTGTATGTTATGAAGTGCAGTGTGTAAAATATTAATTGTATTAAAATATTTGTATCATTTGGGGATACATTTTCTTTTTAAGAACTACCAAAGAAGATATACAGACTGCCAAGAAACACATGAAAGAATGCTCAACATCATTAATCATTAGAGAAATGCAAATCAAAACTACAATGAGATATCATCTCACACCAGTCAGAATGGCCATCATCAAAAAATCTAGAAACAATAAATGCTGGAGAGGGTGTGGAGAAAAGGGAACACTCTTGCACTGCTGGTGGGAATGTGAATTGGTTCAGCCACTATGGAGAACAGTATGGAGGTTCCTTAAAAAACTACAAATAGAACTACCATATGACCCAGCAATCCCACTACTGGGCATATACCCTGAGAAAACCAAAATTCAAAAAGAGTCATGTACCAAAATGTTCATTGCAGCTCTATTTACAATAGCCCGGAGATGGAAACAACCTAAGTGCCCATCATCGGATGAATGGATAAAGAAGATGTGGCACATATATACAATGGAATATTACTCAGCCATAAAAAGAAACGAAATTGAGCTATTTGTAATGAGGTGGATAGACCTAGAGTCTGTCATACAGAGTGAAGTAAGTCAGAAAGAAAAAGACAAATACCGTATGCTAACACATATATATGGAATTTAAGAAAAAAAATGTCATGAAGAACCTAGGGGTAAAGCAGGAATAAAGACGCAGACCTCCTAGAGAACGGACTTGAGGTTATGGGGAGGGGGAAGGGTGAGCTGTGACAGGGCGAGAGAGAGTCATGGGCATATACACACTAACAAACGTAGTAAGGTAGATAGCTAGTGGGAAGCAGCCGCATGGCACAGGGATATTGGCTCGGTGCTTTGTGACAGCCTGGAGGGGTGGGATAGGGAGGGTGGGAGGGAGGGAGACGCAACAGGGAAGACATATGGGAACATATGTTTATGTATGACTGATTCACTTTGTTATAAAGCAGAAACTAACACACCATTGTAAAGCAATTATACCCCAATAAAGATGTTAAAAAAAAAAAAGAAATACATAAAAAAAAAAAAGAACTATGGATAACTGGTGCTACACATTTTTATTTTTCTAGTGCTTCATAATTTTATGATAATATTTTTACATTGTTTTCATCTACTTTATTTCCCTTTCCCTGTGAATGTCTTCCTTCTTGCCTTTAAAAAATCTTGCTGAAGGAATAAGCAATCATAAAAAAAAATGTAGATCAAGTTAAGTAAAAAGGAGGGGCTTGTCTGTGTGTATTTGAGTTAATAGATTTTAGTACAATTTTTAGTAGACAGCAGTCACTTCAGGAGAGAAGTTGTTATGTATGCTTTTTCCTAACCAACTCGCATGTTTGTGTGTGTGTGTGTGTGTGTGTGTATCTTTTTAAATTGTTTATATTATTGAAGTAATATACATAAATGCATTCAATTTTACTGTGTAGCTCAATGAATTTTTATATGTATATGCATGCATAATACCACAGATAAATATACAGACTGCCAAGAAACACATGAAAGAATGCTCAACATCATTAATCATTAGAGAAATGCAAATCAAATCTACAATGAGATATCTCACACCAGTCAGAATGGCCATCATGAAAAACTCTAGAAACAATAAATGCTGGAGAGGGTGTGGAGAAAAGGGAACACTCTTGCACTGTTGGTGGGAATGTGAATTGGTTCAGCCACTTGGAGAACAGTATGAAGGTTCCTTAGAAAACTACAAATAGAACTACCATATGACCCAGCAATCCCACTACTGGGCATATACCCTGAGAAAACCATAATTCAAAAAGAGTCATGTACCAAAATGTTCATTGCAGCTCTATTTACAATAGGCAGGAGATGGAAGCAACCTAAGTGTCCATCATTGGATGAATGGATAAAGAAGATGTGGCACATATATACAATGGAATATTACTCAGCCATAAAAAGAAACGAAATTGAGCTATTTGTAATGAGGTGGATAGACCTAGAGTCTGTCATTCAGAGTGAAGTAAGTCAGAAAGAAAAAGACAAATACCGTATGCTAACACATATATATGGAATTTAAGAAAAAAAATGTCATGAAGAACCTAGGGGTAAAGCAGGAATAAAGACGCAGACCTCCTAGAGAACGGACTTGAGGTTATGGGGAGGGGGAAGGGTGAGCTGTGACAGGGCAAGAGAGAGTCATGGGCATATACACACTAACAAACGTAGTAAGGTAGATAGCTAGTGGGAAGCAGCCGCATGGCACAGGGATATTGGCTCGGTGCTTTGTGACAGCCTGGAGGGGTGGGATAGGGAGGGTGGGAGGGAGGGAGACGCAACAGGGAAGACATATGGGAACATATGTTTATGTATGACTGATTCACTTTGTTATAAAGCAGAAACTAACACACCATTGTAAAGCAATTATACCCCAATAAAGATGTTAAAAAAATTTAAAAAAAAATAAAAAAAAAGAAGATGTGGCACATATATACAATGGAATATTACTCCGCCATAAAAAGAAATGAAATTGAGCTATTTGTAATGAGGTGGGTAGACCTAGGATCTGTCATACAGAGTGAAGTAAGTCAGAAAGAGAAAGACAAATACCGTATGCTAACACATATATATGGAATTTAAGAAAAAGAAATGTCATGAAGAACCTAGGGGCAAGACAGGAATAAAGACACTGACCTACTAGAGAACGGACTTGAGGATATGGGGAGGGGGAAGGGCAAGCTTTGACAAATTGAGAGAGTGGCATGGACATATATACACTACCAAACTTAAAATAGATAACTAGTGGGAAGCAACCACATAGCACAGGGAGATCAGCTCGGTGCTTTGTGACCACCTAGAGAGGTGGGATAGGGAGGGTGGGAGGCAAGGAGATGCAAGAGGCAAGAGATATGGGAACATATGTATATGTATAACTGATTCACTTTGTTATAAAGCAGAAACTAGCACACCATTGTAAAGCAATTATACTCCAATAAAGATGTAAAATAAATTAATTAATGGATAAATGATATGGTTCATATATACAATGGAATATTACTCAGCTGTAAAAAAGAATGAAATAATGCCATTTGCAGCAATATGGATGGACCTGGAGATTATCCTACTAACTGAAGTAAGACACAGAAAAACAAATATCATATAGTATCTCTTATATGTGGAATCTTAAAAAAAATGATACAAATGACCTTATTTACAACACAGAAACAGACTCACAGGCTTAGAGAATGAACTTATGGTTACCAAAGAGGAAAGATGGTGGGGGGGAGGAATGAATTTTGAGTTTGGGATTGACATATATGTACTATTATATATACTGTGTAGTCAGCAGGGACCTACTGTATAGCACAGGGAACTCTACTCAGTATTCTGTAATAACTTATATGGGAAAAGATTCTGAAAAATGATGGATATATGTATATGTGTAACTGAATCACTTTGCTGTAGACCTGAAAATAGCACAACATTGTAAATCAACTATACCCCAATATAAAATTAAAAAAAGACAATTAAAAAAATACAGAACATTTCCAACATCCCCAAATTTTCCATTGTGCCACTCCCCAGTGCATTCCCCGAGATAATTAATATTCTTACTTCTATGACTGTTAGATAGTTTGCTTGTCCTCGAACTTCATATAAATAGAATTGTACAGTTTATGCTATTTGTGTCTGGCTTTTTTCATTCAACAGTGTATCTGTGAGATTAATCCATGCTGTTGGATGTGTTAGAAGTTTGTCCATTTCTGCTGTGTACATGCCAGAGTTTATTTATTTATTTATGATATGAATAGAGATACTACAATGATATGATATAACAAATAAACATGCTATGAACATTATCGTACATGTCTTTGGTAGACATATGCCCTCATTTTTCTTAGATATACACCAAGGAATGGAACTGCTAAGTTATATGATAGGCATATGCTTGGTTTCAGTAGGTAGTATGAAAAAGTGGTCCAGAGAGGTTGAAACATTTTACATATCCATCAATAATATATGAGGGAGTGTTTCTGTAATTTCTCTTTCTGATTTTTCCTTGTTAGTATATAGGAATGCAATAGACTTCTGTGATTAATTTTGTATCCTGCTACTTTACCAAATTCAGTGGTTAGCTCTAGTTGTTTTCTAGTAGCATCTTTAGGATTTTCTAGTTATAGTATCATGTCTTCTGCAAACAGTGACAGTTTTACATCTTTTCCAGTTTGGATTCCTTTTATTTATTTTTCTTCTCTGATTGCCGTGGCTAAAACTTCCAAAACTATGTTGAATAATAGTGTTGAGAGTGGGCATCTTTATCTTGTTCCTGATCTTAGAGAAAATGCTTTCAGTTTTTCACCATTAAGAATGATGTTGGCTGTGGGTTGTCATAAATGGCCTTTATTATTTTTTTTTATTCTTTTTTTTTTATTGCGGTATGTGGGCCTCTCACTGTTGTGGCCTCTCCCGTTGCAGAGCACAGGCTCTGGACGTGCAGGCTCAGCGGCCATAGCTCACGGGCCTAGCTGCTCCGCGGCATGTGGAATCTTCCCATACCGGGGCACGAACCCGTATCCCCTGAATCATCAGGCAGACTCCCAACCACTGCGCCACCAGGGAAGCCCGGCCTTTATTATTTTGAGGTAAGTTCCCTCCATGCCCACTTTCTGGAGAGTTATTATCATAAATGGGTGTTGAATTTGTTGAAAGCTTTTTCTGCATCTACTGAGATTATCATACAGTTTTTCTCCTTCAGTTTGTTAATATGTTGTATCACATTGATTGAATTGTGTATATTGAAGAATCCTTGCATTCCTGGGATAAACCCCACTTGATCATGGTGTATGATCTTTTTAATGTGCTGTTGAATTCTGTTTGCTAGTATTGTGTTGAGGATTTTTGCATCTATGTTCGTCAGTGATATTAGCCTGTAATTTTCTTTTTTTGTGACATCTTTGTCTGATTTTCATACCAAAGTGATGGTAGCCTTGTAGAAGAAGTTTGGGAGTGCTATATTTTGAAGAGTTTGAGAAGGATAGGTGTTAGCTATTCTCTAAGTGTTTGATAGAATTCACGTATGAAGGCATCGGACCCTGAGCTTTTGTTTGTTGGAAGATTTTAAATCACAATTTCAATTTCAGGGCTTGTGATTGGTCTGTTCATATTTTCTATTTATTCCTGGTTCAGTCTTGGAAAAAAATCAGAAAGAGAAATTAAGGAAACACTCTCATTCATCATTGCAAGAAAAGGAATAAAATACCTAGGAATAAACCTACCTAAGGAGGTGAAAGACCTGTATGCAGAAAACTATAAGACACTGATGAAAGTAATCAAAGACAATACAAACAGATGGAGAGATGCATACCGTGTTCTAGGACTGGAAGAATCAACATTGTGAAATTGACTGTACTACCCAAAGCAATCTACAGATTCAATGCAATCCCTATCAAATTACCAATGGCATTTTTCACAGAACTAGAAAAAAGTTTACAATTTGTGTGGAAACATAAAAGACCCTGAACAGACAGAGCAATTTTGAGAAAGGAAAATGGAGCTGGAAGAATCAGGCTCCATGACTTCAGACTATACTATAAAGCTACAGTAATAAAGACAGTATGGTACTGGCACAAAAGCAGAAATACAGATCAATGGAACAGGATAGAAAGCCCAGAGATAAACCCACACACATATGGTCACCTTCTCTTTGATAAAGGAGGCAAGAATATACAGTGAAGAAAAGTCAGCCTCTTCAATAAGTGGTGCTTGGAAAACTGGACGGCTACATGTAAAAGAAAAATTAGAACCCTCCCTAACACCATACACAAAAATAAAGTCAAAATGGATTAAAGACCTAAATGTAAGGCAGGATACTGTAAAACTCTTAAAGGAAAACATAGGCAGAACACTCTTTGACATAAATAGCAGCAAAATCTTTTTTGATGCAACTCCTAATGAAAATAAAAACAAAAATTAACAAATGGGACCTAATGAAACTTAAAAGCTTTTGCACAGCATAAGAAACCATAAACAAGATGAAAAGACAAGCCTTAGAATGGGAGAAAATATTTGCAAATGAAACAACTGACAAAGGATTAATTTCCAAAATATATAAGCATCTCATGCAACTCAATCTCAAAAGATAAAACCCAGTATTGTGAAGCAATTATACTCCAATAAAGATGTATTAAAATTCTTTTAAAATTAACTTTTAAAACATACAAACACCCAATTCAAAAATGGGCAGAGGACTTAAATAGACATTTCTCCAGAGAAGACTTACAGATTGCCAACAAACACATGAAAAGATGCTCAACTTCACTAATTATTAGAGAAATGCAAATCAAAACTACAATGAGCTATCACCTCACAGCATTCAGAATGGCTGTCTTCAAAAAATCTAGAAACAATAAATGCTCGAGTGGGTGTGGAGAAAAAGGAACCCTCTTGCACTGTTGGTCGGAATGTAAGTTGATACAGCCACGATGGAGAACAGTAGGGAGGTTCCATAAAAAACTAAAAATAGAACTACCATACAAACCAGCAATCCCACTACTGTGCATATACCCAGAGAAAATCATAATTCCAAAAGATACATACACCCCAATCTTCATTGCAGCACTATTTGCAATAGCCAGGACATGGAAGCAACCTAAATGCCCATCAACAGAAGAATAGATAAAGAAGATATGTTACAATTATGCAATGGAATATTACTCAGCCATTGAAAAGAAATGAGATTGAGTTATTTGTAGTGAGGTGGATGGACCAAGAGTGTCATACAGAGTGAAGTAAGTCAGAAAGCAAAACAAATACCATATGCTAGCACATATATATATGGAATCTAGTAAAATGGTACTGATGAACTTAGTGGCAGGGCAGGAATAAAGACGCAGACATAGAGAACGGAATTGAGGACACAGTGGGGGAATGGGAGGCTGGGAAGTAGTGAGATAGTAGCACTGACATATATACACTACCAAATGTAAAATAGAAAGCTAGTAGTAAGCTGCTGCAAAGTACAGGGAGATCAGATCAGTGCTTTGTGACCACCTAGAGGGGTGGTATAGCGAGGGTGGAAAGGAGACTCAAAACGGGGGGGATATGGGGATATATGTATACATATAGCTGATTCACCTTGTTGTACAGCAGAAACTAACACAACATTGTAAAGCAATTATACTCCAATAAAGTTGTATAAAAATAATATATGAGGGTTTCAGTTGCTTCATATATCAAACAACATGTTGTATTGTCAGACTTTTACATCTTTTCCATTCAGAAAATTTTGTGCTTGTGTCTTAAAATCTATTTTTTTCTATAATAAAATAGTTATAAGAAGTGTCTTATGGTCCGGTTATGCCTGTTATTTCTTTTCCCATCATTTTATGTTCCATCTTTCCCTTTCCACGTGCCTTAACTGTGTCTCATAAGTACCATTTTACATGATTTTTAAATCCAGTGTTACAACCTGTGCCTTCAAAATTGTGAGTTTATTCTGTTTTTTAAATGAAATTATTAATATAATAGATGCTTGCATAATAATTTCAGTGCCTTTTATCTATGTTGTTTTTATGTTTCTGATTTTAAATTCTTTTAAATATGTTTTTCACATATTTTTTCCTTTCCCCTGGTTTGAAATATATGTACTCTATGCTTTTAGAGATTATTCTGGAAATTTAACCCTAAACAGTTAATTTCACAAAGTCTAAAACTGAACAATTAAACCATTTCCCAAACAATTTGGAACTCCAAACATATTAGCTTCAGTCATCCTCTCCTTATTTTATGTGCTTTGTTCAGTATTTTAGTTTGGTACTTCTGATAACTCCCCAAATTTGACATTATGTTTTTATACAGAGTTATATTTACTTTCTACTGAAAATGTTTAGCTGTACCCACATTTCCTTCTTGTCTCCATCATCCCTTCTTTTACTTCAGTCCATATTTCTGGTATTGTTCTATGTTTTTCCGAAGTTCATCCTTTGGACATTCCTTTATTGAAGGCCTGAAAAGTCTGATGGTATTTCTCCATCTCCTATCCATGGCTCTTCTCTTTGATCCAACGTGGAAATTGTACATAGTTCCATAACGAATTATCCATCATGAGATTCTTGTATAAGTCCTTCTAATAGGGGCCCAGAAATTGCTATCTTTTCTGCACAAAGTCCAAAGATAAATCTTCAAATGAGAATGACTACTGTAATGTGGTCTTTTTCTGTTGCCTGTGAGAGATGATAAGCAAGTAAAATAATTGTTCTATCTTGTGTCTCTTTTGCCTCAGCTCTAAAGCTCTGGGATGGAGTCTTGCCTAGATCTTCTACACTGAGAATGAATTCCTGGTTCCAAGTCTTACTTTCTTATCTCACATGAGCAGGCTTATTTCTGGAGAACAAGGAACTGTGGGCTTTTTGTGTAATTATTTTCATGTAATTGCAGATGTTTCTCCTAGTGTTGCTTATCTTTTCTTGTTTTCCCCTTGCTTCCTGTAAGAATTCAATTTTTGAAAATTATGGTAAAGAAATTAGTGAAGGACTTAGAGTGGGTGTAGCAGAGATTGCTATTTATTGCTGTGGACATATTGTGTCCCCCTATAATTCATGTGTTGAAACCTTAACCCCCATTTTGACTGTATTTGGAGATAGGGCCTTTAGGAGGTAATTAAGGTTAAATGGGGTGATAAAGATGGAGCCCTAAATCCAATAGGATTACTGTATTTATAAGAAGAGGCAGAGAGACCAGAACTCTTTCACTCTTTCATATGTGAAGACACAGCAAGAAAGCAGTAGTCTGAAAGTCAGGAGAAAGAGAGCTCTCAGCAGATCCTGACCGTGCTTACACCCTGATCTCAGACATCCAGCCTCCATTTCTGTTAGGAAATAAATTTCTGTTGTTTAAGCCACCTAGTCTTTGGTATTTTTTATAGCAGTCTGAGCTAGTACATTTATTATCATAAAATGTAATTAACTACATGCTGCAGTTGGTTGTAATTATTTTAGACTACAGAATTTTTATTAGAAATATCACAAGAATATGGACATAAAATAAATGTTGAAAACAGCAACCTTTGGGTTTATCTCAAAGTTGGTACACAGGTAATTCAGTCTTTTATATCATGGACAGCTATAGCCCTACTCGTGTTTTGATTTTCAGTTTAATGTCCTGAAAATCCTAGAGTGTCTTTGTTGTAAAACAAAGGTTTAATTATAGTTAGACTATACTTACTAAGACAGCAGAATAGACTCAGACTTCTATAGAATTATCAAGGAGAACTCAATCAAGAAGGACTTGTTATTAACTCTGTGTCAAACTCTAAACACATTAAATCAAATCTGTATTACATGAACATTGTATGTTTTACTACAAATTTATTGTGAAAATATTTAATATTATATAAAAATTCACATTTAATAAACTTTTATAAATTATTGATATTTTTATTCAACATTTGTATATATAGTCACCCCTTGGTATCCACAAGGGATTGGTCCCAGGAGCCACCACGTATACCAAAATCTGCAGGTGCTCAAGACCCATAGTCAGCCCTCTGTGTCCTCGAGTTTTGCATCTGGGTATTCAACCAAACACGAATGGAAATTTCAGTCTGTGGCTGGTTGAATCCGTGGATAAAAAACCCACAAATACAGAGGTCTGACTCTATATTTATTGAAAAAAAATCAAGTATAAGTGGATACCCACATTTTAAACCCATGTTGTTCAAGGGTCAAATGTATTGGGAAAAGATCACCGCAATAAGTAGTTAACATCCATCTCCATGCATAGTTACAGAATGATGAGAACTTTTAAGACCTACTCTCTTAGCAACTTTTAAATATGCAATGCAGTATTATTAAGTATATAGTTGTCACCCTGTATATTACATTCCCATGACATTTATTTTATAACTGGAACTTTGTACCTTTTGACTCCCTTCACCCACTGTGCATACCCACCACCCTCCACATCTGGCATGAACCAATATGTACTCTGTATTCCAAGAGTTTGTTTTGTTTTGTCTTTGTATTCCATATGTATGTGAGATCATGCAGTATTTGTCTTTCTCTGACTGACTTATTTCATTTAGCATAATGTCCCCAAGGTCCATCCTTGTTGTCACAAGTGGCAAGATTTTATTCCTTTTATGGCTGAATAATATTCCATTTTGTCTGTGTGTGTGTGTATATATATATATATATATGTATATATATATATAATTTTCTTTATTCCTTCATCCATTGATAGACATGTACATTGTTTCCATATCTTGTTTATTGTAAATAATGCTGCAGTGAACATGGGGTGCATATGCGTTTTTGAATTAGTGTTTTCATTTTCTTTGGACAAAGTGGAATTGTTGGATCATATGGTGGTCCTATTTTTAATTCTTGAGGAACCTCCATACTGTTTTCCATAATGGCTGCACCAATTTACATTCCCACAAAATTGCATAAGGGTTTCCTTTTCTCCACATCCTCCTCAACATTTGTTACTCTTGTCTTGTTGATTATAGCCATTCTAACAGATGTGAGGTGATATCATATTGCAGCTTTGATTCACATTTCTCTTATGATTAGTGATGTTGTGCATCTTTTCATGTACATGTACATCGGCATGTTGTTTTTGGAAAAATGTTTACTCAGATCCTCTAACCACTTTTGAATTGGATTGTTTGTTTTTTTATTGAGTTGTATGAGTTTTTTAATATATATGGCTATTAACCCCTTATCATATGTATGATTCATAAATATTTTCTCCCATTCAGTAGGTTGCCTTTTAAAGTTATTGATGGCCTTCTTTGCTGTGCAGGAGCTATTTTGTTTGATGTAGTCCTACTTGTTTATTTTTGATTTTGTGCCTTTGCTTTTGGTGTCACATCCAAAAAATCATTGCCGAGACTGATATCAAGGACCTTATGGCCGACATTTTCTTCTAGGAGTTTTATGGCTTCAGGTCTTATATTCAAGTCTTTAACCCATTTTGAGTTAATTTTTGTGTCTGGTGTGAAATAGTGGTCTATTTTCATTTTTTGCATGCATCTATCCAGTTTTCTCAGCACCTTTTATTGAAGAGACTGTTCTTTCCCCACTGTATATTCTTGTCTGTTCTGTTGGAAATTAAATGACCATAATGCATGAGTGTTTCTGGACTCCTTATTTGGTTCCATTGATTTATATGTCTGTTTTTATGCCAATACCATAGTGTTTTTATCACTATAGCTTTGTAATTAAGTTTGAAATCAGGGAGCATGATGCCTATAACTTTATTCTTCTGTCTCAAGATTGCTCTGTATTGTTTTCTCTGTGTGTGGTTCCATACAAATTTTAGCGTTGTTTGTTCTATTTCTGTTAAAAATATCTTTGGAATTTTGATAGGGATTGAAATGATTCTGTAGATTGCTTTGGGTAGTATGACCATTTTAACAATATTAATTATTCTAATCCATGAGCACTGAATATCTTCCATTTATTTGTGTTTTCATCAACTTATTTCATTAACTCCTTATAGCTTTCAGTGTACAGGGCTTTCACCTCCTTGGTTAAATTTGTTCCTAGGTATTTTACTATTTTTGATGCAATTGTAAGTGGGATTTTTGTAATTTCTCCTTTTTGAGAGTTTGTTATTAGTGTATAGAAACTCAACAGATATTTTGTACATTGATTCTTTATCCTGCAGCTTTACTGAATTTATTTATTGGATCAGTTTTTTGCTTGAATCATTAGGACTTTCTATATGTAATGGTATCGAGTATCTGCAAATAGTGACAATTTTGCATCTTCTTTTCTAATTTGGATGTCTTTTATTTTTTTCTTGCCTAATTGCTCTGGCTAGGACTTCCAATACTACATTGAATAAAAATGGTGAGAGTGGGCATCCTTTGCTTGTTCTGCATCTTAAAGGAAAAGCTTTCAGCTTTTCAGTATTGTGTCTGATGTTTGTTGTGGGCTTGTCATATATGGCCTTTATTATGTTGAGGTACATTCCCTCTATACCCACTTTGTTGAGGGTTTTTATCATAGATATTGAACTTCGTCAAATGCTTTTTCTGCATCTATTGAGCAATCATATGATTTTTATCCTTCATTTTGTTAATGCTGTATATCACACTGTTTGATTTGTGGTTGTTGAAACATGCTTGCATCCCTGGAATAAAATCCCACTTGGTAATAGTGTGTGATCTTTTAATTTATTTTTGAATTTTTTGGCTAATATTTCATTGAGGATTTTTGCATCTATGTTCATCAGGAATTTTTACCTGTAGTTTTCTTGTTTTGTTGTGTCCTGGTCAGGTTTTAGTGTGAGGATAATCCTGGATACATAGAATGAGTTTGTAAGTGTTCCTTCCTCTTTTACTTTTGAAAAAGACTGAGAAGAATTGTTATTAATTCTTCTCTAAATAGTGGTATAACTCACCAGTGAAGCCATCTGGTCCTGGGCGTTTTTTGTTGGAAAGTTTTTGATTATTGATTCAATCTCCTAGCTAGTAATAAGTCTGTTCAGATTTTCTGTTTTTCATGATTCAGTCTGGGAAGGTTGTATGTTTCTAGGAATTCATCTGTTTCTTCTAGGTTGTCCAATTTGTTGGTGTATACTTGTTCAGAGTAGTCTCGTATGATTCTTTGTATTTCTGTGATGTCAGTTGTAACCTTCCCTCTTTCATTTCTGATTTTATTTATATGAGTTCTCTGCCTTTTTTTCCTGACAAGTCTGTCTAAAAGTTTGTCAGTTTTGTTTATCTTTTCGGAGAATCAGCTCTTGGTTTCATTCATCTTTTCTATTGTCTTTTTTGTCTCTATTTAATGTATTTCTGCTCTTATCTTTGTTATTCCCTCACTTCTACTAACTTTGGATTTTGTTTGTTCTTCCTTTTCTATGTCTTTGAGGTGTAAAATTAGGCTTTTTGTTTGAGTCTTTTTGTTTGTTTTTTTGAGGTAGGCATCTATTGCTATGCACTTCCCTCTTAGAACTGCTTTTGTTGCATCCCATACATTTTGGCATGTTGTATTTAATTTTCATTTGTTTCCAGATATTTTTTAAAATTTCTCTTGATTTCTTCATTGATTCATTAATTGTTCCACTCTATGTTATTTGGTTGGAGAATGTTGTCCATTTACGTTAAAGTAATTATTGATTGGTGTATACTTATTGCCATTTTGTTAATTGATTTTTGGCTGTTTTGTAATTCCTTTGTTCTTTTCTTCTTCTCTTTGTCTCTTCCTTTGTGACTTGACTATTTTCTGTTGTGATATGCTGATATTCTTTTCTCTTTGTATCTGTTACAGATTTTTGCTTTGTGGTTACCATGAGGCTTACATAAAACAACTTATATTAATTATAGTCTATTTTAAGCTAATGACAACTGAAGATTGAATGCATACAGGAGCTGTATATTTTTACTCTGCCCCCATGTTTTATGTTTTTGCTGTTAAAGTTTGCATCTTTTTACTTTCTGTGTTCATTGATAAATTATTGTAGCTCTAGATTTGTTTACTACTTTTAACTTTCAACCTACATACTAGCTTACAAGTGATTCACCCACCACCCTTAAAACATTAGAGTATCCTGAATTTAACTCCATATTTACATTTGCCAGTATATTTATACTTTTATTTTTTCCTTGTTACTAATTAGTATATTTCCATCAGCTTGAATAATTCCCTTGAACATTCTTGTAAGGCTAATCTAGTGGCTATGAACTCTTTCAAGTTTTGCTTGTCTGGAAAATTTTTCATCTCTCCTTCAATTCAGAATGACAGCTTTGCCAGGAAGAGTATTCTTGTTTGACCGTTTTTTTTTTCTTTCAGTACTTTTAATTTATCATGTCACACACTTCTGGACTTCAAAATTTCTGCTGAAAAATCTGCTGATAGTCTTAACGGGGGTTCCCTTGTGATAAACAAGTTATTTTTCTCATGCTGATTTTAAGATTCTCTACTTGTCTTTATCTTTTGACAGTTTAATTTTAATGTGCCTTGTTGTGTGTCTCTTTGGATCTGTCTTATTGGTAATTTTCTAGGCTTCCTAAATCTGGATGAGTATATTTCCCCCATGTTAGGGAAGTTTCAGCCATTATTTCTTTGAAAAAGCTATCTGCAACTTTCTCTCTTTTCCTGGATCCCCTGTAATGTGAATATTGGTCTGCTTAATGGTGCCCCATAAGTCCCTTAAGCTATCTTCACTCCTTTTTATTTTTTCTTTTTGCTCTTCTTATTGGTTGAGTCTCATTGCCCTACCTTTGAGTTTACTAATTCTTCTTTCACCTGATGTAGTCTGCTGTTAAAACCCTCTAGTTAACTTATCAGGTCAATTATTGTATTTTTCAGTCCTATGATTTCTTCTTAGTACTTTTAAAAGTTTTATATATTTTTGTTGAAATTCTTACTTTTAAATGCATTGCCTTCCTCACTTTGGTGAGTGAGCATCTTTTTGATGGTTATTTTGTGTATTCAGTCAGGGAAATTATATATCTGTTTCATTAGGTTCAGTTTCTGGATTATTTTCTTGTTCCCTTTGGAATATTTTATGTTTGGAAAATATTTCCCTGTTTATTCATTTTCTATAACTCTGTTGGTATTTGTACATTTAAAAAAACAGCCACTCCTCCTATTCTTCAGACTGGCTTTGTACCAGAGAAACCCCCACCAATCTGCCTGTCTAGAGATTTTCAAGAGCTCTCAAACTTTTTGCTAGTCCAACATTCTTTCATTGTTCTTAGCAGCCCCCAGGTGACTACAGTATGCCAAGTCTTGTCAGCAATCTGTGACAAGCAAGACTTGAAGAAGAAGTCAGTTCCTCAGGCAGCCTCCAGATAAGTTCAGTTGTTGGATGTACAGTGCACCATTTTCCCTCAAGTAGAAGTTGGGAGCAGAGGTTTTTCATCTGTCCAGTTCTATTGAGCCAGGGGCATTGTTATGGAGACTGCCTGAACTGCCATCTCTGTTCTCATTGGCCCTGAGTGGCTAGAGTTATGCCAGGTCCCAGCATTTCAAGACAGATATATAGATGTCAGTCCTCTAGGTGGTCCCTTTGAAAGTTGTAATTTTTGACACATGGTACACCTATTTCCTTCACCAGGAGTAAGATGGGAGCTGTTTTTTTTCCCACTCACTCTGTTGAGCCAGGGAGTGGCTATGGGGACTGCCAGACTGAAACCCCATCTCTTTTCTCACTGGCCCTGGGTGACTAGAGTATGATGTGTCCCATGTCCCATTAGTGATCTGAGACATGTTTGACAGATGCTAGTCTTCTTGATAGCCCCCAGAATAGTTGAGGCATAAGACATTTAATGTACCTCTTTCTCTCTCCAGGGAGAAGCTGGGAGCTGGGTTTTTTCAACTGCTTGCTCTTTGCTGAGCTGGGGTATTAGTTATGGTGACCATCAGTCCAAACTGCTGTGTCTGTTCTCACTGGCACTGAGTGGCTAGAATATACCGTGTCCCTTGTCCCTTCAGTAATCTGAGACAGGCTAGACAGTAGTCAGTTCTCTGGGGAACCCATGGAAAGGTTGGGGCATTGGATATATGGTACACCTTTTTCCTACCCCACGGAGAAGCTGGGAGCTGGGTGGTTTTATCTCAATCATATGGTACTGTGCTGGTGTCAGGGATTATGGCAAGAGGATATCTGGAATTTCCCTACTAGGTTCAATGTGGCTGGTTTTGTTCCTGTCCATGGTGCTAGAGCCTCTTTAGTTAATTTATGGGTTTCTCAAAATGGAAATCTGTCCATGAATTGTTGAATCAGTGTGCTCATGAGGGGAAGGAGGGTCCAGGGCTTCCTATTATGCCATCTGGCTGACTTCACTCTGCAACTTTTCTTTTTCTTTTGGTCATTACTTTATAGTTCTCTATACTTCCCAAATGGTAACTAGTTCTCATAAGTATAGTTCTTAAATGTATATCATATTAGTTTCCTATGGTAACTGTAACAAATTACCACAGACTTGATGGACTGAAACAACCCAAGTTTTTTATAATACAGTTATGGGGGTCAGTAGTCCAAATTCAGTTTCACTGCAGCAAAGTCAAAGTGTCAGCAGGGCTGACTCTTTCTGGAGGCTCTAAGGGGAGAATCTGTTTCCCTGCATTTTATAGCTTCTAGAGGCCTCCTAAATTCCTTGGCTACATCACTCCAACCTCTTGCTTTCATTGTCACATCTCCTACTATTTTATCTCCCTCTCCTTCCATCTTAAAAGACACTTGTGATTACCTTAAGGCTCACTCAGATAATCCAGAATATTCCCATATCAGGATACTTAATCATGTCAGCAAAGTCCCTTTTGCCATTCATTCACAGGTTCCAGGGTTTTGGATGTGGATATTTTATGGTGCCATTATTCAGCCTACTACATGTATTTACATGTAATGTGTGTTGCATGTAATAGGATCCTAGGCAGGAGTTTCCACTTTGGGGATTGAAAGACATATATAAATATGTTATAATGCATAACCTTGTTCATGGTTTATGGAGTCTACTTTTGTGAGAATAGAAAATATATAGATGAGGATGGCATAGCGAGCAGGAAGTAGGCAAGCAATATCAAGAATTTGAAAATACTGTAGAATAAAAATTTTCATGAAGTTTGCTTTTCTTGGCTTTTATTTGTAAGGCTACATAAGCAATGTTTAAATACAAGGAAAGTCTCTAGTGAAGGAAGGTTGGAGGAAAGTTTGATGCTAGAGAATAATAGCAGCAGTGAAAAAAATACAGCATTTCAGGGGGAGAAAACTATTTCTTTAAATCTAGATTTGAATTGAATTGAAAGAGCCACTCTTTTCATAGAGAAGCAAAAATAGTCAAAAGTAGCTAACTGAGGAAACATAGCACTGCTTTTCAAGGAGGTACGGGAGTGTTTGAATAAGTGTTAAGAATTGCCTGAGTTGATGATTCAAATGAAAAACCAATATAGTATAATTAACAGCATAAATATTTGTACACACTACCAGGGGACTGACTAACTAGAACGTTTAAGAAAAGTGATATAGAGGACAATTGGTTTTAGGCTTCCCTTTTGTCATCCAAGGTGATAAACAGCTAATGAATTCTGAAGAAGTTTTAACTCTACAGAGGACTGTTTCATATTGGTTTTTGTTTGTTTTCACTTTAAAGTAAAAAATGAGGAGAAAAGGGAGTGTGTGGGAAGATGAGTGTGTGGGGGGAGATTCAGATATAGGCTTCTTTAGCTAATTCCATAAATGAATGATGCCTATAATTTTTTTAGTAAAACGTGTCTACTGAATTTCATGTAGATTATTTTTTGTGGTGGTAGGGGAAGTATCAGCTTGGCATGATTTATCACTTTTAGTAGATTTCTAGTGGATTTATATTCACTCTAATAAGGTACATTCTGCAACACATTGTAACAGTCATGTCACTTCATTAAGACTCAGCAGTAACCTTTAGAATGTAAGTAATGACAAGCAACTACTAATTTTACAATTACTTTGAGAATAAAGGATGTTCAGCAGTGGCATATATTTGTATCTTTTGACAATCAATTTCCCTTAAAACCCAAATCTAATGTTTTTATTTTTTAACTTGTGGATATTTCAAATGTATACAAAGTAGAGACAATTGTATAATGAAACTGGAAACACCCATCATTTAGCTTCAATAATTAAGTTATGGTTAAAATGTTTCACCAGCACTATAATACCATTCCACCTAAAATTATCAGTCATTCTTACTATTTTAAAATAGTTACTCACTGTTTACATTTTACCAATTATCTTACAAAAATTGTTTAGCTTGTTTGTGTAAATAGAAACCCAAATAAAGCCCATATATTGCCATTGACTGATGTCTCTTTTAATCTATGTTGCATCTCTATTTCATTTTTTATTGCAAATTTTTGGTGTTGAATCAACTGATTTTCATCCTTATAGAATCTTGTAACATATTAATTTGTTCCCTATATTTCCTGTAGACTCCTTGTTATATGTAGATGTTAGATCACAAATCTGTTATTTTAAATAGCTCTATATTTTTATTCCTCATGTAAGATACAAGAGAGAAATCTATCCCAAATATTCGTTTGTCACTTTTATAATTCTTGGCATACAAAAGTTTAGTGAAACATCTAGAAATAAGCTAAATATTGCATTAGATGGAATAAAAAGAAATGACAGGGATCACTTTAGTTTTCAGCTGTTTGTTTTTATTGCCATGCAAACTAATTTAAAATGTTATTTGTAAGACTTTGCAAATAATTATAAGTGCTTGAGGTGATAGGAACTTGTGGAAAGGGCTTCTAATCGTATATAATTGTGTCATCTTGGACTAGTCACTTACCCCTCTGAGTCTCAATTTTACCACCCATTAAAACAGGGATAATACTAATGTTACATAGATTTGTGAAGATTATGTGAGACACTGCTTGTGGAACTCTATATCTCTATCATTTATATATCATCTATCTATCTATCTATCATCTAACTAATCTAATCCATCATCTATATATCTGTCAAAGAGTTTAATTAAGAAAAGAGAAATATTCACTCACTCATAGTCATGAACTCTGCTTCTAAGTTTCCCCTTTAATTAAGTAATTATAATAGCTGGACCATATATATACTATACTTTGTGTACCACCAGTCAGTGTAAGTTCTAAAGATTTGGCACTAACTTATTTGTAGTGCACCTATAGTAGTTTGACTTTTTCCTGCCAAGGATTTTTGTTCATTTGCTCTAGTGATCAGCCTTTCTTAGTAGAGAGGAAACTGAGGCTCAGAATATTAACTGAGTTGTCATGGGAGCATAAGATAACTAGAGATCAGAACTCAGGTCTTCTGATTCCAGGTTTACTGTTCTTTCCATTTCATTGTCTAAGTGAGACTATAAAGGCAAGACCTACTTTTTCAAAGAAAATCTTACTTGTACGCTAGTGTAATACATATTGCATGTGAATGGAGCTAAACAGGTACTGGGGTGATTATTTGTAAATATGAGAAAGCAGGAGAAAAAAGGAAATATTTGCCAGCTGTGTTAAAATGACATCGTACAATAGTAAACCTTTTATATTAATATGAGCACAAAATACTGTAATACAGTCATTAAACAAACTTGTCAACAAATGGAATTTTGTTTGCAGACTGTTGAAAATATTACACACAGGAGCTGACAAGTGCTAACTTGTATGTATACATTTCTTAATTGTTACAGAACCTGAAAATCTTGAGACACAAAATGCCAAGTCTTAGTAATATGAGACAGGGTAAAGAGAAGCCTTATTTGGAAACAATAAATTCAATTCTGGGACCAGGAGAGAGAAATGAGAATTTAAAACTTCAAGTTGTATTTGTTTTTACAGTGATATAATGTTAGTGCATAATTGTTGATTATATTGACAAATCAATGTTGTTCATTCATTAATAATCTGAAATTGACAGGCAAGTGGGCATGGTGCACCATAATAATATTGGAAGAGAAATCATGCTCATTGGCCTGCACCAATTCTATACATTGGGGTTGAGGCAGTAAGGAAATGAAAAAATATCCCATATTTGCAGGTGGTGGAGATCTCTGCTTGCCTCAATTAATCTAGAATAACTACTTTATGTAGTTAACTGTCAGTTTGCTTTTATATCATGCCATACTGAGATACCAATCTACTAGGCTTTGAAGATAGAGGTGAAATAATTATTGGCTTTTGAAATGAGGGTACTCTCCTTTTGTTTAACAGCATACAGATTGCCTATAATAAATATGGATAGCAATTATTTGATTTTGAATAAGTGTGGTTCCCTGTTCCAGGAGAGCAAACCTATTATTCCCAAGTAATTGCAACTAGAATAGGAGAGCCATTTTTATTTTCAGGAGTTATACAACATGAATGTATGAATCACAAAGACTTTATCTCTGAGAAGCTGTAGTGCTTTCTCCTCTTTAATGAGAAGAATGTACATTATAGAACTGTGGAAACTGTAGATTCCATTTAGAGATTATATAACTTTTATCATAAAGTCCATTAATAGATTAAAAATTATAAAAATGCAAATTAGAAAATTTTTATAGCCTCCATATTTTTTGGTCTCAATATTGAGGAATAGCAAATCAGATACATGGAATGCCAGTGCTAGAAGAAATCTTAGAGATATTTTAGTTCAACTTACTTATTTTTATGGATATAGAAACTGAAGCTCAGAATGTTCACACATCTTTTGAGTTGGGTGGTGGGTAGTGGCAGAGCTGTGTTTAGAATCCAGTTTTTCTGAATTCTAGTGCTTTTAAAACCACACACATTGTTCTTTTTTGATAGCTTTTGATTAGTAGTGTATGAAATTTAAATAAAAGTCAATTCTTTAAAAATATTATCCTGGGATAAGACATAATCCCACATGCTTTAAAGTTTAGTTAGTTTAAAATTTAGTTTTCCATGTGAGATACATATATATATATATATATATATATATATATATATATATATATATAGAGAGAGAGAGAGAGAGAGAGAGAGAGAGAGACTTATTAAAGATATGCAAACCATATTTGAAAATTTGGGTTAATTTTAAATGCCAATCCTAAGATGTTATTTGAATAATACGTGACCAGTGCTCATTCCAGAATGGATTCCAGCCTACTGATACATTGCTTATTCTCTTCATAAAATACTTGTGAAGTTTGTGCTTTGATTCATTACTCCCCTCACATGAAATGACCTCCATTCATTTAATATGACTCATTAGTCAAGCTTGAAACCTATCCCTTCCATGAAACCTTTTTTTTCCCATTATAACATTCAGTGACTTTGTCTAATTTACTGTGATCACCATATGGTGACTCACAAAAATACCTGTTTGATCTCCCTTCACCAGTGATTTCAAATAGTACTTATAGTTTACTCTAGACATCACAATTTAACATTCAAACATCAGAGCTCTTGAGATTTACTTAAGACATTGGGATTAAGTTGCCTTTTGAAAAATTGGGTAAAATTGACCTACCAGAGCTAATCAAGCCATAAATAGGGTGTATAAATGAGATTATTCCCCAAGGGCACCAAAATTTAGAGAATACAAAAACATGTAAAATAATAGTAATACAATTTTTAGAGCCAATCCTAGCTTTGGAGTTAATACACTTTTGTGATAACATTAGTAGTTTTTAAGGTGGGCAAAGCAATAGGAGGGTATCAGAGGGGGTGGTCCTGATTATTCAGTTTAAGGTTAATCTCTCTCTCCTTCTTCCTACCTGTTGTAACTGTCATGAGTACTCCACTTTCTCTGTCCTTGGTCCTATTACTAATTATTCTTTAATATCAATGACTTCAGCATTTCTCATAAAAGTATGTTTTTCTTCTCAGAATCACTTATAATTAATATCACCATGTAATACACACTTGCCTAATATTTTTTTCCTTTAGAAAGGTCATTTTTTTTGGCCGCATTGGGTCTTCATTGCTGCACACAGGCTTACTCTAGCTGCGGTGAGAGGGGGCTACTCTTTGTTGTGGTGCGCAGGCTTCTCATTGCAGTGGCTTCTCTTGTTGCAGAGCATGGGCTCTAGGCATGCGGGCTTCAGTAGTTGCAGCACACGGGCTCAGCAGTTGCGGCATGCAGGCCCTAGAGTGCGTGGGCTTCTGTAGTGGTGGAGCATGAGCTCAGTGGTTGTGGTTTGTGGGCTCTAGAGCACAGGCTCAGTAGTTGTGGCACACAGGCTTAGTTGCTCCGCGGCATGTGGGATCTTCCCAGACCAGGGATCGAACCCATGTCCCCTGCATTGGCAGGCGGATTCTTAACCACTGTGCCACCAGAGAAGTCCCTGGCACAGTCTTGACACTAACAGGCAACAAGAATATTGTGGGGCTTTTAGCGCTAATTTTCTGCTTGGGAAATCTTGCACTGTTTTGGTGAATGTACGAAGGGAATCACAGGAGAAAATAGACAATAAATTTACATTTCTGTATGGTCCTTTTGTTGTACATTTTTAAAGCCATATATTAAGTCCTTATGCCAGACACCACACCCAGTAAGAAGGAACTTATTCAGAGCTCTGTCAAGGTATGCTATACATTTAACACCATACATAGAGAATTGGCACAAATTGTGATTGAAAGACAGTTTGCATTTTTAGAAATATTCCACTCCTTAATGTGTTTTTTATAAGTCTATTTCCAACATATTCTTTCCCCCTTTTCTAGTCTAAGGAAATGGTTGTTAACATTTTTCACCATTAAGATTCCTCTTATTATCTGTTTTTTCTCCAAGGTCCCCATATAGTAAAATATGTTTTTAACCAAAAATACATTTATTAAATAATTGTGTCAGTTGTTATAAGCCAACATGATTTCTGTCCACAACATTTGATCAGTAAGGTGCAACCATAGTAAGTTAATATAAATTCAACTTAAAACAAAAAATTTGGCTTTTAGTATACCTGTGTATCTTTATTACATCTAAATGTCTGATTTCTGTTAAGTTTTCTAAAATACTGAAAATAGCTTTGAAACTCATAACAACATTAATGAATCCACTTTATATATTCCACTACACAATTCATCCAAGTACGCTTAAGGAAATAAAATATCTTCAGGTTAATCCTGTAAAACTTCATCTTCTCAAATAAGCTTCTATTTAAGTTCATTTCCAAATGGTTTTTCAGATTTCTCCTGTATTAAATAATAAAAAATTATTAAATAATATTAAACAATATATAACACTTTGTGTTTGTTGCAAGATGGCTGGTAGAGCAATATTCTTACTACTAAGAATTGGTAGAGTAAGAATATTGCTTTACCAATATACAAATGGTATTTACAAATGTGTAATAGTTTATTTTACTTCACTTCCTGTCTAAACCAAATTCTTGGCTTTCAAGATCCTTTCATTTGCACACTTTCTGAGAGCTCATGTGGCCTTTCCATGGAGGAGTAAATACACTGTTGCTTCTGAGTGGAGAGAAGCTTCAAAATTTTCTGAGAAGATACCAAATGAAGACATTGGTTTATAAGGCAGTTAATTAAATGTAGATTACAGAAAAGGTAGATTTTTCATTCTCTTTGAAAGTCTGTAAAGTTCACAGTCATGAATACTATTTGGAAAATATTTAATATGTATGCCATTGATGTATTAAAATAACTGACAAAATTACAGTTATAGTCAGTGCAGGAACCTGAGCATATTATTGGAAAAACATTGCCAAAAATTACTAAGCAAAAATCATGATTTCTAAGGTTTTATGTGAGTAAATGAACCCCATTGAATCAGTTAAACTTGAGGCTAAATCACAAACTATCACACTGACTTTTTAAAGAATTCATACATCTATTAATCAATACAATTTAATAAATTAAATTAATAGATTTCAAAATTAATTTATAATAAAATAATTAGTTTTAGAACAGCTTTAGGTTTACAGAAGAAATGATGAGAAAGTACAGAGAGGTCCCACATATTCCCTCTCCCAAACACACAATTTCCCCTGTTATTTGCATCTTATATTAGTGTGGTACATTCGTTACAATAGATGAGTCAATATTAATCCATTATTATTAACTAAAGTCATTTGTTTGCATTAGGGTTTCTATTTGTGCTTCACATTCTATGGGTTTTGACAAACATATTAATGACTTTTGTTAATCATTATTTTAATCATACAGAAAAGTTTCAGTGCCTTAAAAAAAAACCCTGTGCTCAACCTATTCATCCTTCCCTGGCAAGCACTGTACTCCTGGCAATCACTGATCTCCATACTTTTGTATTTTACAGAACGCCATGTAGTTGGGATCATACACTATGCAGCCTTTTCAGAATGGTTTCTTTCACTTAGCTATATGCTTTTAAAATTCCTTCATGTCTTTTGGTAGTTTGATAGCTCTCTATCTTTTATTAATGTCTAACAGTTTGTTTATCCATTCACCTATTGAAGTATATATTGGTTGCTTTCAAGTTATCGCAATTTGAATAAAACTGCTAGAAGCATCAATGTATAGGTTTGCACGGACATAAGTTTTTAGCTCCTTTGGGTAATACGAAGGAGTGTGATTGCTTGATCATGTGGTGAAATAAGTTTAATTCTGTAAGAAACTGCCAAACTGTCTTCCGAATAGCACTCCTCTTGCATTCCCATCACCAGTGAATGGAAGTGCCTGTTGCTCGCCATCCTTACTAGCATATGGTAGCGCCAGTGTTCAGGATTTTGACGATTTTAATATGGGTTTATAGTGGTATCTAATTGTTGTTTTTCTTTCTTTTTTTTTACATCTTTATTGGAGTCTAATTGCTTAACAATGGTGGGTTAGTTTCTGCTTTATAACAAAGTGAATCAGTTATACATATATATATGTTCCCATATATCTTCCCTCTTGCGTCTCCCTCCCACCCACCCTTCCTATCCCACCCCTCCAGGCGGTCACAAAGCACCGAGCTGATCTCCCTGTGCTATGCCGCTGCTACCCACTAGCTATCTACCTTACGTTTGGTAGTGTATGTATGTCCATGCCTCTCTCTCGCTTTGTCACAGCTTACGCTTCCCCCTCCCAATATCCTCAAGTCCATTCTCTAGTAGGTCTGTGTCTTTATTCCTGTCTTACTCCTAGGCTCTTCATGATATTTTTTTTCTTAAATTCCATATATATGTGTTAGCATACGGTATTTGTCTTTTTCTTTCTGACTTACTTCACTCTGTATGACAGACTCTAGGTCTATCCACCTCATTACAAATAGCTCAATTTCATTTCTTTTCATGGCTAATATCCAATTGTATATATGTGCCACATATTTTTTATCCATTCATCCAATGATGGACACATAGGTTGTTTTGATCTCCTGCTTATTGTAAATACAGCTGCAATGAACATTTTGGTACATGACACTTTTGAATTATGGTTTTCTCAGGGTATATGCCCAGTAGTGGGATTGCTAGGTCACATGGTAGTTCTATTTGTAGTTAATTAAAGAACCTCCATAGTGGCTGTACCAATTCATATTCCCACTAGCACTGCAAGAGTGTTCCCTTTTCTCCACACCCTCTCCAGCATTTATTGTTTCTAGATTTTTTGATGATGGCCACTCGGACAGGTGTGAGACGATATCTCATTGTAGATTTGATTTGCATTTCTCTAATGATTAATGATGCTGAGCATTCTTTCATGTGTTTGTTGGCAGTCTGTATATCTTCTTTGGAGAAATGTCTATTTAGGTCTTCTGCCCATTGTTGGATTGGGTTGTTTCTTATTTTGTTATTGAGCTGCATGAGCTGCTTATAAATTTTGGAGATTAATCCTTCTTCAGTTGCTTCATTTGCAAACATTTTCTCTTATTCTGAGGGTTGTCTTTTGGTCTTGTTTATGGTTTCCTTTGCTGTGCAAAAGCTTTGAAGTTTCATTAGGTCCCATTTGTTTATTTTTGTTTTTATTTCCATTTCTCTACGAGGTGGGTCAAAAAGGATCTTGCCGTGCTTTTTATCATAGAGTGCTCTGCCTATGTTTTCCTCTAAGAGTTTGATAGTTTCTGGCCTAACATTTAGGTATTTAATCCATTTTGAGGTTATTTTTGTGTATGGTGTTAGGGAGAGATCTAATCTCGTAGTTTTACATGTACCTGTTCAGTTTTCCAAGCACCACTTATTGAAGAGGCTGTCCTTTCTCCACTGTATATTCCTGCCTCCTTTATCAATGATAAGGTGACCATATGTGCGTGGGTTTATCTCTGGGCTTTCTATCTTGTTCCATTGATCTATCTTTCTGTTTTTGTGCCAGTACCATACTGTCTTGATTACTGTAGCTTTGTAGTATAGTCTGAAGTCAGGGAGCCTGATTCCTCCAGCTTCATTTTTTGTTCTCAAGATTGCTTTGGCTATTCGGGGTCTTTTGTGTTTCCATACAAATTGTGAAAATTTTTGTTCTAATTCTGTGAAAAATGCCAGTCGTAGTTTGATAAGAATTGCATTGAATCTGTTGATTACTTTGGGTAGTATAGTCATTTTCACAATATTGATTCTTCCAATCCAAGAACATGGTATATCTCTCCATCTATTTGTATCATCTTTAATTTCTTTCAGCAGTGTCTTATAAATTTTTGCATACAGGTCTTTTGTCTCCTTAGGTAGGTTTACCCTAGATATTTTATTTTACTGTTGCTATGGTAAATGGCAGTGTTTTCTTGATTTCACTTTCAGATTTTTCATCATTAGTGTATAGGAATGCCAGAGATTTCTGTGCATTAATTTTATGTCCTGCTACTTTACCAAATTCATTGATTACCTCTAGTAGTTATCTGGTAGCATCTTTAGGGTTCTCTAAGTATAGTATCATGCCATCTGCAAACAGTGACAACTTTATTTCTTTTCTGATTTTGATTCCTTTTATTTCCTTTTCCTCTCTGATGGCTATGACTACAACTTCCAAAACTATGTTGAATAAGAGTTGTGTGAGTGGGCAACCTTGTCTTCTTCCTGATCTTAGTGGAAATGCTTTCAGTTTTTCACCATGGGAACGATGTGAGCTGTGGGTTTGTAATATATGGCCTTTATTATGCTGAGGAAAGTTCCCTCTATGCCTACTTTCTGCAGGGTTCTTATCATAAATGGGTGTGAATTTTGTCAAAAGTTTTCTCTGCATCTATTGAGATGATCACATGTTTTTTTCTCCTTCAATTTGTTTATATGGTATATCACATTGATTGATTTGCGTATATTAAAGAATCCTTGCATTCCTGGAATAAACCCCACTTGTTCATGGTGTATGATCCTTTTAATGTGCTGCTGGATTATGTTTGTTGGTATATTGTTGAGGATTTTTGCATCTATGTTCATCAGTGATACTGGCCTGTAATTTTCTTTCTTCGTGACATCCTTGTCTGGTTTTGGTATCAAGGTGATGGTGGCCTCGTAGAATGAGTTTGGGAGTGTTCCTCCCTGTAGTGGAACAACTGAGGACATGGAAAGGAGACGTGACCCATGAGTACCCCCCCCCCAGCAAACTGGGGGCTGGCGAATAAGCCAGAACTACAAACAGTCCTGATTGCTTTGAGCCCCCCCAGCAAACCAGGGTCATACGAATAAGCCAGAGTTGTAAACAGTTCTGAAAGCTTTGGGCGCCCCCCACCCTGGCAAACGGGGGCCTGCAAAGAAGCATTGAGTGCTTTGGGCACTGATCCATGAGATGTCCTCAGTATAATCAGAGTGGTGGGAGCGCAAGGAAATGTCCTTGTGCTACTTCAGTATAATCAGAATGGTGGGAACGCAAGGAAATGTCCTGGTGCTACTTCAGTATAATCAAAATAATGGTGGGAACTTTGTGCTGCTTTTGTGCTCAAGGACGAAGCACAGCAGGTTCTCACGAAAGCCAATTATAGCTTGTATAATCAATAAAAATATAGGTTGCTGCTTTGGCACTTCTGAAATGTTAAGAAAACAAGTCTTAAAGTGTAAACCTAGCTAATGCTTTAATAAAAGTTACCACAGCAAGACAGACAGCGCTGTTTTGCCTGAGCGAGTGGCAGCCCTCTACTGCTGTGCTTTGGCACAATTCATCTCGTGTGATGAGCTTACTTTCGACCCTGTCATAAGAATAAACTACAACACTTGGCGCCCGAACAGGGACTTGAAGGTAAGTAATCCCGTGATCGCGGGACCGAAGGGGAAATTGGTCTGCTCAGAGTAAGCGAAACCTTCAGCAACAGTAGAGTAACTGTAATGGGGAATTCCCATTCAGTAGACTTTCAATACATTAAACTCCTGAAACAGTTATTATGGAGTTCAGGAGTAAAAGTGAAACCAGAATCTTTTGATGAATTGTTTGCCCTGGTACGTAAACATTGTTACTGGTTTCAATCTACTGGTCATAACCAGTTGAATTTAAAAGTTTGGAAACAGGTTATGCAAGCCTTAAGAAGAGCTCATCAGCATGGAGACCCTATATCTGTCCGTGTTTGGTCTCTTTGTAAATTAATTTCCCTTGCCCTGGAACCATTACAATTTGAGACAGAAGGTGACAATGGGGCGCATCCTCAGCGTCCGAATTCTGCTCCTGATCACTCTGCTACTTTTCTCCCCCCGCGCCGCGACCTCCTTACAGCCCGGCTGCTCAGTGAGTCTCCTATAGAGGACCTCCTCCGCCTCTTCCTCCCCTTGTGTCTGAGACAGGAGAGGATTTTTCGGAATCCAATGATAAAGGGACTTTTTCTGATGATGATAAAGGTTAGGAGCAGACTAGCAAACAAAATGAAATGCCACTTTCTCAACAGAATGAGATTCTGATATACTTTCAAAGTTAAAAAATTTGATGACTATATTGGAAGAAAATAAAAGCAATACTACCACTCCTTTATATCAGGAGCCATGTCCTACTATTCCTTCGGCTCCTCCTTTAGAATTAGCAGCTTATCCTGTTGGAGCCTCTCATCAGTTTTGCTTTCCTCTAAAACCTGAATCTAATAGACTATTGTTGGAAGAAGAGATGAATAAACAAGAAAAGCAATATTCTGAATCATTTTTTGCTTTCCCTATTGTTAGACAAGCTATGCCTGCTAATGATCAATTTCCAAATGGATATGTAAATGTTGAGTATAACCATCATGATATAAAAATTTAAAAAAATGCTAAAAGAAGCCATTAATGCATATGGGATGCATTCTAATTATGTTCGGGGACTTTTGTCTGGTTATGCTACTGAAAACATGTTAAAAATTAATATGTTTTCAGAAGCATACCTAGATAAAAGACCTTGAAATAGTCACCGTGAACTTTCTCCCCAGGCTGAACAAGAACATAAATGGATAGAAAAACATATACATGATGCACAATTGGATCGGATTGAATCTCTCGATCATTTACGACTTATTGTATTTCATACTCCTCATTCTCCTACTGGTTTACTACAACAACAAGATAATCTCATAGAATGGATATTTTTAGCTCATAAAGCTCAAAAGAAATTACAATCTTATGTACAAAAAATAGCTGATATTATTATTAAAGGTAGGTTACGATTAAGGCAATTATGTGGTCGGGACCCACATGAACTTATAGTCCCTTTTTCAAACAAAGAAATACAAACTCTTTTTCAACTAGAGGATAACTGGCAAATTGCCTGTGCTCATTATATAGGTAAAATAAATAATCATTATCCTTCTGATAAACGTTTACAATTTTTGAAAAAGACTCATTGGATTTTGACAAAAATAGTTCAATCAGATCCTGTTATAGGACCAACTTTTTTTAATGATGCCAATAAAACGGGAAGAGCAGGATATGCTAACAGTCATGATCAGAAGGTGTTACAATCTCCATATGTTTCAGTTCAAAAAGCAAAACTATTTACTGTAATACTATTGTTACAAGATTATCCAATTGTTCTTAATATAATTACAGACTCTCAGTATGTGGAATTTACAGTTAAAAATATTGAAACCACTTTTATCCCAGATAATGGATCAGAACTGCATTCTTTATTTTTGCAAATACAACATATAATTAGACTACGTACTGCACCATTTTATATTACTCATATTCGTGCTCATACTCATTTACCCGGTCCATTGGTAGATGGAAATGATTTTATTGATACTTTAGTGGGTACTGTACAATTAGCTACAGCAGACATCATAGATATCATACTAATGCCAGAGGATTGAAAAATAAATTTAATCTTACTTGGAAACAAGCAAAAACTATTCTCCGTACATGCCCGCAATGTGCTGCTATTAATCAACTTTGTTTGAATATTGGAGTTAACCCTAAAGGCTTATCTGCTAATGCTATCTGGCAAATGGATGTAACTCAATATCCTGGTTTTGGAAAGTTAAAATATATTCATCATTCTGTAGATACCTACTCTCTTTTCTCATGGGCAGCTCCATGATCTTCTGAAAAAGCTGATGATGTAATAACTCATTTATTAGAACCTTTTGCTGTTATGGGAATTCCTGACAGCATAAAAACTGATAATGCTTCTGCATATCATTCTCAAAACTGTCAGACTTTTTTTGCCACACATAATATACGGCATGTTACAGGTATCCCAGGAAACAGTACGGGACAAGTGGTTATTGAACGACAAAACTGCACTTTGAAAGAAATGCTTATAAAACAAAAAGGGGGAGATGAGGTACAAAGTCTTGCTTTATTTACTCTTAATTTTTTGAATCATGGAGAAGATGATCTTAGTGCAGCTGACAGACATTGGACAAAAATAAGTACACAAGAACTTAGACAGCCTGTTTTTACATTAAATGAAAATACTAACACTTGGGGACCTGGCGAGGTTCTTCGTTGGGGCCGAGGATATGCTTTTGCTTCTGCAGGAGCTGAATCCTATTGGGTGCCGGCTAAGAAGATAAAGCTTCAGGATGGCAAGTAAGCGTAGCCTTGATGTGACGGGAATGACGAAGGGATTTGTGGAGATGAATTTGAGCAAGAGAACATTCCGTGTGCCATTGGATCGAACAAAGAAGGCGCTTTCATTGACCTGGGGGCAAGTGAAAAAGTTTGCAGGCACTGCTGAAAATCTTGTCATTTCGCAGGGTAAACCCCTCACTAGCACCAATCTTTTTGTAGCTATGTTGGCAATGTTGTCTGCACAGGTAATAAGCATATCAGCCAATGAGATAAATTGTACTAACCATACTTATTGGACTTATATTCCTAACCCTCCTCTTAATATGGGGGTTACCTGGTGGGATGCCCCAATTCTTGTATATGTAAATGAGTCTGGATGATTGCCTGGTCCTTTTGATGATAGAGGCCCTTTGAAGCCGGAAGAAGAAGGAAGGATAATAGAAAATTACACTGCGGGTGTTAATGGACCTCCTATTTGTATGGGAAAGGGAGATCATTGCCTTAAAATGAATTATCAGGCATGGTTAAGTGTTGTCAAAAATGAAAGCAGATATCATGGGTTATATCTTTTGAGTGCTTATAGTTTTAAAAGTTCTAATTCCACTCTTAATGAAAATGTTTCCACACCTTATTTGCCTCCATGCCAGGTGCCTCTTGTGGATCGATTATCGGATTGGGTCCATTGGACTCGATGCCGAGGAGAAATGGCTCGGGTTCTTGTTAATACTTCTTGGGGAAGCGTCATTGATTGGAACCCTTTTGCCTCCGCCCGAGGAAAAAAGCGTTTGAAGAATTCATACTGGCATAGAGAGGATAACACTATTTATAGCAATACTATTAATGATACCATAGTATGACATGCTGGAGGGTTTTCTCCTCCTGGTCCTCATTTAAATGGATATCCTATCCAAAGGGACTTGTGGAAGCTTATGGCAGCTCTGAGAAAGATTAATGCCTGGGTAGGACATATGGTTAACAAATCTAAAAATCATAGTTTGATTTTTCATAAAGATGTTACTCGGTATACTCGTAGTTGTGTGAAATTACCTTATATATTGTTAAAGGGACCAGCTGTATGGAATGAGACTCAAGGTATTATAATGTGTAAAAATTGCTCTCTGTATACCTGTATTAACTCTAGTATATCTTTTAACATATCTACTGAAAGTTTGTATATCTTACAAGCTTGGACAGGTCTTTGGTTTCCTGTCCCTTCCCTTGGAAGGGAATGGCAAGAATCTCTTCCTATGGCTGTTTTGCAATATTTAGCTGTTGCATTAAAAAGAAGTAAAAGATTTATAAGAATGTTGATTACAGCTGTCATGGGTATTATAGCCATAACAGCTTCTACTGCAGGATTGCTAATGCTCATTATAATAATAATCAAATGTTTAACTGTAGTCCAACGATGAATGAAAGCTACCCGCCATACAACATCACAACAAGCTGCTGTGTTTTCCTTAATGCTGCACAAGCTACAAAATAATTCCATGTAGTTTAGTATCGAGAGTAATGCTGCCATGTTCTCCTTGATGCTACAAAAATTACAAAACAAAAAGGGGTAAATGTAGTGGAACAACTGAGGACATGGAAAGGAGACGTGACCCGTGAGCCCCCCCACCCCAGCAAACTGGGGGCTGGCAAATAAGCCAGAACTACAAACAGTCTTGATTGCTTTGAGTCCCCCTGGCAAACCGGGGGCATGCGAATAAGCCAGAGTTGTGAACAGTTCTGAATGCTTTGAGCGCCCCCCCGGCAAATCGGGGCCCTGCAAAGAAGCATTGAGTGCTTTGGGCACTGATCCATGAGATGTCCTCAGTATAATCAGAGTGGTGGGAGCGCAAGGAAATGTCCTTGTGCTACTTCAGTATAATCAAAATAATGGTGGGAACTTTGTGCTGCTTTTGCCCTCAAGGACGAAGCACGGCAGGTTCTCACGAAAGCCAATTATTGCTTGTATAATTAATAAAAATATAGGTTGCTGCTTTGGCACTTCTGAAATGTTAAGAAAACAAGTCTTAAAGTGTAAACCTAGCTAATGCTTTAATAAAAGTTACCACAGCAAGACAGACAGCGCTGTTTTGCCTGAGCGAGCGGCAGCCCTCTACTGCTGTGCTTTGGCACAATTCATCTCATGTGATGAGCTTACTTTCGGCCCTGTCATAAGAATAAACTACAACACTCCCTCTGCTATATTTTGGAAGAGTTTGAGAAGGGTAGGTGTTAGCTGTTCTCTAAATGTTTGATAGAATTTGCCTGTGAAACCATCTGGTCCTGGGCTTTTGTTTGCTGGAAGATTTTTAATCACAGTTTCAATTTCAGTGCTTGTGATTGGCCTGCTCATATTTTCTATTTCTTCCTGATTCAGTCTTGGCAGGTTGTGCATTTCTAAGAATTTGTCCATTTCTTCCATGTTGTCCATTTTGTTGCCATAGTGTTGCTTGTAGTAATCTCTCATGATCTTTTGTATTTCTGCAGTGTCAGTTGTTACTTCTCCTTTTTCATTTATAATTCTATTGATTTGAGTGTTCTCCCTTTTTTTCCTGATGAGTCTGGCTAATGGTTTATCAATTTTGTTTATCTTCTCAAAGAACCAGCTTTTAGTTTTATTGATCTTTGCTATTGTTTCCTTCATTTCTTTTTCATTTATTTCTGATCTGATGTTTATGATTTCTTTCCTTCTGCTAACGTTGGGGTTATTTTTGTTCTTCTTTCTCTAATTGCTTTAGGTGCAAGGTTAGTTTGCTCATTTGAGATGTTTCCTGTTTCTTAAGGTAGGATTGTATTGTTATAAACTTCCCTCTTAGAACTGCTTTTGCTGCATCCCATAGGTTTTGGGTCATCGTGTCTCCATTGTCATTTGTTTCTAGGTAGTTTTAAATTTCTTCTTTGATATCTTCAGTGATCACTTCGCTGTTTATTAGCGTATTGTTTAGCCTCCATGTGTTTGTATTTTTTACAGATCTTTTCCTGTAATAGATATCTAGTCTCATAGCGTTGTGGTCAGAAAAGATATTTGATACAATTTCGATTTCCTTAAATTTACCAAGGCTTGATTTGTGACCCAAGATATGAAGTATCCTGGAGAATATTCCATGAGCACTTGAGAAAAAATGTGTATGCTGTTAGTTTTTGGATGGAATGTCCTATAAATATCAATTAAGTCCATCTTGTTTAATATATCATTTAAAGCTTGTGTTTCCTTATTTATTTTCATTTTGGATGCTCTGTCCATTGGTGAAAGTCGGGTGGTAAAGTTCCCTACAAAGAATGTGTTACTGTCGATTTCCCCTTTTATGACTGTTAGTATTTCCCTTATGTATTGAGGTGCTCCTATGTTGGGTGCATAAATATTTACAATTGTTATATCTTCTTCTTGGATGTATCCTTTGATCCTTATGTAGTGTCCCTCTTTGTCTCTTCTAATAGTCTTTATTTTAAAGTCTATTTTGTCTGATATGAGAATTGCTACTCCAGCTTTCTTTTGGTTTCCATTTGCATGAAATATCATTTTCCATCCCCTTACTTTCA
The DNA here is from genome assembly GCF_964270905.1 of Leucopleurus acutus. Classification (NCBI taxonomy): domain Eukaryota; kingdom Metazoa; phylum Chordata; class Mammalia; order Artiodactyla; family Delphinidae; genus Leucopleurus; species Leucopleurus acutus. The sequence goes on from NC_139148.1 coordinate 72,453,770, forward strand.
GTGTGTATGTGTCTCTAGGTCTGAAGTGGGTCTCTTGTAGACAGCATATATATGTGTCTTGTTTTTGTGTCCATTCAGCCAATCTGTGTCTTTTGATGGGAACATTTAGTTCATTTACATTTAAGGTAATTATTGATATGTATGTTCCTATTCCTATTTTCTTAATTGTTTTGGGTTCGTTATTGTAGGACTTTTCCTTCTCTTGTGTTTCCTGCCTAAAGAAGTTCCTTTAGCATTTGTTGTAAAGCTGGTTTGGTGGTGATGAACTCTCTCAGCTTTTGCTTGTCTGTAAAGGTTTTAATTTCTCCATCAAATCTGAATGAGATCCTTGCTGGGTAGAGTAATCTTTGTTGCAGGTTTTTCTCCTTCATCACTTTCAGTATGTCCTGCCACTCCCTTCTGGCTTGTAGGGTTTCTGCTGAGAGATCAGCTGTTAACCTTATGGGGATTCCCTTGTGTGTTATTAGTTGTTTTTCCCTTGCTGCTTTTAATATGTTTTCTTTGTATTTAAATTTTGACACTTTGATTAATATGTGTCTTGGTGTATTTCTCTTTGGATTTATCCTGTTTGGGACTCTCTGTGCTTCCTGGACATGATTAACTATTTCCTTTCCCATATTAGGGAAGTATTCAACTATAATCTCTTCAAATATTTTCTCAGTCCCTTTATTTTTCTCTTCTTTTTCTGGAACCCCTGTAATTCGAATATTGGCACATTTAATGTTGTCCCAGAGGTCTGGGAGACTGTCCTCAGTTCTTTTCATTCTTTTTTCTTTATTCTGCTCTGTGTTTGTTATTTCCACTATTTTATCTTCCAGGTCACTTATCCGTTCTTCTGCCTCAGTTGTTTTGCCATTGATCCCATCTAGAGTATTTTTAGTTTCATTTATTGTGTTTTTTATCATTGTTTGTTTCATCTTTAGTTCTTCTAGGTCCTTGTTAAATGTTTCTTGCATTTTGTCTATTATTTTTCCAAGATTTTGGATCATCTTTACTATCATTATTCTGAATTCTTTTTCAGGTAGACTGCCTATTTCCTGTTCATTTGTTAGGTCTGTTGGGTTTTTATCTTGCTCCTTCATCTGCTGTGTGTTTTTCTGTCTTCTCATTTTGCTTATGTTACTGTGTTTGGCGTCTCCATTTTTCAGGCTGCAGGTTCGTAGTTCCCGTTGTTTTTGGTGTCTCTCCCCAGTGGCTAATGTTGGTTCAGTGGGTTGTGTAGGCTTCCTGGTGGATGGGACTAGTTCCTGTGTTCTGGTGGATGAGGCTGGATCTTGTCTTTCTGGTGGGCAGGTCCATGTCTAGTGGTGTGTTTTGAGGTGTCTTTGAACTTATTATGATTTTCGGCAGCCTCTCTGCTAATGGGTGGATTTGTGTTTTTGTGTTTGGCATAGGATGTCCAGCACTGTAGCTTTCTGGTCGTTGAGTGAAACTGGATGCTGGTGTTGAAATGGAGATCTCTGGGAGATTTATGCCATTTGATATTATCTGGAGCTGGGAGGTCTCTTGTGGGCCAGTGTCCTGTAGTTGGCTCTCCAACCTCAGAGGCACAGCACTGGCTCCTGGCTGCAACACCAAGAGCCTTTCATCCACATCACTCAGAATAAAAAGGAGAAAAAGTAGAAATAAATAATTAGTAGAAGTAGAAAGAAAGAAAGAAAGGAAGGAAGAAAGAAAGAAGGAAATAAAGAAAGATAGGAGAGAGTGAGGGAGGGAAGGAGGAAGTAAAGAAGGAAGGAGGGAAGGAAGCAAAAAAAGAAAGAAAGAAGATAAAGTAAAATAAAATAAATTAAGATAAAATATAATAAAGTTATTAAAATAAAAAATAATTATTAAGAAAATAAAAAAGAAAAACTGGGTGGATAGAACCCTAGGACAAATGGTGGAAGCAAAGCTATACAGACCAAATCTCATACAGAAGTATAGACATACACACTCATAAAAAGAGGAAAAGTGGAGTAAATCATAAACCTTACTCTCAAAGTCCACCTCCTCAATTTGGGGTTATTCATTGTCTAAAGGAGGGAAGGAAGCAAAGAAAGAAAGAAAGAAAGAAAGAAGATAAAGTAAAATGAAGTCAATTTATTAAAATAAAAAATGATTATTAAGAAAAAAAATTTAAAAAAACGGACATATAGAACCCTTGGACAAATGGTGGAAGCAAAGAAAAAATCTCACAGAAATTTTTTCTATACAGAAAGAATCTCACACAGAAGCATACACATACACACTCACAAAAAGAGGAAATGGGGAAAAACTCATAAATTTTGCTCTCAAAGTCCACCTCCTCAATTTAGGATGATTCATTGTCTATTCATATATTCCACAGATGCTGGGTATATCAAGTTGATTATGGAGCTTTAATTCTGAGGCTGCTGGGAGAGATTTCCCTTTCTCTTCTTTGTTCTCACAGCTCCCAGGGGCTCAGCTTTGGATTTGGCCCTGCCTCTGTGTGTAGGTTGCTGGAGGGCAACTGTTCTTCGCTCAGACAGGATGGGGTTAAAGCTGCTTCGGGAACTCTGGCTCACTCAGGCCTGGGGGAGGGAGGGGTATGGAGTGCGGGGCGAGCCAGTGTCAGCAGAGGCCGGCGTGACATTGCACCAGCCTGAGGCACACCGTGTGTTCAACAGGGGTAGTTTTCCCTGGATTCTGGGACCCTGGCAGTGGCAGGCTGCACAGGCTCCCCGGAAGGGTTGTGTGGGTAGTGACCTGTGCTCGCACACAGGCTTCTTGGTGGTGGAAGCATTAGCCTTAGCGTCTCATGGCCGTCTCATGTGTCCGCGCTTTTAGCCACGGCTCGTGCCCGTCTCTGGAGCTCCGTTAAGCAGCGCTCTTAATTCCCTCTCCACGTGCCTTAGGAAACAAAGAGGGAAGAAAAAGTCTCTTGCCTCTTCGGCAGGTCCAGACTTTTCCCTGGACTCCCTCTGGGCTAGCCATGGTGTACTAACCCCCTGCAGGCTGTGTTCACGCCGCTATCCCCAGTCCTCTATCTGTGCTCTGACCAAAACCCGAGCCTCAGCTCCTAGCCCAGCCCGCCCCGGTGGGTGAGCAGACAAGCCTCTTGGGTTGGTGAGTGCTGGTCGGGCCCAATCCTCTGTGCGGGAATCTCCCCGCTTTGCCCTCCGCACCCCTGTTGCTGTTCTCTCATCCGCGGCTCCAAAGCTTGCCCCTCTGCCACCCACAGTCTCCGCCCGCGAAGGGGCTTCCTAGTGTGTGGAAACCTTTCCTCCTTCACAGCTCCCTCCCACTGCTGCAGGTTCCATCCCTATCCTTTTATCTCTGTTTATTCTTTTTTCTTTTGCCCTACCCAGGTACGTGGGGAGTTTCTTGCCTTTTGGGTGGTCTGAGGTCTTCTGCCAGCATTCAGTAGGTGTTCTCTAGGAGTTGTTCCACGTGTAGATGTATTTCTGGTGTATCTGTTGGGAGGAAGGTTATCTCTGCGTCTTACTCTTCTGCCATCTTCCCCTCGTCCCCCTAATTGTTGTTTTAATTTGCAATTTCCTGATGACATATGACATTGAGAATCTTTCCATATGCTTATTTGCCATCTGTATATCTTCCTTGATGAGATGTCTGTTGAGATCTTTTGCCCACTTTTAAATGTGATTGTTTATTTTCTCATTGTTGAATTTTAAGTATTCTTTGTATATTTTGGATGAGTCCTTTAGCAAATATATGTTTTTCAAATATTTACTTCCAGCATGTGGCTTGTCTTTTCATTCTCTTAGTATTGTCTTTCACAGAGAAGTTTTTATTTTTTTAATTTTAATGATATTTAAATTGTCAATTTTCTTCTTTCATAGATCTTGCTTCTGATACTATATATAAGTCATAGACAAACCCAAAGTCACTTAGATATTCTCCTATGTTAACTTCTAGTAGTTTTAGAATTTTACATTTATGTCTATAATCCATTTTGAGTAAATTTTTGTGAAAGATGTAATATCTGTGTCTAGATACATTTGTTTGCATGTGGATATACAGTTTCTTTCAGCACTATTTGTTGAAAAGACTATCTTTCCTTTATTGAATCATAATTTGTTTTTGTTTTGTTTGTTTATGAAGAAGATATTATCATTGTGGGTTTCTCTGTTAGCCTGGAATGTTCATTAAAATTAATCTAGATTCTAGGTAGTGATACTCTTATGCTTTGTTTTCCCATATTTTTAATAGAAGTGATTGAATCACACAATAAATGTTTATTGAGCATTTACTATGTGTCAGACACAATGTTAAGTGCTGGCAATACAATGGTGAACAAACACACATGATCCCTGTGTTTATGAGGTACACAGACTAGTGGGGGAAAATTAACAGCATTCATAGAATTTCAGAGTCAAAATGATCTTCTAAGATCTTACAGAGCAGCTAGTCTTACTTCATTTTACAGAAAAGGATATTAAGGTCAGAAAAGATAAAGTAAATTATTTGGTCCAGGCCCAGGCAACAGTGTTATTGGAAGAGATTAGATTAAAATCCATGTCACCTGGCTCCCAGTTAAGCGTTATTCCTGCTTCTGTATCTTTTCTTTGTTTTCCTATGTGCTAATTAGAAATTCATAACACTCATGGTGAAAGAAAATATACTCTTTCAGTGAAAATAATTGCCAAGTGTTGTACCCAAAGAGAAAGGATTTTTACTAAAGAAAAACAGCAAGGCTAATAATATACAGTACTCTCCTGTCATGAGTTGAATCAGAGAGACAAAAACTGTTGGATGACTAAAGAAGAAACTTTCAAACTCACAGCCTCCTTCATCTCCCTGTAAGGTAAGGCATCATCATCCATAAGACTGACCTTTAAAACTGTAAGAACCAAAGAAAATGGAGCCACTTCATCATGTTTCATTACTGGTTCCTGAAGAAATGATTTAGAAGAAATTATAATTCTCTAGATGATACCTTCTTTGACTTAGAAAATTTATAATGAAGTTTTGAGAATTAAGTACAATCAAAGTGTAACATTTTCACATCATCCTCAATCTGCCTTGTATTTGTTGTAGTTTCATTTTACTATAAGGAAAGAAAATATGTATAATTTCTGAAGCATATTTTGATGGCTTAGGCCCTTGATACAAAAGTTAAAAAACAAACAAAAACTATTGTGCTGCTCACTCAGTAGACACTAGCACACTGGGGGCACCCAAAAGTATTTGTTTTGGAAAATAGTATTTTATTTGACTTTTAAAAATTAAACTATTTATTTTGAGATAATTGTAGTTCACATGCAGTTGTAAGAAATAATACAGAATGATCATATATACCTTTAAGCATCTTCCACCAATAGTAACATCTTTTAACATTATAGTACAACATTATAGTACAATATCACAGCTGGAATTTTGACATTGATAGAGACAAGATATAGAAAATTTCTATCACCACAAGGATCTCTCATGCTGTTCTTTTATAGCCACACCCAATTCCCTCCCACCTCACCACCTCCTTACCCTTTGGCAACAATTAGTCTGTTCTCGATTTCTATAAACTCATCATTTCAAGTATGTTATATAAATGGAATCATATAGTTTGTAAGCTTTTGTGTTCCTCTTTTTTTTCATCCAGCAGAAATCTGTGGCGATTTTTATCCAGTTTTTTATTTGTATCAAGAGTTCATTCATTTTATTGCTGGTTAGTAGTCAATGGAATGGTCAGTTAAATCACTCTTTAAAGGAAATATGGTTTGTTTTCAGTTTTTGGCTATTACTACTAAATCTTCTATAAACATGCATGCACAAGTTTTTGTGTAAATATGTCAATTTCTCTGGAGATAAATGTCTAGGAGTTCAATTCCTGAATTGTATGGTAGTTGAATGTTTAGATTTTTAAGCAACTGTCAAATTTTTCTCGAGTAATTATACCATTTTACAGTCTCACCAGCAAAGTATGAGTAGTCCTGTTTTTCCACATCCTTGTCAGCATTTGGTGTTGTCACTATTTTTGTTTTCTTAATTTTAAGTCATACTATACGTATTTAGTGATATTTGATTGTAGTTTTATCTTTTCCTTGTATATCCCCCAACTGAGCTTTATTAATTGTAGTTTTAATTTGCACTTTCCAAATGGCTAATGAAAATATTTTCAAGTGCTTATCTGTTATCTATATATTCTTTTCAGTGAAATGTCTCTTCATGTTTTTTGACCATTTTCTAACTGGATTGTTTATTTTTTGCTGTTTTGAGGTTTTTATATATTTTAGATATTAGTTCTTTTTCAAATATGTTACTTAAAAATATCTTCTCCCACTCTATAACTTGTCTCTCAGTCCTCCTAATAGGGCCTTTTACAGAGCAAAAGTTTGGTTTTTTAAAACAAATTATGAAGTCCAGTTTATTAATTTTTACTTTTATTGATCATGCTTTCAGTGTCAAGTCTAAGAAATGTTTGCCTAGCCAGATATCCTGAAGATGTTCTCATAAGATCTATATTGAGGTAATTATTTTTTATGGTGTGAGGTTTAGGTAGAGTTTTATCACTTTGCCTATGAATGTCCATTTGCTCAACATCATTTGTAGAAAAGCTGCATTCCCACATGAGTTGATTTTGCACTTTTGTCAACAATCCATTGGGTATATTTGTATGATTCTATTCATGGATTCTCTGCTTTCTCCCATTCATCTACTTGCCTTTACCTTTGTCAATACCATACAGTCTATTTCTTATTATTGTGGTAAACTATACATAAATCATATTTATTTTAACCATGTATAATTATGCAGTTCAGTGGCATTAAATACAGTCACAGTGTTGTGTAACCATCACCACTGTCTATAACCAAAACTTTTTCATAATCCTCAACAAAATCTCTGTAACCATCAAACAGTAACAACCCCATTTTCCCTCCCACCAGCCCTAGTAACCTCTATTCTATTTTCTATCTCTATGAATTTGCCTATTCTAGGTACCTCGTGTAAGTGGAATCTACAATATTTGTCCTTCTATGCCTGGCTTATTTCACTAAACATAGTGTTTTCAAGGTTCATCCATGTTATAGCATGTAATGAAATGCCATTCCTTTTTTGGCTTAATAAATCCCATTGTGTGTATATACAATAGTTTGTTATTCAACGATTGATTGACACTTGGATTGTTTCCACCTTGTAGGTATTGTGAATCATGATGCTATGGTCATTGGTGTAAAAATATTTGTTCAAATCCCTGCTTTCAGTTCTTTTAGATGTGCAGTGTAGGTAGTAGCAGAGTTGTTGGATCATATGGTGGCTCTACGTTTAACCTTTGAGAAACTGCCAAACTGTTTTCTACAGTGTTGTCTTGTTTTTACACAATTATCACAAATTTTAAACATATACAAAAGTATAAAAATACTGTGAGTGTTCCTTGTATACTCATGAACTCATCCAGCTTTATTATTTACCAACTGATGGCTGTCATGTTTTATCTATAACCCCACCTGCTTCACCCTATTCCATATTATCTCGAAGCATCTCCGAGACAACATGTAATTACACCTATACATTTTTGGTATGTATATTTAAAATATAGGAGTTTTATTCCTTAATATCATTTTTAATATTAAATACCCAGTGAGTGCTAAATTTGCAGTTGTCTCCTAAATGTCATAAAAAATGTTTTTAAGAATTTTGAATTAGATCCAAATAAGGTCCACACTTTCTCCTTGGTTGTTAGGTATCTGAAGTCTTATTTAATCTTATAGGCTTTACCTCCATGTCTCTCTCACTTTTCTTTTTCCTCCTTGCATTTTATTTTTAAAGAAACTAGGTAACTTGTCCCAGCTAGATTTTGATGACTATGTTCCATGTGTTGTTAACATATTCTTCAATCCTTTTATTTCCTGTAAATTGGTAGTTGATCAGAATGAAGCTTGCATGTTTTGTTTTGGCAAGACAGTTTGATAGGTGATGATATGTTCTTCCATGGAGACATATAATTGTCTCTTTCTGTGACATTAGCAGTCACTGATGATTCATACCTACATCCATTAATTCAGTTGAGACTTCAAAAAATGGTGAATTCTATTGTTCTTTTTTTCACTTATTAGCTGGGTATATTTCTATCAGGAGAAGATTCCCCTCATCAACTATTTTGTTGCCCAGTGGTAGAGGCATGATTCTCTTATTAAACAGTGTTCAAAATAATGAGTTGATTAACAAATATCCTCCAGTGGTGACCAGTTTTTTAAATTTATTTATTCATATCACTGTGGACTCCATTACAGTTATTATTCTAACTGAGGCGCTATTGTTGGCCAGTTGGAGCTTCTCACTGACGCCTGAGTCCTTTTGACATGACATCAGTAGTTTCTAGATATTTTCAGTGGTCAGAGCTAGAAAATATGTATTTTTTTAATGTTTTATGTTTATGATCTGCCAATTTCCCAGAAAAAGTTTTGTGGTGACATTAGTTCTATACCAGATACATTGAAATCAACAATGGACAACACATCTTTTATTCAGGTGCAATCTGAAAGTTTTAAAAATTTGTTAACTTAATATTACTGAACTGTCCACTTTATTTTCATTTTTATTATTTTTTTAATCTTTATTGGAGTATAATTGCTTTACAAAAGTGTGTTAGTTTCTGCATTATAACAAAGTGAATCAGTTATACATAAACATATGTTCCTATATCTCTTCCCTCTTGCATATCCCTCCCTCACACACTCCCTATCCCACCCCTCTAGGTGGTCACAAACCACCTAGCTGATCTCACTCTGTTATGCGGCTGCTTCCCCCTGGCTATCTATTTTAAGTTTTGTAGTGTATATACGTCCATGCCATTCTCTCACTTTGTCACAGCTTACCATTCCCCCTCCCTATATCCTCAATTCCATTCCCTACTAGGTCTGAATCTTTATTCCTATCTTACCCCTAGGTTCTTCATGACATTTTTTTTCTTAAATTCCATATATATATATGTGTTAGCATACGGTATTTGTCTTTCTCTTTCTGACTTAATTCACTCGGTATGACAGACTCTAGGTCCATCCACCTCATTACAAATAGCTCAATTTCATTTCTTTTATGGCTGAGTAATATTCCATTGTATATACGTGACACATCTTCTTTATCCATTCATCCAATGATGGACACTTAGGTTGTTTCCATCTCCTGGATATTGTAAATAGAGCTGCAATGAACGTTTTGGTACATGACTCTTTTTGAATTATGGTTTTCTCAGGGTATATGCCCAGTAGTGGGATTGCTGGGTCATATGGTAGTTCTATTTGTAGTTTTTTACGGAACCTCCATACTGTTCTCCATAGTGGCTGTACCAATTCACATTCGCACCAGCACTGCAAGAGTGTCCCCTTTTCTCCACACCCTCTCCAGCATTTATTGTATCTAGACTTTTTGATGATGGCCATTCTGACTGGTGTGAGATGATATCTCATTGTAGTTTTGATTTGCATTTCCCTAATGATTAATGATGTTGAGCATTCTTTCATGTGTGTGTTGGCAGTCTGTATATCTTCTTAGGAGAAATGTCTATTCAGGTCTTCTGCCCATTTTTGGATTGGGTTGTTTGTTTATTTGTCATTGAGCTGCATGAGCTGTTTATAAATTTTGGAGATTAATCCTTTGTCAGGTGCTTCATTTGCAAATATTTTCTCCCATTCTGAGGATTGCTTTTTGGTCTTGTTTATGGTTTCCTTTGTTGTGAAAAAGCTTTGAAGTTTCATTAGATCCCATTTGTTTATTTTAGTTTTTATTTCCATTTCTCTAGGAGGTGGGTCATAAACGATCTTGCTGTGATTTATATCATAAGGTATTCTGCCTATGTTTTCCTCTAAGCGTTTGATAGCTTCTGACCTTATATTTAGGTCTTTAATCCATTTTGAGCTTATTTTTCTGTATGGTGTTAGGTAGTGATCTAATCTCGTACTTTTACATGTACCTGTCCAGTTTTCTAAGCACCACTCACTGAAGAGGCTGCCCTTACTCCACTGTATATTCCTGCTTCCTTTATCAAAGATAAGGTGACCATATGTGCGTGGGTTTATCTCTGGGCTTTCTATCCTGTTCCATTGATATATCTTTCTGTTTTTGTGCCAGTACCATAATGTCTTGATTACTTAGCTTTGTAGTATAATCTGAAGTCAGGGAGTCTGATTCCTCCAGCTCCATTTTTCGTTCTCAAGATTGATTTGGCTATTCAAGGTCTTTTGTGTTTCCATACAAATTTTGAAATTTTTTGTTTTAGTTCTGTGAAAAATGTCAGTGGTTGTTTGATAGGGATGGCATTGAATCAGCAGATTGCTTTGCGTAGTATAGTCATTTTCACAATATTGATTCTTCCAATCAGAGAACATGGTATATCTCTCCATCTATTTGTATCATCTTTAATTTCTTTCATCAGTGTCTTATAATCTTCTGCATACAGGTCTTTTGTCTCCTTAGGTAGGTTTATTCCTAGATATTTTATTCTTTTTGTTGCAGTGGTAAATGGGAGTGTTTTCTTGATTTCAGTTTCAGATTTTTCATCATTACTGTGTAGGAATCCCAGAGCTTTCTGTGCTTTAATTTTGTATCCTGCTACCAGAGCTTTCTGTGCTTTAATTTTGTATCCTGCTACTTTACCAAATTCATTGATTAGTTCCAGTAGTTTTCTGGTAGCATTGTTAGGATTCTCTATGTATAGTATCATGTCATCTGCCAACAGTGACAGCTTTACTTCTTCTTTTCCGGTTTGGATTCCTTTATTTCCTATTCTTCTGTGATTGCTGTGGCTAGAACTTCCAAAACTATGTTGAATAAGAGTGGTGAGAGTGGGCAACCTTGTCTTGTTCCTGATCTTAGTGGAAATGCTTTCATTTTCTCACCATTGAGGATGGTGTTGGCTGTGGGTTTGTCATACATGGCCTTTATTATGTTGAAGAAATTTCCCTCTATGCCTACTTTCTGGAGGGTCTTTATTATAAATGTGTGTTAAATTTTGACAAAAGCTTTCTCTGCATCTATTGAGATGATCAAATGATTTTTCTCCTTCAATTTGTTAATATGATGTATCACGTTGATTGATTTGCATGTATTGAAGAATTCTTGCATTCCTGGAACAAACTCCACGAGATCATGTTGTATGATCCTGTTAATATGCTGTTGGATTCTGTTTGCTAGTATTTTGTTGAAGATTTTTGCATCTATATTCATCAGTGATATTGGCCTGTAGTTTTCTTTCTTTGTTATATCCTTGTCTGGTTTTGGTATCAGGGTGATGGTGGCATTGTAGAATGAGTTAGGGAGTGCTCCTACCTCTGCTATATTTTGGAAGTGTTTGAGAAGGATAGGTGTTATCTCTTCTCTAAATATTTGATACAATTTGCCTGTGAAGCCATCTGGTCCTGGGCTTTCGTTTGTTGGAAGATTTTTAATCACAGTTTCAATTTCAGTGCTTGTGATTGGTCTGTTCACATTTTCTATTTCTTCCTGATTCAGTCTTGGCAGGTTGTGCATTTCTAAGAATTTGTCCATTTCTTCCAGGTTGTCCATTTTATTGGCATAGAGTTGCTTGTAGTAATCTCTCATGATCTTTTGTATTTCTGCAGTGAAAGTTGTTACTTCTCCTTTTTCATTTCTAATTCTATTGATTTGAGACTTCTCTCCTTTTTTCTTGATGAGTCTGTCTAATGGTTTATCAAATTTATTTTCTCAAAGAACCAGCTTTTAGTTTTATTGATCTTTGCTATTTTTTCCTTCATTTCTTTTTCGTTTATTTCTGATCTGATTTTTATTATTTATTTCCTTCTGCTAACTTTGGGTTTTTTTGTTCTTCTTTCTCTAGTTGTTTTAGGTGCAAGTTAGGTTGTTTATTCGAGAGGTTTACTGTTTCTTAAGCTAGGATTGTATTTCTATAAACTTCCCTTTTAGAACTGCTTTTGCTGCATCCCCCAGGTTTTGGGTAATCGTGTTTTCTTTGTCATTTGTTCCTAGGTATTTTTTGATTTCCTCTTTGATTTCTTCAGTGATCACTTCGTTATTAAGTAGTGCGTTGTTCAGCCTCCATGTGTTTATATTTTTTACAGATCTTTTCAGATCTTTTACAGATTAATTGATATCTAATCTCATAACATTGTGGTCAAAAAAGATACATGATACAATTTCAGTTGTCTTAAAATTACCAAGGCTTGATTTGTGACCCAAGATATGATCTATCCTGGAGAATGTTCCATGATCACTTGAGAAAGATGTGTATTCTGTTGTTTTTTGATGGAATGTCCTATAAATATCATTTAAGTCCATCTTGTTTTTTGTATCACTTAAAGCTTGTGTTTACTTATTTATTTTCATTTTGGATGATCTGTCCATTGGTGAAAGTGGGGTGTTAAAGTCCCCTACTATGAATGTGTTACTGTCGATTTCTCCTTTTATGGCTGTTAGTATTTGCCTTATGTGTTGAGGTGCTCCTATGTTGGGTGCATCAATATTAACAATTGTTATATCTTCTTCTTGGATTGATCCCTTTATCATTACGTAGTGTCCTTCTTTGTCTCCTGTAATAGTCTTCCTTTTAAACTCTATTTTGTCTGATATGAGAATTGCTACTCCAGATTTCTTTTGATTACCATTTGCATGGAATATCTTTTTCCATCCCCTCACTTTCTGTCTGTATGTGTCCCTAGGTCTGTAGTGGGTCTCCTGTAGACAGCATGTATATGGGTCTTGTTTTTGTACCCATTCAGTCAGTCTTTTTCTTTTGGTGGGAGCATTTAATCCATTTATATTTAAGGTAATTATCGATATGTAGGTTCCTATTCCTATTTTCTTAATTGTTTTAGGTTTCTTATTGTAGGTTTTTTCTTTCTCTTGTATTTCTTGCCATAGAAGGTCCTTTAGCATTTGTTGTAAAGCTAGTTTGGTGTTTCTGAACTCTCTCAGCTTTTCCTTGTCTGTAAAGGTTTTAATTTCTCCATCAAATCTGAATGAGATCGTTGCTGGGTAGAATACTCTTGGTTGTACATTTTTCTCCTTCATCACTGTAAATATGTCCTGTCAGTCCCCTGTGGCTTGCAGAGTTCCTGCTGAAAGATCAGCTGTTTACCTTATGGGGATGTCCTTTTGTGTTATTTGTTGTTTTTCCCCTGCTGGTTTTAATATGTTTTCTTTGTATATAATTTTTGATAGTCTGATTAATATGTCTTGGCATGTTTCTCCTTGAATTTACCCTGTATGGGACTCTCGGTGCTCCCTGGACTTGATTAACTGTTTCCTTTCCCATATTATGGAAGTTTTCAACTATAATCTCTTCAAATATTTTCTCAGTCCCTTTCTTTTTCTCTTTTCTGGGATCCCTATAATTCGAATGTTGGTGAGTTTAATGTTGTCCAAGAGGTCTGTGAGACTGTCCTCAGATCTTTTCATTCTTTTTTCTTTATTCTGCTCTGCAGTAGCTATTTCCACTATTTTATCTTCCAGGTCACTTATCCGTTCTTCTGTCTCAGTTATTCTGCTACTTATCCCTTTTACAGTATTTTTAGTTTCATTCATTGTGTTGTTCATCGTTGCTTGTTTCCTCTTTAGTTCTTCCAAGTTCTTATTAAATGTTTCTTGCATTTTGTCTCTTCTATTTCCAAGATTTTGGATCATCTTTACTATCATTATCCTGAATTGTTTTTCAGGTAGACTGCCTATTTCCTCTTCATTTGTTAGGTCTGTTGGGATTTTATCTTGCTCCTTCATCTGCTGTGTGTTTTTCTGTCTTCTCATTTTGCTTATGTTACTGTGTTTGGGGTCTCCTTTTTGCAGGCTGCAGGTTTGTAGTTCCCGTTGTTTTTGGTGTCTCTTCCCAGTTGCTAAATTTGGTTCAGTGGTTTGTGTAGGCTTCCTGGTGTAGGGGACTAGTGCCTGTGTTCTGGTGGATGAAGTTGGATCTTTTCTTTCTGGTGGGCAGGTTCACATCTGGTGGTGTGTTTTGGGGTGTCTGTGGACTTATTATGATTTTAGGCAGCCTCTCTGCTAATGGGTGGGGGTGTGTTCCTGTCTTGCTATTTGTTTGTCATAGGGTGTCCAGCACTGTAGCTTGTTGGTCGTTGAGTGAAGCTGGGTTCTGGTGTTGAGATGGAGATCTCTGTGAGATTTTCACCCTTTGATATTATGTGGAGCTGGGATGTCTCTTGTGGACCAGTTTTCTGAAGTTGGCTCTCCCACCTCAGAGGCATAGCACTGACTCCTGGCTGCAGCAGCAAGAGCCTTTCATCCACATGGCTCCACATAAAAGGGAGAAAAAGTGAAAGAAAGAAAGAAAGAAAGAAAGAAGGAAAGAAAGAAAGAAAGAAAGAAGGGAGGGAGGGAGGGAGGGAGGCAGGAAGGAAGGAGGGAAGGAAGGAGAGAAGGAAGGAAGATAAAATAAAGGTAAAATAAAATAATTAAAATAAAAACTAATTATTAAGAAAGAAATTATTTTTAAAAAAAGGAAAAAATATGGACGGATAGAACCATAGGACAAATGGTGGAAGCAAAACTATACAGACAAAATCTCACACAGAAGCATACACATACACACTCACAAAAAGAGGAAAAGGGGAAAAAATCATAGATCTTGCTCTCAAAGTCCACCTCCTCAATTTGGGATGGTTCATTGTCTATTCATGTATTCCACAGATGCAGAGTACATCAGGCTGATTGTGGAGATTTAATCCGCTGCTTCTGAGGCTACTGGGAGAGATTTCCCTTTTCTTCTTTGTTCTCACATCTCCCGGGGCTCGGCTTTGGATTTGGCCCTGCGTCTGCATGTAGGTCCCCAGACGGCATCTGTTCTTTGTTCAGACAGGACGGGGTTAAAGAAGCAGCTGATTTGGGGACTCTCACTCACTGAGGCCACGGGGAGGGTCGGTTATGGAATGCTGGGCGAGCCTGTGATGGCAGAGGCCAGCATGACGTTGCACCAGCCTGAGGTGTGCCGTGCGTTCTCCCGGGGAAGTTGTCCCTGGATCCTGGGACCATGGCAGTCGTGGGCTCCACAGGCTCCCTGGAAGGGCGGTGTGGATAGTGACTTGTGCTCACACACAGGCTTCTTGATGGCGGCAGCAGCAGCCCTAGCATCTCGAGACCATATCTGGGGTTCGCGCTTTACCCGAGGCTCGCGCCCCTCTCTGTAGCTCCTTTAAGTAGCGCTCTTAATCCCCTCTCCTCTTCACCAGGAAACAAAGAGGGAAGAAAAAGTATCTTGCCTCTTTGGCAGGTCTAGACTTTTCCCCGGACTCCCTCCCTACTAGCCGTGGTGCACTAACCCCCTGCAGCCTGCGTTCACACGGCCAATCCCATTCCTCTCCCTGCGCTCCAACCAAATCCCAAGCTTCAGCTTCCAGTCCATGCCACCCCGGCAGGTGAACAGACAAGCCTCTCAGGCCTGTGAGGGTCAGTGGGCACTGATCCTCTGTGCAGGAATCTCTCCACTTTGCTCTCCACACCCCTGTTGCTGTGCTCTCCTCCACGGCTCTGAAGCTTTCCCCCTCCGCCACCCACAGTCTCTGCCTGCGAAGGGGCTTCCTAGTGTGTGGAAACCTTTCCTCCTTCACAGCTCCCTCCCACTGCTGCAGGTTCCATCCCTATCCTTTTGTCTCTGTTATTCTTTTTTCTTTTGCCCTACCTATGTACGTGGGGAGTTTCTTGCCTTTTGGGAGGTCTGGCTGCTTCTGCCAGCGTTCAGTAGATGTTCTGTAGGAGTTGTTCCACGTGTAGATGTATTTCTGGTGTATTTGTGGGGAGGAAGGTGATCTCCGCATCTTACTCTTCTGCCATCTTCCCCTCGTCCCCTCCATACAGTCTTGATTACTGTAGTTATATGAGACTTGAAATCATTAGAGTTATTTCTTCCACTTAACTTTCTTCTTAAACATTATTTTAAAATTATTTTTGTTCCTTTGACTTTTCACATAAATTATAGAATAATCTTGTCTATATCTATAACATTTTATTAGAATTTTGTTAAGAATTTTGTAAACCTGTATATCACTTTTGGGGTAATTGACATCTTTCCTATGTGGAGCCTTCAAATCCATGAACATTGTATGCTTCTCCATTGATTTAGATCTTTGATTTTTTTTTTCCCATCGGCACTGTGTAGTTTTTGGAATACAATTCCTATTCATTTTTTATTTCATTTGCACTTAAGTATGTCATTTTTTGAGCAATTATATATATCATTACATTTCTAATTTTGGTTGTCTATATTTCTTTATAGACATAGTTGTTCTTTATTAATAAATAGAAATACAATTAATTTTCTACATTTATCTTGTATTCTGTGACCATGATGAAATGACTTATTAGTAATAGGAGGATTTTCTTTGTAGATTTCTTGAGAGTTTTTTTGCAGACACTAATGTCATCTGTTAATAGGAATAGTTTACTGTCTTACCTTTCAGTCTAGATAACTTTTATTTCATTTTCTTGCTCTATTGCACTGGCTAGAACTTCCAGCACTATTTTAAATAATATTGGTGAGAGAGAGATCATCAGTAACTGGTTTCAAATCTAGGGATAAAGAATTCAGTCTTTATCCATTAAGTAAAATGTCAGCAGTAGGTTTTTTAATTTATTAATGAACTTTACGCTTTACAGCAATTTTAGGTTCACAGCAAATTTGAGCAAAAAGAACAGAGAGTTCCAATAAAACCCCTCTCCCCACAGATGCACAACCTTCACCCCTACCAATATTCCACACAGTGGTACATTTATTACAATCAATGAACTTATGTTGATGCATCATTATCACCAAAAGTCTGCAGTTTATATTAGGGTTCACTTTTGGTGTTGCACATTCTATGGGTTTGAACAAATTTATAATGACATGTTTCCACCATTGCTTCATGTTATAATTTCACTGCCCTAAAAATCCTCTCTTCACTTTTGTTCATCCCTCCCTTCCCACATAACCTTTAACAACCACTGATCTTTTTACAGTATCCATAATTTTGCCTTTTCTAGAATGTCATATAGTTGGAATCATACAGTATATAGCATTTTCAGATTGGTTTCTTCCATGTAGTAATATGCATGTAAGCTTCCTCCATGTTTTTTCAAGTCTTGATAGCATATGTGTTTTTAGTGGTGAGTGGTATTCCATTGTCTAGATTCACCTACTGAAGGACATCTTGTTTACTTCCAAGTTTTGGCAGTTATGAGTAAAGCTGCTAGAAACAGCTTTGTGTGGGTTTTTGTTTGTACACAAGTTTTCAATTCATTTGGGTAAATATTAAGGAGTTCAATTGCAGGATTGTATGGTGATAATGTGCTTAGCTTGTAAGAAACTGCCAAACTGTCTCCACAGAGCTGTACGCCTTTGCATTTCCAGCAGCAATGAATAAGAGTCCCTGTTTCTCCACATCCTCACCAGCATTTGGTGCTGTCAGTGTTTTGGATTTAGGCTATTCTAATGGGCAGGTATGACTTCACCTACTTGCAATTTATTTGTCTGGGATTGGTACTAGGATAATTCTGGTGTCATAGAATAAGTTAGGAAGTAGTCCCTCTGATTTTGCCTTCTGGATGAGACTGTAGAGAACTGTTGTAATTTCTTCCTCAAATATTTGGTAGAAATCACCAGTGAACCCATCTGGTCCTGGTGTTTTCTCTTTTATTAAATGCTATTAGTTATTGATCAATTTCTTTAATAGATATAGTTTTATTCAGATTGTCTATTTCTTCATGTGAGAGTTTTGGCAGACTGTGTCTTTTAAAGAATTGGCTCATTTTATATAGTTTATTAAATTTGTGGGCACAGAGTCTTTCATAATATTTCTGTATTATATTTTTAATATTATGTCTTTATTTATGATATCAGTAATTTGTATACTCTCATTTTTTTCTTATTTATTTTGGTTAGCGATTTATAGATTTTATTGATCGTTTCAGTGAATCAACTTTTGGTTTTGTTGATTTTCTCTATTGATTTCCTGTTTTCAGTTTCATTGATTTCTGTCCTAATTTTTAATACTTTTTTTATTGTGCTTTCTTTGGATTTAAATGCCCTTCTTTTTCTAGTTACTGAAGGTAGAAGGTTAGATTACTGATTTTATGTCTTTCTTCTTTTAAAGTACATACATTCAATGCTCTAAATTTCCCTCTAAGCACAGCTTTTGCTATATCCCACAAATGTTAAGTTGTGTTTACATTTTCATTTAGTTCAAAATGGTTTTAATTTCTCTGGTGAGTCTTTTTTGACACATGTGTTACTTAGAAATGTGTTGTTTGATCTCCAAATATTTTGGGATTTTCCAGCTACCTTTCTGTTATTGACATCTAGTGTTACTCCATTGTTTCCTGAGGGTGGGTATATTATGACCTCTATTATTTTACATTTGTGATGGTGTTTTTGATGATCCTGAATGTGGTCTATATTGCTTAATATTCCATGAAAGCTTCAGAAAAATGTGTGTTTTTCTGTATTTGGATGAACAAGTCCATAGATGTCAATTATATCCAGTTGATTGCTGGTGCTGTTGAGTTTAAATATATCTTTACTGATATTCTGGTTGCTCAATCTGTCCATTTCTAATAGAAGGGTTTTGAAGTCTCCAACTATAGCAGTAGATTTATTAACTCTTTTTGTAGTTTTATCACTTTTTGCCTCGTATTTTGATGATGTTTTTAGGTGCATACATATTAAGGATTGTTATGTCATCTTGGGCAGTTGACCCCTTTATCATTTTGTAATGCCCTTTTTTTTTTTATCACAGATGCCTTTCCTTGATCTGAAGTCTGCTCTGTCTGATATTAATACAGCTATACCCAACTTATTTTGTTCAGTGTCAGCATGGTATCTTTCAGGAATAATTGTCATTGTATTCCTGTGAGTTTCTTATAGGTAACATATAGATGGGTCTTATTTTTATTCCCTCTGACAGTCTTTGTCTTTTAAGTATTTAGACCATTCACAGTTAAAGTCATTATTGGTATGATTTGATTTATATCTACCATATTTCTTACTATTTTCTATTCATTGCCTTTATTCTTTTCCCCATTTTTGTCTTCCACACTTTTTTCTTCTGCTTTTGTGGTTTTAATTGAATATTTTATATGATTCCACTTTTCTCCTTTCTTTTCATATCAGTTATACTTCTTTTTCTTTTTTTAGTATTTGCCCTAGAGTTTGCACTATATGTTTACCACTAATCCATGTCCATTTTCAAATAACACTATACCACTGTTGATCTGAACCGAATAGACTGAGAGATATTTCTCCAACAAAGATGGTTTATGTGGGGTCAGCAGAGAATTTAATTCAAGTCTTCAACCATGGCAAGGCATGTGCAAGGCCCCATATGGCAAGGGAAGGAGAACATTTCTTAATATAGAGAAAAAGGGAGTTGGGAGGATACAGTAAACAAAGAGTCCATGTTTTTTCAATGGCTGAGCCTTGCCAGGAAAGAACGGGAGCCTTTCTTCTCCTTGGGCTGTATCATGACACGGTATGAGAGCTTCCCCTTCTGGTCTCCTAACATTATTTGAAGATTCTGTTTATTATTTTTTTATATCACAGATGCAAAAATCCTCAAAAAATACTAGCAAACTAAAATCAAGAGCAAATGAAAAGTATCATACATCATAATCAAGTGAGATTTACCCCTGGGATGCAAGAAGAGTTTAACATATGCAAATCAATAAATGTGATACATCATATTATCAGGATGAAGGATAAAAATCGTATATTTGTGTTAGATGTAGCAAAAGCATTTTAAAAATTTAACATTGTTTCATGATTAAAAACTCAACAAATTTGATATAGAAAGAATGTAGCTCAACATAACAGAGGACATATATTATAAGCCCACAGATAACCTCATACTCAAGGATGAATAACTGAAAATATTCCTCTAAGATTAGGCACAGTGCAAGGATACGCACTGTAACCACTTCTATTCAACACAGTACTGGAAGTCCTAGCCACAGCAATTAGGCAAGGAAGAGAAACAAAAGACACTTAAATTGGAAAGGAAGACATAAAATAGTCTCTGTTTGCAGATGATATAATCTTATATATAGAAAACCCTAAAGATCTCATCAAAAAACTGGTAGAACTAATAAAGTAATTCAGTAATCTTGAAAGATACAAAATAAACATGCACAAATTAGTTGCATTTCTGTATACTAACAATAAAGTATCTGAAAAATAGAGAAAACAATCCCATTTATAATTGAATCAAAAATTTTAAAATACCTAGAAATAAATTTAACCAGGTAAGTGAAATATCTGTACACTTGAAAAAATAAGACACTGATGAAAGAGATTGAAGACACAAATAAATGGAAAGGTATATTTTATTCATGGATTGGAAGAATTAATATTATTGAAGTGTCCATACCACTTAAAGCAATATACAGATTTAATGTAACCCTTATCAAAATTCCAATAATACCTTTTATAAAAATAGAATAAAATCCTAAAATTTGTATGGAGCCATAAGAGAACCCAAATAATGAAAACAATCTTGAGAAAGAAGAACAAAGCTGGAGGTATCACATTTCCTGATTTCAAACTATATTACAAAGCAGTATTAATCAAAAGAGTATGGCATTGTATAAAAACAGACACATAAACCCATGCAACAGAACAGAGAGCCTAGAAATAAACCCACACATATATGGTCAACTAATCTTTGGCAAGGGCTACAAGAATACACAATAGGAACAGGACAGTCTCTTCAATAAATGTTGTTGAGAAAACTGGATATCCATATGCAAAATAATGTAGATCCTTATCTTAAAATGCCATACAAAATATTAACTCAAAATGGATTACAGTCTTAAATGTAGGACACGAAACTATAAAACTTCTATAAGTAAATATAGGGGAAAATCTTTACATTGATCCTGGCAGCTATTTCATGAATATGACATCAAAAGTACAGGCAACAAAAACAAAAATAAATAAGTGGGACTACATGAAAATGAAAAGCTTCTGCACAGCAAAGGAAACAATCAACAAAATGAAAATGTAACCTATGGAATGGGAGAAAATATTTTAAAGCTGTGTATCTGATAAGGGATTAATATCTAAAATATGTAAGGAACACATATAAATCAATAACAAAAATATCAAATAACCTGGTTAAAAAATGGAAAGAGAACTTTAATAAACATTTTTCCAAAGAAGATGTACAAATGACCAACAAGTAAATGAAGAGGTGTTCAAAATAACTAATCATAAGTGAAATTCAAGTCACTTGTTCTTGCATTGTCTAGTTTTTTCCCTTTAGAGCCTGTACCATATTAATCACAGTGGTTTTAAATTCTCAGTCTGATAATTCTGATATCCCTGTCATATCTTACTTTTGTTCTAATGCTTGCTCAGTCTCTTCAAACTGTGTTTTTTGCCTTTTATTATAACTTAAATTTTTTTTTGTTGAAATCTAGACATGATGTGCTGGGTTAAGGGAACTCCAGTTAAGTAGGCCTTCAGCAGTATGCTGGTGAGGTTTAGGGGAAGGGGGAACATCTGTGATTAGGTCTCAGTATTTTGTTGAGTCTGTGCCTCTGAACTGTGAACTTCATCAGTGCTTCTCTGTATTCCCCCCCCCCATACCTTAAGTCAGAAAGGATAGCTAGAGGATGCTTTTGTTGGGTATTCCCCTTCCCTTACATGAAAGGCTAGAGGGAACTGGACTTGAGCACAGTTGACATTTGAACAACACATGTTTGAATTGCATGGGTACACTTATATGCAGATTGTTTTCAATAAATATACAATTGGCCCTCCAAATTTGTGAGTTTTGCATCCACAATTCAACCAACTAGGGATTGAAATTATTGTCCATGGCTGGTTGAATCTGTGGATGTCAAACCTGTGGATATGGAGGGCCAACTGTATTCATTGTACTATGCCATTTTATATAAGGGACTTTAGCATCTGTGAATTTTGGTATATGATGGGTTTCCTGGAACAAATTCCCTGTGGATACCAGGAGATGATTGCATTTCTTTTCCAACATGTGAAAGGCTTAAGCAGGCTGGAGTAAGGAATTACACTTCCCTCAGGTATGTTAAGTTCTAGTAAAATAGATTTTCCTGAGAGCAGAAATTATTAAGAAGACCACAATGCTCTGGATTGTTTCAGAATGGTTATATATCCTCTTCCACTGCCACAAGCATAAAAGGGTTTTCCCCAGATTCTGAATGTGAAGACGTGGTAGAGGTCTTGGGGGTAAGACTTAGAAAAGCATAGGATCCTCTCTATGATTGGGTCTCCTTGGAGTTTTTAACTCTCATACTTGTCCACACTGAGCCTACTGCAATTCATCAATTACAGTTTGTGTTTTTCTATCTGGCACTGGTTCTCACAGAGTTTTCTGCTGGTGGATTTCTGCTCCAATTGTTGTGAGTCTCTGTATTTGCGTATCTGTCTCTCCAATTTTGAGGGAAACAGTTTGTCCTGTGGCCTGACTTCTCTGACAATTGTAAGAAGAGTTGTTAATTTATTAGATTTTTCGGCTTTTTACTCGTTATTTATATGGTGTGGTGTCATCTCAGGTCCTAATATGTTAGACTGGAAACCAGAAGTTGCTGTCGTTTTTGTTTTTGTTTTGTTTTGTTTTCTTTTGTTAAAGAATCTCTTATCAGGTTGAGGAAAGTCCTCCATGTTCCTGGTTTCAACATCTAATTCTGAGTATTAGATTTTGTAAGATGCTTTTTCTACACCAACTGATGTGATCATGTGATTTTCCTACTTTAGTCAGTTTATATGGTGAATAGCATTAATCAGTTGATTTTTAAATAGTGCACTAGGCTTGCATCTATGGAATGAAACCCATTTGGTCATGGTGTTTAATTCTTTTGATGTATTGATGAATTTTATTTGCTAATATTTTGTTAAGGATTTTTGCAACTATTTAGTTTTCTTTCTCGTATTGTCTTTCTCTGGTATTGATATCAAGGTAATTCTAGCTTTAAAAAATTAATTGGAAAGTCTTCACTCCTTTTATATTTTCCAGAAGAGATTGTGTAGAATTGGTGTTATTTCTTCTTTAAACATTTTGTAGAATTCTGCAGTGAAATCATGTGGGCCTGCTTTATATTGGATGAGTTACGCTGGTTTTGGCTTTTTGAGAAAGTGGTTATTTTCATCAAAGTTGTCTACCTTATGTGTGTAGGGTTGTTCATAGTACTTTCTTATTATCTTTTTGAGGTTATGTTCTGTAGTGATATCCCCCATTTAATTCCTGTTGTTAATATTTCATTCCAGGTATTTGTGTCTTCTTTCTTTTTCTCTTAGTACTGTCAGAGGTTTGTCAATTTTATTTATATTTTCAAAGAACCAGTTCTATTTAATTGACTGTTTATTTTCCTGTTTACAATTTCATATATTTTTTCTTTTAATCTATATTATTTCATTCCCTCTCTCTTCTTTGGGTCTATTTTGCTCTTCTTGTAGCTTCCTGAGATAGGAACTTGGGTTATTCATTCAAACCATTTCCTGTTTTAGGGATGCATTCAAATTCAGCAGTATTTTACTGTCCCATACATTATGACATGTTGCATTTTTATTTTCATTTGGCTCAGTGTATGTGTTTTTCTTGAGACCTTCTCTTTGACTCATGATTTATTTCGGATGTGTTGTTTAGTTTCCAATTGTTTGGAGATTTTTTCTATCTTTCTGTTATTGATTTTTCTTTTGATTTCCTTGTTGTTTGAGATCATAATTTGTATGACGTTTATTCTTTTAAATTTGTTAAAGTTTTTTTATGGCTCAGGATATTGGCCTAGCTTGATATATTTCCCATGGGCACTTGAAAAGAATGTGTAATCTTGCTTTTGAGTGATCCATTCTAGAAATACTGATATCTAGATCTGGTTGATGGATGATGTTGTTGAGTTCTCTTATACTTAGTAATTTTCTACTTGTTTTGTCAATTACTGAGAGCAGTGTTTTGAAACATCCAACAATAATTGTGGATTTGTTTTTTTCTCTTCTCAGTTCTGTTAGTTTTTGATTCATATATTTAGTAATTTTATTGTTTGGGGCATATATATTGAGGAGTGGTATTGGATCTTGGCAGATTGATAATTTTATTATCATATAATGTTCCTCTCTGTCTCTGGTAATTTTCTTTGCTCTGATGCCTACTTTATTGGTTATTAATATAGCCACTCCTGCTTTACTTCCACTGATATATCTTTTCCATCTTTTAAATTTCAACTTACCTATATCATTATATTTGAAGTGAGGTTTTTTTGTACAAACATATAGTTGGGTTATGTTTTTAATCCACTCTGCCAATCTGTCTTTTATTTGGTATATAACCATTTACATATTTCATAACTGCTTTAATGAGATAAAATATACATACCATCATCCTTTAAAAGTACATAATTCAGTGTTTTGAAATATATTCACAGAGTTATGCAATGATCATCACTGTATACCTTCAGAAGATTTTCATAACCCTTAAAAGAAACCTCACATGAATTAGCAGTCACTCCCCATTCCCCTCTTCTCCAGCCCATGGCAACTACTTTTGGTCTCTGTGGAATTGCTGTTCTGAACATTTCATGTCAATGGAATCATGTAACATGTAGCCTTTTAATTCTGGGTTATTTCATTTAGCATAATGTTTATCCATGTTGTATCATTTATCAGTACATCATTAATTTATGTGGATGAATAATATGCCTCTTTATAGATATACCACATTTTATTTCCCCATTTATCAGTTTATGGACATTTGGTTTGTTTCCATATTTTTTTGGTTATTATGAATGATAACATTGCTATGAACATTTATGTACCTGTTGTTGGGTAGACATATGTTTTCAATTATTTGGGTATATACCTAGGAGTGGATTGCTGAGTCATATAGTAACTCTATGTTTAACATTTTGAAGAACTGCCTAACTGTTTTCCAGAGTGGCTTCATCATTTTGCATTCCTGTCAGCAATGTATGGGGGCTTCAGTTTCTCTACATTCTTGCCAACACTTGTCTGTCTGTTATTGTTGGTCTTCTTGTTATAGCCACCCTAGTGGATATGAAATGGTAACTCATTGTTTTTATTTGTATTTCCTTAATGGTTAATGATGATGAGTGTCTTTTTAGGTGGTTTTGACCATTTGTATTTTTTCTATTCTGAGAACTTTTTCTAGAAATCCTTTGTGTAGGTTTTAATTTTTTTAATTTTATGGGTACAAGTATCATATAATATATAATTTGCAAATATATAATAATTATTTGCAAATAATATAAAATTCGCAAATATTTTTTTCCATTCTTCAGGTTCTTTGTTCACTGTCTTGATGGTATTCTTTGAAGAAGAAAAGTTTTTAAATTTTTTTAAGCCTCAATTTATCTATTTTTCTTTTGTAATTTGTGCTTTTTATTTCATATCTAAGAAAACATTGCCTAATCCAAGTTCAGATAGTTACTTCTATGTTTTCTTTTAAGAGTTGTATATGGGATTCCCTGGTGGCGCAGTGGTTGGGAGTCCGCTTGCCGATGCAGGGGACATAGGTTGGCACCCCGGTCCGGGGGGATCCCACATGCTGCAGAGAGGCTGGGCCCGTGGGCCATGGCTGCTGAGCCTGCAGGTCCAGAGCCTGTGTCCTGCAACAGGAGAGGCCGCAACAGTGAGAGGCCCATGTACCGCAAAAAAAAAAAAAAGTTTTGTGTAGTTTTGGTTCTTACATTTAGGTCCAGAATCTATTTTGAGCTATTTTTGTGTATGGTGTGAGATAGGGGTACAAATGCATACTTTTGAGTATGGATATTCAGTTGTCTCAATACCATTTGTTGAAAAGGCTATTGTTATAGACAGTATGAAAGGGCTACATATTGTATGATTTCAAGTATATGATATTCTGGAAAATGCAAAACTATGGAGACAGTAAAAAAGATCACTGATTACAAAGGTTTCATGGGGAAGGAGGAAGGGACAAAGGTGTGGAGCACGGGGGCTTTTAAGAGCAGTATAAATATTCTATATAATACAGTGATGAAACAAGTCATTATACATTTGACAAAACCCGTAAAATATACAACACAAAGTGTGAATCCTAATGTAAACCATGGACTTTGGTTAATAAAGTGGTATCAAAGTTGATTCACCAAATGTTAAAAAAAAATAATTGCACTAATACAAGATGCAAATAATATGAGAAACTGTGTGTGGGGTGAGGAGATTGGATATGTGTGGATTCTATACTTTCCAATCAATTTTTCTGTAAACCTATATAAATCTGTTCTAAGAAACTGAAATTCTACTAATTTTTAAAGAGCACTATTTTTCTTATTAAATTATCTTATCATAATTATTATGAATGAATTTATCACCAATGTAAGGGCTTATTAGTGAGTTCTAAATATTGCATTGATCTATATGCCTAGCTTTATGCCAGTATTACTCTCTTTTGATTACTGTAGCTTTATAGTATGTTTTGAAATCGAGAAGTGTGAGGCCTTTAACTTTTGTGTTCTTTTTCAAAGTGTTTTGTCCATTCTGGGTTACTTACACCTCCATATGAGTTTGAGGATCAGTTTGTCAATTTCTGCAAAAAATCCAGCTGGTATTTTGATTGGGATTGTTTTGATCTGTAGATTGTTCTGGGAAGTATTGCCATCTTAACAACATTAAGTATTCCCATCCATGAACATGAGACATCTTTACATTATTTAGGTATTCTTTAATTTCTTTCAACAATATTCTATATTTTTCATTGTACAAGTCATACACTTCTTTTGATAATATTTTACTCCTTTTGATTCTATTGTAAACGCAGTTGTTTTCTTAATTTCATTTTTGATTGTTCTTAGATGATGTGTAGAAATAACAAGTTATTTTTATGTTGATCTTGAATTTTGCATCCTTATTGCACTTATCAGTAATAAGTGTGTGTGTGTGTGTGTGTGTGTGTGTGTGTTATCTAGGATTTTGTACATGCAAGATTATGCACTCTGCAAAAAGAGATAATTTTAGTTCTTCCTTTCCAAAGTAGATGTTTTTTATTTCTTTTTCTTTCCTAGTTGCCCTGGCTAGAACCTCCAGTACGATGTTGAATAGAGTTGACAAGAACAAACATACTTGTCTTTTTTTTGATGTTAGGGGGAAAGCATCTAATCTTTCAACATTAAGTAGGATGTTCTCTTGGTTTGTAGCAGATTCCCTTTATACATTGAGTGTATAATTCCCTTTTCTAGTTTGTTTACTGTTTCATCATGAAAGAATGTTAGATATTGTCAAATGTTTTTTCTGCATCTACTTGATATGATTTGTTGCATTGACTCATGTCCATGTGTTGAAACAACTGCATTCCTGATATAAATCCCAATTGGTCATGTTAAACATTTATATTTAATGTAATTATTGATATATTAGCTTAGGTTTGTCATATCAATTTTGTTTGTTCTCTCTCTTTTTCATTTCTCTGTGTCCTTTATAGTTCTTTCCTGTGGATTACATGATTGTTTTTCAGAATTCAGTTTCAATTTATCTATAGTGTTTTTCAGTGTATCTTTCTGTATAGTCTTTTAAGTCGTTGCTCTAGGTGTACACACACACACATGCAAACACACATACATTTTATGTACATAACCTACCACTGTCTACTGGTGTCATCACTTTACATGTTTGAGTGACGTATAGAAACCTTACCTCTTTTATGTCTTTTTACCCTCCCCTGTTTAAAATATAATTGATTTGAATATTTCTGCTATATGTTTAGGACCACATTGGTGTTATAATTTTCCTTCAAACATCAAACATAATTTAACACACTCAAGAGTAGGAAAGCCTAATGAATTTACCCATATTTTTGCTTACCATATTTGTTTTTCCATACTGATAGTCCAAGTATCCTTCTTATATTTCCCTTTCTAGTTAGAAAACTTTCTTTAGCCATTCTTTTAGGGTACATCTTCTTGTAACAAATTCTCTTTGTTTTCCTTCATCTGAAGATATCTTGGTTTCTCCTTCATTCATGAAGGATATTTTCACTGGTTAAAAGATTATGGGTTGACAGTCTTTTTTTTTTTTTTTTTTTTTTGGCCCTTGAAATATACTGTGCCACTTCCTTCTGGCCCTGTTGGCTTCTTCTAATGAGAAATCTGCTCTGATTTTAATTGTTTTTCCACTATCGGTGAGGTCCTGTTTCTCTCTCACTGTTTTCAAGATTTTTTTCCAAGATTTGTTGAGATATAATTAGCATAACATTTTGGAAATTTTAGGAGTACAACGTGATGATTTGATACACATACATATTGTGAAATAATTAAAATAAGGTTATTTACTACAATTATCACCTCACATAGTTATCATTGTGTGTGTGTGTGTGTGTGTGTGTGTGTGTGTGTGTGTGTGTGTGTGTGTGGTGAGGACATTTAGGATCTACTTTTTTAGCAGCTTTCAAGCATAGAACTTATTAGTCTTATAACTGTGTTTAAAGTATTTGTCAGATAATTCTAACATATCTGTCATCTCAGTGTTGGCATCTATTAATTGTCTTTTTTACACTCAGTTTGAGATCTTCCTGGTTCTTTGTATTATGAGTGATTTAAAATTGAAACCTGGACATTGTCACATTGTGTTATGAGATTCTGGATCTTATTTAAGCCTTCTGCTTTAACTGATTTTCCTGGACTCCAGCAGTGGAAGGGGTGGGGACATGAATTCACTATTTCTAGGTGGTAGTAGAAATCCAGTTTCTTCACTCAACGTCTGCTGACACCATAGTGAGGACATCTTGCTACTGCTGGCTAGGGATCCCAGTTCCCCAAGAGGTCTCCGTGGACATCATGGTTGTCAGGGTTGGGGCTCATTACTGATTTGTGAAGATAAAAGTCTTGATTCCCTATTCTGTTTTTTCTGTTACCTCCCTGGTGGGAATGGCGGGTAAGAGGAAGTGAAACAACTTGTTAGCCTGGTGAGATTGGATGTGTAGGCTTCCTACTGGGCCTTTGCTGGCATGAGTGGGAGTTGTGACAGCTTTCACTGTGGTGTTTGGCTAGATTAGAGCAGCTAAAGGTTTTCTGTATTTGGATGTCTTTTTCTTGGTCCTTTGGCTGGAGAGAGCAGGCTTCTGTTAGGGCTTGCTTTATCTGCACCTGTTGGTGTTTCTGAGTTCCTAGATTCTTTAGCTCCAAGTATGGAATATATGAGTCAAAAGGAAAACCAGGGGAAGTCACTACCATTTCATTCCTCAGACACCTAGGTTGCTAGTCAGTCTACCTTATTCTCTGCACATTTCAGAATCTTCTTATGTTTGCTTTGTATGTAATATCCGGGGTTTTTAGTTGCACTTAACAGAACAAATAGGGAAAAGTATATCTATTCTATCTTTGAGGAAGTGGAAACTGTTTTTTTTAAAGAGTAAAAGTGTTCATCATAGGAAAAACAAAATTTTGTGGATTTCCTTAGAGTCATTTTATGCTTTTGGTAGTATATATATATATATATATATATATATATATATATATATATATATTTAGGTTGCATGGCTTGCAGGATCTCAATTCCCTGACCAGGGTTTGAACCTGGGCCACAGCTGTGAAAGTGCCAAATCCTAACCACTAGACCACCAGGGAATTCCCACAGTGTTTTTGTTTTGAATTACATAGTATTGGAAGGGGAGAACATATTTTACAATACTTAGGGCCTCTGGATATCTTACTCTGGCCATGAAATAAAAAAACCAAAAAGCCCAGTGCCTCCTGTAGTGCTATTTGATCAAGTCAACTTGTAGTAATATAGATCTCATAAAAGAGGCTAAGGATTATACTCCAGATTTCATCAGCCAATTAGAACATATTGAGTACCTAATAGGTACTCAGCAGGTGTGGTTGGGATTGGGATATATCCCCTTATTTCAATACTGACTGTTTGGAATTGTTCTTTATGATTTTCAAAGCACTTTTATGTCCTTTATCTAATTTGGCCTTAATAAGATAGGAAGGCATTAATGTCTCAATTTTACAGATGAGGAAATTAAGGCACAGGTAAATGAAATGGTAAATCAGTATTTACACAGATTAATCCTAGGTCTTCTGTCTACCAGTGCCTGACAATATCCATCATTGAGAAATTTGCTCTAAGGATAAGGATAGGATTAACCCTCACAGAATTATTAAAAAGTGATACAAGCTATTGCATAATGAAGTACTAAAAGTGAGAATGGAAAATTGATACCCCTACTCATCTAACAACCACAGTAAAATACTCTACAATTCAATTTTTATTTCTTACTGTAAATTAAAAGAAGTTTAGGATTAATTTATTTGACATTTAAAATTACAAGATCTCAACTGTAGAATATGCTTAGAGTGTTGCTTTTAAATTAATATTTTATTATTGATTGAATCATTGATTTTATGTATATCTTTTAAAATTTCCTATGTCTAAATAAGACCAGAGTAATAATTAGGTATCTCACAATATTATAACAAGTAAGATTGTGGGTTTGGAATTCAAGTTCCTCCACATAATAGAAAATTATCCTCTCTGCCTCAGTATCCTCACTTGTCAAATGTTGACAATGATATCTATCTTATAGGATATCTTGGAGTATTAAAAATTATAATGCTTGTAAAGCATGTAGCATTGTTCCTGCAACATAATGGAATGATCTATAAATTTACTTACCTTTATTATATTTAGATTTTTTTTAAGTTTTATCTATGCTTACCAAAGGTTGTGATATATTTAAAATAGTTATAGGGGAGACCTTCAAGATGTCAGAAGAGTAAGACGTGGAGATTACCTTCCTCCTCACAAATACATCAGAAATACATATACATGGGGAACAACTCCTACAGAACACCTACTGAACGCTGGCAGAAGACCTCAAACTTCCCAAAAGGCAAGAAACGCTCCTCATACCTGAGTAGGGCAAAAGAAAAAAGACAAAACAGAGACAAAAGAATAGGGATGGGACCTGCACCAGTGGGAGGGAGCTGTGAAGGAGGAAATGTTTCCACACATTAGGAAACCCCTTCACTGGTGGAGATGGGGTGGGCGGGGGGAAGCTTCGGAGCCGTGGAGGAGAGCGCAGCAACAGGGGTGCAGAGGGCCAAGTGGAGAGATTCCCGCAAAGGATCAGTGCCGAGCAGCACTCACCAGCCTGAGAGGCTTGTCTGCTCCCCCGTCAGGGTAATTGGGAGCTGGAAGCTGAGGCTCAGGCTTGAAGCTCAGGTCCCAAGGAGAACACTGGGGTTGGCTTCATGAACACAGCCTGAAGAGAGCTAGTGCACCACAGGTAGCCTGGATGGAGTCCTGGAAAATGTCTGGACCTGCCTAAGAGGCAAGAGACAATTGTTTCAGGATGCGCAAGGAGAGGTGATTCAGAGCACCGCTTAAATGAGCTCCAGAGACAGGCACCAGACACGGTTATCAGTGTGGACAACAGAGATGGGCATGAAATGCTTAGGCTGTTGCTACAGTCACCAAGAAGCCTGTGTACAGACACAGGTCACTATCCACACCTCTCTTCCTGGGAGCCTATGCAGCCTGCCACTGCCGAGGTCCTGTGATCCAGGGACAACTTCCCCAGGAGAACACAAGGCACGCCTCACGCTGTTGCAATGTCACGATGGCCATTGCCACTGCAGGCTTGCCACACATTCTGTACCTTTCCCTCCCCCCTGGACTGAGTGAGCCAGAGCCCCAAATCAACTGCTACTTTAACCCCATCCTGTGTGAGTGGGGAACAGATGCCCTCAGGTGACCAGCACAAAGAGGAGGGTCAAAATCCAAAGCTGAACCTTAGGAGCTGTGCGAAAAATGAAAAGAAAGGGAAACCTGTCGAAGCAGCCTCAGAAGCAGCAGATTAAATCTCCAAAATCAACTTGATGTACCCTGCATATGTGGAATAACTGAATAGACAACAAATCATCTCAAAATTGAGGCAATGGACTTTGGGAGCAACAATATATATTTTTATCCTTTTTCTGTTTTTGTGAGTGTGTTTGTGTATGCAAATTTGTGTGAATTTGTCTGTACACCTTTGCTTTTACCATTGGTCCTAGGGTTCTATCTGTCCATTTGTTTTTTTATTTTCATTTTTTTGTAAAATTTTTAGCACATTTTATCATTGGTGGATTTGTTTTTCAGTGTGGTTGCTCTCTTCTTTCTTTCTTTCTCCTTTTTATTACTTTTTAATTTATAAAAATTATTTTTTACTTTAATAAGATTATTTTATTTTATTTTATTCTTTATTTCTTTCTTTTTTCTCATGTGGCTGATGGTCCTGGCACCCCGTCCTGGTGTCAGGGCTATGTCTCTGAGGTGGGAGAGCCAAGTTCAGGACATTGGTCCACAAGAGACTTCCCAGCTCCACGTAATATCAAACGGCAAAAATCTCCCAAGATCTCCATCTCAATGCCGACACCCACATACATTCAATGACCAGCAAGCTACAATGCTAGACGCACTATGACAAACAAATAGCAGACAGGAACACAATGCAACCCATTAGCAGAGAAGCTGCCAAATATCATAGTAAGGTCACAGACACCCCAAAACACACCACCAGACATGGTCCTTCCCACCAGAAAGACAAGATCCAGCCTCATCCACCAGAACACAGGCACAAGTCTCCTCCACCAGGAAGCCTACACAACCCACTGAATCAACCTTAGCCACTGGGGGCAGACACCAAAAACAACGGGAACTATGAACTTGCAGCCTGTGAAAAGGAAACCCCAAACACAGTAAGTTAAGCAAAATGAGAAGACAGAGGAACACATAGCAGAAGAAGGAGCAAGGTAAAAACCCACCAGGCCAAACAAATGAAGAGGAAATAGGCAATCTACCTGTAAAAGAATTCAGAGTAATGATAGTCAAGATGATCCAAAATCTTGAAAATAGAATAGAGAAAATACAATAAATATTTAGCAAGGACCAAGAAGAACTAAAGATCAAACAAACAATGATGAACAACAAAATAAATGAAATTAAAAATTCTCTAGAAGGAATCAATAGTACAATAACTGAGGCAGAAGAACGGATAAATGACCTGGAAGATAAAATAGTGGAAATAACTACTGCATAGCAGAATAAAGAAAAAAAAATGAAAAGACTTGAGGACAACTTCAGAGACCTCTGGGAAAACACTAAATGCACCAACATTCGAATACTAGGAGTCCCAGAAGAAGAAGAAAAAAAGAAAGAGACTGAGAAAATATTTGAAGAGATTATAGTTGAACATTTCCCTAATATGGGAAAGGAAATAGTTACTCAAGTCCAGGAAGTGCAGAGAGTCCCATACAGGATAAATCCAAGGAGAAACACACCAAAACACATATTAATCACACTATTAAAAATTAAATACAGAGAAAAAAATATTAAAAGCACCAAGGGGGCTTCCCTGGTGGTGCAGTGGTTGAGAGACAACTTGCTGACGCAGGAGACACAGGTTCATTCCCTGGACCAGGAAAATCCCACATGCCATGGAGCGGCTGTGCCCGTGAGCCATGGTCGCTGAGCCTGCGTGTCCAGAGCCTGTGCTTTGCAATGGGAGAGGCCAAAACAGTGAGAGGCCCGCGTACCGCAAAAAAAAAAAGAAGCACCAAGGGAAAAATAACAAAAAAGTGAATCCCCATAAGTTTAACAGCTGATCTTTCAGCACAAAAACTGCAAGCCAGAAGGAAGTGACAGGACATATTTAAAGTGATGACAGGGAAAAATCTACAACCAAGATTACTCTACCCAGCAAGGATCTCATTCAGATTTGACGGAGAAATTAAAATATTTACAGACAAGAAAAACTAAGTGAATTCAGCACCAGCAAACCAACTTTACAACAAATGCTAAAGGAACTTCTCTAGGCAGGAAACATAAGAGAAGGAAAAGACCAATGATTACAAACCCAACACAATTAAGAAAATGTTAATAGGAACACACATATTGATAATTGCCTTAAATGTAAATGGAATAAATGCTCCAACCAAAATAAATAGACTGGCTGAATGGATACAAAAACAAGACCCAGGGCTATTCTGGTGGCACAGTGGTTGGGAGTCTGCCTGCCAATGCAGGGGATACGGGTTTGAGCCCTGGTCCGGGATGATCCCACATGGCATGGAACAACTAGTCCCATGGGCCACAACGTCTGAGCCTGCAAGCCACAGCTACTGATCTTGTGTGCCGCAGCTATTGATACCCATGCACTGTGACAGGAGAGGCCACCACAATGAGAAGCCCACACTCCACAATGGAGACCCAGTGCAGGCAAAAATAAATAAAATTAAAAAAGAGGGGGTGCTGGGAAGATGGCGGAAGAGTAAGAGGTGGAGATCAGCTTCCTCCCCACAGATACACCAGAAATGCATCTACACGTGGAGCAACTCCTACAGAACACCTACTGAATGCTGGCAGAAGACCTCAGACATCCCAAAAGGCAAGAAACTCCCCACGTACCTGGGTAGGGCAAAAGAAAAAAAGAAAAAACAGAGACAAAAGAATAGGGACGGCACCTGCAGCAGTGGGAGGGAGCTGTGAAGGAGGAAAAGTTTCCACACACTAGGAAGCCCCTTCATAGGCGGAGACTGCGGGAGGCAGAGGGGGGAGCTTCGGAGCCGCAGAGGAGCACAGCAACAGGGGTGTAGAGGGCAAAGCGGGGAGATTCCCGCACAGAGGATCGGTGCTGACCAGCACTCACCAGCCCGAGAGGCTTGTCTGCTCCTCCGCCGGAGTGGGCGGGGCTGCGAGCTGAGGCTTGGATTTCGGTCGGAGCGCAGGGAGAGGACTGGGTTTGGTGGCTTGAACATAGCCTGAAGGGGTTAGTGCACCACGGCTAGCCAGGAGGGAGTCCAGGGAAAAGTCTGCACCTGCCGAAGAGGCAAGAGACTTTTTCTTCCCTCTTTGTTTCCTGGTGCGTGAGGAGAGGGGTTTAGGAGCACTGCTTAAAGGAACTCCAGAGACGCGCACGAGCCGTGGCTAAAAGCGTGGACCCCAGGGCCGGGCACGAGCCGCGGCTAAAAGCGCAGATCCCAGAGACGGGTGTGAGCCGCGGCTAAAAGAATGGACCCCAGAGACAGGCGGGAGAAGCTAAGGCTGCTGCTGCCACCACCAAGGGACCTGTGTGCGAGCACAAGTCACTATCCACACCCCTCTTCCGGGGAGCCTGTGCAGCCTGCCATTGCCAGGTTCCCGGGATCCAGGGACAACTTCCCAGGGAGAACGCAGGGTGGGCCTCAGGCTGGTGCAATGTCACACTGGCCTCTGCCGCCACAGGCCCGCCCCGCATGCCGTGCGCCTCCCTCTCCCCGGCCTGAGTGCGCCAGAGCCGCCGAATCAGCGACTCATTTAACCCCATCCTGTCTGAGCAAAAAACAGACGCCTTCCAGCGACCTACACGCAGAGGAAGGGCCAAATCCAAAGCTGAGCCCCTGTGAACTATGAGAACAAAGAAGAGAAAGGGAAACTTCTCCCAGCAGCCTCAGAAACAGCGGATTAAAGCTCCACAATCAACTTGATGTACCCTGGATCTGTGGAATACATAAATAGACAACGAATCTTCCCAAATTGAGGAGGTAGACTTCGAGAGCAAGATCTATAATTTTTCCCCCTTTCCTCTTTTTGTGAATGTGTATGTGTATGCTGCTGTGTGAGATCTTGTCTGTATAGCTTGGCTTCCAACATTTGTCCTAGGGTTCTATCCGTCTATTGTTTTTTTTAAATTTTTTTTCTTAATAATTAATTTTAATAACTTTATTATACTTTATCTTCTTTCTTTCTTTCTTCTTTCTTTCTTTCTTTCTTCTTTCTTTCTTTCTTTCTTTCTTTCTTTCTTTCTTTCTTTCTTTCTTTCTTTCTTTCTTTCTTTCCTTCCTTCCTTCCTTCCTTCCTTCCTTCCTTCCCTCCTTTAGACCATGAATCATCCCAAAATGAGGAGGTGGACTTTGAGAGCAAGATTTATGATTTTTTCCCCTTTACCTCTTTTTGTGAGGGTGTATGTGTATGCTTCTGTGTAAGACTTTGTCTGTATAGCTTTGCTTCCAACATTTGTCCTAAGGTTCTATCTGTCCCTTTTTTTCCCTAAATAATTATTTTTTAATTCAATAACTTTATTATACTTTATTTTATTTTACCGTATCTTCTTTCTTTCTGTCTTTTTTCCTTCCTTCCCTCCTTCTTTCCTTCCTCCCTCCCTCCCTCCTTTCTTTCCTTCTTCTTTCTTCCTTCCTTCCTTCCTTCCTTCCCTCGTTCCTTCCTTCCTTCCTTCCCTCCTTTCTGTCTTTCTTTCCCCATAATTCTACTAATTCTCTCTACTTTTTCTCCCTTTTATTCTGAGCCATGTAGATGAAAGGCTCTTGGTACTCCAGCCAGGAATCAGGGCTCTGCCTCTGAGGTGGGAGAGCCAACTTCAGGACACTGGTCCACAAGACACCTCCCAGCTCCATATAATATCAAATGACGAAAATATCCCAGAGACCTCCATCTTAACACCAGCACCCAGCTTCACTCAACGATGAGCAAGCTATGGTGCTGGACAACCTATGCCAAACAACAAGGAAAATAGGAACACAACACCATCCATTAGCAGAGAGGCTGCCTAAAATCATAATAAGTCCACAGACAACCCAAAACACACCACCAGACGTGGACCTGCCCACTAGACAGACAAGATCCAGGCTCTTCCACCACAGCACAGGCACTAGCCCCCTCCACCAGGAAGCCTACAGAACCCACTGAACCAACCTTAGCCACTGGAGACAGACATCAAAAACAACGGGAACTACAAACCTGCAGCCTGCGGAAAGAAGACCGCAAACACAGTAAGATAAGCAAAATGAGAAGACAGAAAATCACACAGCAGATGAAGGAGCAAGATAAAAATGCATCAGACCTAACAAATGAAGAGGAAATAGGCAGTCTACTGAAAAAGAATTCAGAATAATGATAGTAAGGATGATCCAAACTCTTGGAAATAGAATGGACAAAATGCAAGAAACATTTAACAAGGGCCTAGAAGAAATAAAGATGAAACAAGCAATGATGAACAGCACAATAAATGAAATTAAAAGTACTCTAGATGGGATCAATAACAGAATAACTGAGGCAGAAGAATGGATAAGTGACCTGGAAGATAAAATAGTGGAAATAACTACTGGAGAGCAGAATAAAGAAAAACGAATGAAAAGAAGTGAGGACAGCCTCAGAGACCTCTGGGACAACATTAAATGCACCAACATTCGAATTATAGGGGTTCCAGAAGAAGAAGAGAAAAAGAAAGGGACTGAGAAAATATTTGAAGAGATTATAGTTGAAAACTTCCCTAATATGGGAAAGAAAATAGTTAATCAAGTACAGGAAACACAGAGAGTCCCATACAGGATAAATCCAAGGAGAAATATGCCAAGACACATAGTAATCAAACTGTCAAAAATTAAATACAGAGAAAATATATTAAAAGCAGCAAGGGAAAAGCAACAAATAACACACAAGGGAATCCCCATAAGGTTAACAGCTGACCTCTCAGCAGAAACCCTGTAAGCCAGAAGGGAGTGGCAGGACATACTGAAAGTGATGAAGGAGAAAAACCTGCAACCAAGATTACTCTACCCAGCAAGGATCTCATTCAGATTTGATGGAGAAATTAAAACATTTACAGACAAGCAAAAGCTGAGAGAGTTCATCACCACCAAACCAGCTTTACAACAAATGCTAAAGGAACTTCTCTAGACAAGAAACAAAAGAGAAGGAAAAAATGTATAATAATGAACCCAAAACAATTTAGAAAATGGGAATAGGAACATACATATCGATAATTACCTTAAATATAAATGGACTAAATGCTCCCACCAAAAGACACAGATTGCATGAATAAATACGAAAACAAGACCCTTAAATATGCTCTCTACAAGACATCAACTTCAGACCTAGAGACACATACAGACTGAAAGTAAGGGGATGGAAAAAGATGTTCCATGCAAATGGAAACCAAAAGAAAGCTGGAGTAGCAATTCTCATATCAGACAAAATAGACTTTAAATTAAAGACTATTAGAAGAGACAAAGAAGGACACTATATAATGATCAAGGGATTGATCCAAGAAGAAGATATAACAATTGTAAATATTTATGCACCCAACATAGGAGCACCCCAACACATAAGGCAAATACTAACAGCCATAAAAGGGAAAATCGACAGTAACACATTCATAGTAGGGGAATTTAACACCCCACTTTCACCAATGGACAGATCACCCAAAATGAAAATAAATAAGGAAACACCAGCTTTAAATGATACATTAAACAAGATGGACTTAATTGATATTTATAGGACACTCCATCCAAAAACAACAGAATACACATTTTTCTCAAGTGCTCAAGGAACATTCTCCAGGATAGATCATATTTTGGGTCACAAATCAAGCCTTGGTAAACATAAGAAAATTGAAATTGTATCAAGTATCTTTTATGACCACAACACCATGAGACTAGATATCAATTACAGGGAAAGATCTGTAAAGAATACAAACACATGGAGGCTAAACAATACACTACTTAATAACGAAGTGATCACTGAAGAAATCAAAAAAATACCTAGAACCAAATGACAATGGAGACACAGCGACCCAAGACCTATGGGATGCAGCAAAAGCAGTTCTAAGGGGGAAGTTTATAGCAATACAAGCCCACCTTAAGAAGCAGGAAAC
Source organism: Leucopleurus acutus (assembly GCF_964270905.1). Taxonomy (NCBI): domain Eukaryota; kingdom Metazoa; phylum Chordata; class Mammalia; order Artiodactyla; family Delphinidae; genus Leucopleurus; species Leucopleurus acutus. The sequence goes on from NC_139148.1 coordinate 72,492,322, forward strand.
ATCTCAAATAAACAATCTAACCTTGCACCTCAAGCAATTAGAAAAAGAAGAACAAAAAACCTCAAAGCTAGCAGAAGGAAAGAAATCATAAAGATCAGATCAGAAATAAATGAAAAAGAAATGAAGGAAACAATAGCAAAGATCAATAAAACTACAAGCTGGTTCTTTGAGAAGATAAAAAAATAGATCAACCATTAGCCAGACTCATCAAGAAAAAAAGGGAGAAGACTCAAATCAATAGAATTAGAAATGAAAAAGGAGAAGTGACAACTGACACTGCAGAAATAAAAAAAGATCATGAGAGATTACTACCAGCAACTCTATGCCAATAAAATGGACAATCTGGAAGAAATGGACAAATTCTTAGAAATGCACAACCTGCCAAGACTGAATCAGGAAGAAACAGACAATATGAACAGACCAATCACAAGCACTGAAATTGAAACTGTGATTACAATTCTTCCAACAAACAAAAGCTCAGGACCAGATGGCTTCACAGGCGAATTCAATCAATCATTTAGAGAAGAGCTAACACCTATCCTTCTCAAACTCTTCCAAAATATACCAGAAGTAGGAACACTCCCAAATTTCTTCCACGAGGCCACCATCACCTTGACACCAAAACCAGACAAGGATGTCACAAAGAAAGAAAACTACAGGCCAACATCACTGTTGAACATAGATGCAAAAATAATCAACAAAATATTGGAAACAGAATCCAACAGCACATTAAAAGGATCATACACCATGATCAAGTGGGGTTTATTCCAGGAATGCAAGGATTCTTCAATATATGCAAATCTATCAATGTGATAAACCATATTAAAAAATTGAAGGAGAAAAACCATATGATCATCTCAATAGATGCAGAGAAAGCTTTCAACAAAATTCAACACCCATTTATGATAAAAACCCTGCAGAAAGTAGGCATAGAGGGAACTTTCCTCAACATAATAAAGGCCATATATGACAAGACCACAGCCAACATCATCCTCAATGGTGAAAAACTGAAAGCATTTCCACTAAGATCAGGAATAAGAAAAGGTTGCCCACTCTCACCACTCTCATTCAACATAGTTTTGGAAGTTTTAGCCACAGCAATCAGAGAAGAAAAGGAAGTAAAAGGAATCCAAATTGGAAAAGAAGAAGTAATGCTGTCACTGTTTGCAGATGACATGATACTATACATAGAGAATCCTAAATATGCTACAGGAAAACTACTAGAGCTACTCAATTAATTTGCTAAAGTAGCAGTATACAAAATTAATGCACAGAAATCTCTGCCATTCCTATATACTAATGATGAAAAACCTGAAAATGAAATCAAGAAAATACTCCCATTTACCATTGTAACAAAAAGAAGAAAATATCTAGGAATAAACCTACCTAAGGAGACAAAAGACCTGTATGCAGAAAATTATAAGACACTGATGAAAGAAATTAAAGATGATACAAATAGATGGAGAGATATACCATGATCGTGTATTGGAAGAATCAACATTGTGAAAATGACTCTACTACCCAAAGCAATCTATAGATTCAATGCAATCCCTATCAAACTACCACTGGCATTTTTCACAGAACTAGAACAAAAATTTCACAATTTGTATGGAAACACAAAAGACCCCGAATAGCCAAAGCAATCTTGAGAACGAAAATGGAGCTGGAGGAATCAGGCTCCCTGACTTCAGACTATACTACAAAGCTACAGTAATCAAGACAGTATGGTACTGGCACAAAACCAGAAAGATAGATCAATGGAACAGGATAGAAAGCCCAGAGATAAACCCACACTGATATGGACACCTAATCCTTGATAAAGGTGGCAGGAATGTACAGTGGAGAAAGGACAGCCTCTTCAATAACTGGTGCTGGGAAAACTGTACAGGTACATGTAAAAGTATGAGATTAGATCACTCCCTAACACTGTACACAAAAATAAGCTCAAACTGGATTGAAGACCTAAATGTAAGGCCAGAAACTATCAAACTCTTAGATGAAAACATGGGAAGAACACTCTATGACATAAATCACAGCAAGATGCTTTCTGACCCACCTCCTAGAGAAATGGTAATAAAAACAAAAATAAACAAATGGGACCTAATGAAACTTCAAAACTTTTGCACAGCAAAGGAAACCATAAACAAGACCAAAAGACAACCCTCAGAATGAGAGAAAATATTTGCAAATGAAGCAACTGACAAAGGATTAATCTCCAAAATTTACAAGCAGGTCATGCAGCTCAATAACAAAAAAAAAAAAAAAACCAAACAACCCAATCCAAAAATGGGCAGAAGACCTAAATAGACATTTCTCCAAAGAAGATATACAGTCTGCCAACAAACACATGAAAGAATGCTCAACATCATTAATTATTAGAGAAATGCAAATCAAAACTACAATGAGATATCATCTCACATCAGTCAGAATGGCCATCCTCAAAAACTCTAGAAACAATAAATGCTGGAGAGGGTGTGGAGAAAAAGGAACACTCTTGCACTGCTGGTGGGAATGTGATTTGGTTTAGCCACTACGGAGAACAGTGTGGAGGTTCCTTAAAAACCTGCAAATAGAACTACCATATGACCCAGCAATCCCACTACTGGGCATATACCCTGAGAAAACCATAATTGAAAAAGAGTCATGTACCAAAATGTTCATTGCAGCTCTATTTACAATAGCCCGGAGATGGAAACAACCTAAGTTCCCATCATCGGATAAATGGATAAAGAAGTAGTTGCACATATATACAATGAAATATTACTCAGCCATAAAAAGAAAGTAAATTGAGCTATTTGTAATGAGGTGGATAGACCTAGAGTCTGTCATACAGAGTGAAGTAAGTCAGAAAGAAAAAGACAAATACCGTATGCTAACATATATATATATATATATAATTAAAGGAAAAAATGTCATGAGGAACCTAGGGGTAAGACAGGAATAAAGACACAGACCTACTGGAGAATGGACTTGAGGATATGGGGAGGGGGAAGTGTGAGCTGTGACAGGGCGAGAGAGAGGCATGTACATATATACACTAACAAACATAAGGTAGATAGCTAGTGGGAAGCAGCCGCATGGCACAGGCATATCGGCTTGGTGCTTTGTGACCACCTGGAAGGGTGGGATAGGGAGGGTGGGAGGGAGGGAGACACAAGAGGGAAGGGATATGGGGACATATGTATATGTATAACTGATTCACTTTGTTATAAAGCAGAAACTAGGACACCATCGTAAAGCAATCATACCCCAATAAAGATGTTAAAAAATATAAAAAAAATAAAAAGAAAAAAAAACACTTCTACCATTTGAAATAAAACACAAAAAAAACAAAAGAAAATGACCCGTATATATGCTGTCTACAAGAGACCCACTTAAGACCTACAGATACGTATAGACTGATAATGAGAGGATGGGAAAGCATACTCCATGCAAGTGGAAATCAAAAGAAGGCTGGAGAGGCAATTCTCATATAGGGCAAAATAGAGTTTAAAATAAAAATGATTACAAGAGACAGAGAAGGACACTACATAATGATCAAGGGATCAATCCAAAAAGAAGATATAACAATTGTAAATATTTATGCACCCAACATAACACTGCAATAGATAAGGCAAATGCTAACGGCGATAAAAGGGGAAATTGACAGTAACACAGTAATAGTAGGGGTTTTTAACACGCCACTTTCACCAATCGACAGATCATCCAAAATGTAAAAAAGTAAGGAAACACAAACTTTAACCGAAACATTAAAAAAGATGCACTTAATTTATATTCATAGGGCATTCCATGCAAAAACAATGGACTACACTTTCTTCTCAAGTGCTCATGGAACATTCTGCAAGATAGATCATACCCTGGGCCATAAATCAAGCATTGGTAAATTGAAGTCGTATCAAGTATCTTCTCTGAAAACAATGCTATGAGACTAGATATCAATTAAGGGAAAAAATTCTAAAAACATAAAAACATATGGAGGCTAAACAATACACTACTTAAGAACCAAGAGAACACTGAAAAAAAAAAAAGAGGTAATCAAAAACTACCTAGAAAACCATGACAATGAAAACAAGATGCCCCAAAACCTATGGAATGCAGCAAAAGCAGTTCTAAGAAGGAAGTTTATAGCAATACACTCCTACCTTTAGAACGAAGAAACATCTAAAATAAACGACGTAATCTTACAACTAAAGCAATTAGAGAAAGAAGAGCAAAAAACCCCAAAGTTAGTAGAAGGAAAGAAATCATAAAGATCAGATCAGAAATAAATGAAAAAGAAATGAAGGGAACAATAGCAAAGATCAATAAAACTAAAAGCTGGTTTTTGAGCAGATAAACAAATTTGATAAACCATTAGCCAGACTCATCAAGAAAAAAAGGGAAAAGACTCAAATCAATGGAATTAGAAATGAAAACGGAAAAGTAACAACTGACACTGCAGAAATACAATGGATCATAAGAAATTACTACAAGCAAATCTATTCCAATAAAATGGACAACCTGGAAAAAACGGACAAATTCTTAGAAAAGCACAACCTTCCGAGACTGAATCAGGAAGAAATAGAAAATGTAAACAGACCAATCTCAAGCACTGAAATTGAGACTGTGATTAAAAATCTTCCAACAAACAGAAGCCCAGGACCAGATGGCTTCACAGGCGAATTCCATCAAACATTAAGAGAAGGGCTAACACCTATCCTTCTGAAGCTCTTCCAAAATATAGCAGAGGGAGGGACACTCCCAAACTCAATCTACAAAGCCATTATCACCCTGATACCAAAACCAGACAAAGATGTCACAAAGAAAGAAAACTTCAGGCCAATATCACTGATGAACACAGATGCAAGCATCCTCAACAAAGTACTAGCAAACAGAATCCAGCAACACATTAAAACGATCATACAACATGCTCAGGTGGCGTTTATCCCAGAAATGCAAGGATTCTTCAATATCCGCAAATCAATCAATGTGATACACCTTATTAACAAGTTGAAGGAGAAAAATCATATGATCAGTTCAATAGATGCAGAAAAACTTTTGAAAAAATTCAACACCCATTTATGATAAAAGCCCTCCAGGAAGTAGACATAGAGGGAACTTACTTCAACATAATAGAGGCCATATATGACAAACCCACAACCAACATCGTTCTCAGTGGTGAAAAACTGAAAGCATTTCCACTAAGATCAGGAACAAGACAAGGTTGCCCACTCTCACCACTATTATTCAACAAAGTTTTGGAAGTTTTAACCACAACAGTCAGAGAAGAATAAGAAATAAAAGGAATCCAATTCAGAAAAAAAGAAGTAAACCTGTCACTGTTTGCAGATGACATGATACTATACATAAAAAACCCTAAAGACTCTACCAAAAAACTTCTAGAGCTAATCAATGAATTTGGTAAATTATCAGGATGCAAAATTAATGCAGAGAAATTTCTTGTATTCCTACACACTAATGATGAAAAATCAGAAAGAGAAATTAAGAAAACAGTCCCATTTATCATTGATACAAAAAGAATAAAATACCTGGGAAGAAACCAAGCAAAGGAGACAAAAGACCTGTATGCAGAAAACTAGAAGACACTGATGAAAGAAATTAAAGATGATACAAACCGATGGAGAGATATACCATGTTCTTGGATTGGAATAATCCACAATGTGAAAATATCTATATTACCCAAAGCAATCTACAGATTCAATGCAATCCCTATCAAATTACCAATGGTATTTTTCACAGAACTAGAACAAAAAATTTCACAATTTGTATGGAAACATAAAAGACCCTGAAGAGCCAAAGCAATCTTGAGAAATTAAAACAGATCTGGTGGAATCAAGCTCCCGGACTTCAGAGTATACAACAAACGTACAGTAATCAAGACAGTATGATACTGGCACAAAGACAGAAATATAGGTCAATGGAATAGGATATAAAGCCCAGAGATAAACCCACACACAGGTGGCAAGAATATATAATGGAGAAAAGACAGCCTCTTCAATAAGTGGTGCTGGGAAAACTGGACAGCTACATCTAAAAGAATGAAATTAGAACACTCCGCTAAACCATGCACAAAAATAAACTCAAAATGGATTAATGAGCGAAATGTAAGTCCTGGCACTATAAAACCCTTAGAGGAAAACATGGGAAGAACACTCTATAACATAAATCACAGCAATATCCTTTTTGACCCCCCTCCTAGAGAAATGGAAGTAAAAACAAAAATAAACAAAAGGGACCTGATGAAGCATAAAAGCTTTTGCACAGCAAAGGAAACCATAAAGAAGATCAAAAGACGACCCTCAGAATGGGAGAAAATATTCACAAATGAAGCAACTGACAAAGGACTATCTCCAAAATTTACAAACAGCTCATGCAGCTCAATATCAAAAAAATCTAACAACGCAATCCAAAAATGGACAGAAGACCTAAATAGACATTTCTCTAAAGAAGATATACAGATTGCCACCAAACACATGAAAGAATTTTCAACATCACTAATCGTTAGAGAAACGAAATCAAAAGTAGAATGAGGTATCAACTCACACCAGTTTGAATGTCCATCCTCTAAAAATCTATAAACAATAAATGCTGGAGCGGGTGTGGAGAAAAGGGAACCCTCTTGCACTGTTTGTTGGAATGTAAATTGATACAGCCACTCTGGAGAAGATTATGGAGGTTTCTTAGAATACTTAATATAGAACTACCATATTACCCAGCAATCCTACTACTGGGCATATCCCTTGAGATAACCATAATTCCAAAATTGTCATGTATGACAATATTCATTGCAGCTTTATTTATAATAGCCAGGACATGGAAGCAACCTAAGTGTTCATCAACAGATGAATGGATAAAGAAGATGTGACACATATATACAATGGACTATTAGTCAGCAAGAAAAAGAAATGAAATTGAGTTATTTGTAGTGAGGTGGATGGACTTAGAGTCTGTCATACAGATTGAAGTAAGTCAGAGAGAGAAAAACAAATACCGTATGCTAAAACATATATAGTGAATTCAAAAAAAATTGGTTATGGATATCCTAGGGGCAAGACAGGGATAAAGACACAGACATAGGGAATGGATTTGAGGATACAGGAAGGGGGAAGTGTAAGCTGGGACAAAGTGAGTGTGGCATGGACTTATATATACTACCAAATGTAAGATAGATAGTTAGTGATAAGCAGCCGCATAGCACAGGGAGATCAGTTCAGTGCTTTGTGAACACCTAGAGGGGTGGTATAGGGATGGTGGGAGGGAGACACAAGAGGGAGGAGATATGGGGATATATGTATAGCTGATTCACTTTGTTATAAAGCAGAAACTAACACACCGTTTTAAAACAATTATACTCCAAGAAAGATATTAAAAAAAATCAATAGAATTTTCTAACAGAAAAAATAAATAAATAAAATAAAATAGTTATAGCCTAAGTTTTACATTTTAGGGTTATATTTTAGTCAGATTAAATGATTTAGTGTCAAGAGGATATAGAATTTTGATTCCGTTGTGCCTTTGGAATGAGCATTTTTAAGGTATAAATCAAATATAATCCCGATTAAGTACTGAATACATTCTTAGATTTGTAATGTTATCAAGGGAAGGCCCTTGAAGAATTTGGGATTTACTTCTAAAAATAAGCAAGCAAGGTATTTGATTTCTTTACCAATATGTTTTATTCATCTTTATTAAACATTCCTTTACTCCGTTCCTTTACCTCATTTCTTCATTTAATTCGGTTGAACATTGTGCAGTATTTTCAAAAGTTTATATAGCATTTTCAGTTTTTTTAATTAGTGTGAGAAATCTGGTGGACCTGTGAAGAGAACCTCATTGAGAAATGAGTACATTGAAAGTGTGGTAGATGGTGGCATAACAGCAGTCATTTGCAGGGCCTACTCCTAGTTATATCATGATGTTTGCCTTTGGTAATAATGTCCCTTTTGACCACTCAGATGCCCTGAACTCTCATGCTCTCCCCTAGCTGTTCAAACTCCACACTGGTTCATTTGGAACTCAGGATTCAAATCTTGCTGCTTAGGATAGTTTTCAAAACCACCTTTTGACCCAACATTTCTCAGGATTAAAAAAAAGAAAAGTTTTAAAGATATAAAGAACAGGCTTCTGCAAGGTTTTTGTTTTTTTTTAATCAGATTCAATTGAATAACTTTGGAAATGGTAGAAGGGTCATTCCTAGCTTGCTTTAAAGGAAGAAACCACCACATTTTAGTCTCTAGCCCTGCTTTTCACTTCACCTGAGCACACTGTAAATATTTCACACTTTAATACAGCTTTTTCTTAAGAGAAGAAACAAAACATTATATTCTTAACTTCTAGCAATAATGAGGTGCCAAATTGAGAAAACAGCAAGGCTTAATCCTGGGGAGTAACCTTATACCACCCATTTAGGTGATGTAGGGCTTAGCATTCAAATAACCAAAAGAGCTGTGTTTAAAATACTAGCCATTACTCCGGTAGACCTCCAAAGAAGAAAAGCATTGTTCTAATTGAAGATAAATTATTAATGATTATTTTTTTGTGAGTCGCTGTATTTCAAACAAGTGATGCAGATATTCTCAAGAGATTGTACTTTGTGTATCAAAGAGCAGATCTTTTCTGTGGTCATCCAACTTATAGCAGACAGTTTGCACCTGATATTTGGTTTGTTCATTTAATTGTGGGTAATGTTATCTATCTCCAGTTTCACTAATTTGAAATTGATTTCTGGTAAGATTTTTTGTCATTATATATTTGTCCTGTCATTTCTTTATCCCTCTCCATTATACAGCACCATTACATCATATACTCCCCTCTTTAAGTTAAGCCAGAATAAAGAAGAAAATGTTTAATGTAAAGCATTGGTGTAGCTGCATATCAGTTGGCTGTACTTTTAATGGGGGAAAACTTTAGAATGGTGAATTCTGTGAGTATTTACCAGGCTAGAGAGCAGAGTTCTCCCCAAACCTAGTCAATCAAACATTAATTTACTGAGCACCAACTTGTGTGTCCAACACTTAATAGTGACATAGGGAATATAAGACATGTAAGTCATGGTCTTTCTTCTCAAAAGACCACACAATACAGTTGTAGAGAGAAGTATAACAGACTTCAGCCAATTGGAAAGCACTATACCCCAAATTAGGAATAATGATGATCTTTTCTGTTGATCTAATTTAGCTCTGAGTTGAGTAGTTGTCAGATGAATATTGAAAATCAAGTTTTTAAAATATATACTTCACCATTAAACGTTTAGCAGAACTAAGTCACCACTCTCACGAAACCAAACTTATCTAAAAAACTCAGAACTAGAAAACTCAGTTTTCTCTCCATTGTCTAAAACACTTTGAATTCATAGATAAGAGAAAGTATAAAGTTAAAACTATCACGAAGCCTACTTATATTGTTTCCTCTCTAATAAATTTGATGACTATATAATAGTGATTTAGAAGAAAGAGTAGTAACTTATTAAATTGATAGTATGGGCACTGTCTTCTTCTGATACTGAGTAGAAATTACATAATTTACAAAGAGCTTTCACACATAGTATCTCATTTCACCTTCACAATATTCAATTAAGGTTGTTTGTATAATACTCATTTAGTTGATTTAATATATAGTTCAGAAAGACTGCGATTTTCTCTTGCTTACACTGTTATAAACTTCCAGAACAGATGCTTGAACTAAGGTCTTTCAAATCTGATCCCCATTATTCTTCCAAATATACCATAACTACCACTTTCAAAATGTAGATGCTAGAGTAAATGCCATTAAGACATAGATAATTTAGGTTTCCAAGTGAAAGTCTCTTAAGATCAAATAAAAAAAGAAGGCCTCAAATTAATGAGTATGAAATTTTGTAATACCTTGTAGAGGAAATGAGATAAAAGATTTGTTTAATTTTTTGTTTTGTATTTTAGAAAAGCAAACTGTACGAAAAAGACTTTCATCTTTTAAAGAGACTTTTTATTTAAATGTAATGCCCATACAGGAAATGGCTCACTAATAAGTACATAGCTGATGAATTTTCATGAAATATATATACCTGTGCAATCCCAAATCAGATCCTGAAATAGAACAATACCAGCAACCAAGAAACCACTCTAACACCATCTTCCAGTCACTACCTCCCGTGGAAGAGTAATTATTATCCTGATTGCTAATGCTTCAGATTGGTTTTGCCTGTTTTTGAACTTTATATAAGTGGAATCATGCAACTCAGGAATAAATTAAAGTTCTCAAATTAGAAAATAGTGCAGGGTTTCACTTTTTAAATTGTGGCCCTAATTATTGTATGGTATTATGAACAGTGAAACTCATTAGGATAAAAGAGCAATGTGAAAAATGTTATTTTCCGTTATTAGTTTGCACCCATTCTCTAATAATATGTAATGTGCCTTCCTGGTGATCAAATACAATAACCTGCACTTTACATTTTATGGAAAAACAATTTCTCCCTATTTGTATCCCATCCTTAGCGGCGAGCAAGAGGCTTGTTCAATGATCCCAGTCTCTTTTGCAGTATTTAAAAAGATAAATTATAACTAATTTTTGTGGAAAATGAAAAATTCTACAGTTTTTAATTTAACATAGTTATTCACCAATCCACTTAAATTTTCTAGCCATCTGAAAATTAAGCTACTACTTTTCCTGAAATGGAAAATGTGATTACAATGTGATGTTGATTTCTCAAACAGGTTTTTGAAATTAAACCAAAAATAGGTTCCATGAGAGATTTCTGCTTATTCAACATAGTTCCTTTGCCATTTACAAGGATAAATGACTGTGAAATTTTCATTTATCTACATCTTAGATAAAAGGGAATGGGGAAACATTGGTCTACTTTCAAGATACTAGAGTTGGATTATGATTCAATTATACACAAATTCATCAAATATAATGATAAAATCAGAACTAATTTTCTTTAGAGAAAACATCAGAATAAATGTATATAGAAAATTTATGGCATCAAATAGGAAGTGGTAATGAGATAGAGATGTAGAATAATACTGCCTGACATATTCAGCTAGTGTCACCAAGAAGGACAGCTCTTCTATAAATGTGATAAACTGCCACTAAATTTTAAGAATTAATTATATGCCCCTGTGTGTTCTGGACATATTTAATGAATGTCAATGAAAGTGTTGGAATCTGGGACTGAGAGAATGCTATTTTACCAATATATTATACTTATTTGATATGGAGTCAGATATACCCAGAAAAAATAATTCACAACTGTATTATCAGTAATAGAAGTGATTGCATATATGATCACAGGAATACTATGGACAAAAGGAAAAGTCATCAGTTAAACTGTTGGGAGTCATTTTGCTAACAGTGGAGAAGAAAGGATTAGGACCAAATAGCATAAGTGAGCAGTAACGTTTCATATAATCTGGAGTTAGAAGGAAAGCTTGTCACCAAATATTCATGTTAACAGAGAGAGAGCAGTGACTGGCTCCTCTGAAATGAATAAAATGAAAATTATTTGTGTTTGCTTTATAATGCTTATGCTTTTGGAAAGGGGGCAATTTGACCTTCCCGATGATGTTCAATTTGCTGAGGTTCCTGTTTGCAATCTTAGTCCTCATACTGAATAATGGTAGCAAAAGTTCAAGGGACTATGGATATTCACAAAATGGAGATGCAAAATGTGTATAATTAAGACTTACAGTTTTCTTTTCCTACTGACATTAAGTATAATGTATATGGAGTGCTGTTTGTGGAGGTATGAACATATGCATGTGTTGGTTTTGGTGGTGGTGGAACCTCAGTGGAAAGTAGTATAGAGAGATATGGTAGAATATGCAAATTTATGCACATTTTTCTTTGGTTTGAAAGTGATTATTTAATTTCAGGTCATAATATTCTTGACAAATGATTTTCATAGAGGATTTTTGATGAAGCTCTTTAATATATTTGTAACTGGTGAATGAAATTTGGTTTCACTGGGAATTTAAAATCATGATAAGAGCTACGTTCTCCTTATCTAGAATGGATCCTGTCATCATTTGGATTTAAATATTGAGATTAATAACCAGTGAGTCTGGAGGTCCTCAGTTACAGAGGAATTAATGTACATAAAAACAAGCCTTCAAAGGTGACATACTCCATTGGACATTGGACTGCCAAACTACAACTCTAAATAATCATAGTACTTTCAGAGCCTGGAGGCTGTAATCTGAAACCAAGTAGTTGCTCTTTCTTGGGAAAGGCAGTGGGTCTCGAGGCTAGAACTGTGTTTTTTGATTCATAGAAAGGAATCTGAGAGGTGAATAAAAGGCTATCATATCAATAATTTGTCTTTTGGACAGGTTAATTTTCAAGTCTTGAGTTAAATTGATTTACTAATTACATTGATTTCTGTTTCAGGTGTAGCTATAATGAATGCATGTAGATCATCTCTAAGACTTCCATGTGCTGATTTTATGCTTAGAGGCCTTTTATCATAGTGCCACTTGGGAACTGATTGATAGCTACAAAGCATAAAGTATGGGTGCAGAATTAAGTAGTGAATGCTACTTTGCTTTGTTTGGAGATTGGTTGTTAGATTTACTTAGCTCCCCATAGTATTTTCCTCCAGAGATAATCATGGCCTTGAATGCATCAAGAGCAGCGTGTTGAGAAATATGACTGAAGTGATGAGGGGCATTTTTTAGTTTCTCTAACACTCTAAAAGGTTTTTGTCACTGTCATTTATCAGTTCAGTATTTTGAGATTTTCCACTTAACCTTTTCATTCCATGAATGCCAGTAGCACCGCTGACACAAAACAACTTTATTTGAAAATTACATGCCAAACCATAGACAATCATCTTGTCTTTGAATACTTATAACTGTGGTTCACAGTGTTTTGATGGAACATTTTATTTTCATAATATTATGTACATCTTCATCAACAAAAACTTTGCCTCTGTAAAGTTTAACACTTGCTCACCCCTTTCTGCACTTGACTCACCTCATGCTATCAGCAGGGAAGAAAGAAAAGGGAGCAATAATAATAACTATCATTTACTCTGTGGTAGGTGGTCTGTTAAGTGTTTGTTTTAGTCTGTTCAAACTGCTATAACAAAATACCATAGACTGTGTGGCTTATAAACAACAGAAATTTATTTCTCAGAGTTCTAGAGGCTGGAAAGTGCAAGATCAAGGTGCTTGCACATTTGGTGTCTAGTGAGGACCAACTTCCTGATTCACAGATGGCCATCTTTTCACTAAAACCTCGCATAGAAGAAAGGGGGAGGGAGATCTTTAAGACTTCTTTTATAAGGGTACTATTCCCATTCATAATGGCTCCACTCCCATGCCATAAGCACCTCTCTAAGGCCCCACCTCCAAATCCCATCACATTAAAGATTAAGTTCAATATATGAGTTTTTTGTGGGGGACACAATCATTTAGGCTATATTAGTGTTTTACACCTCTTTTTTGGGTATTAACCCTTAAATTTCTTCAGTGAGGTAAGTGCTACTATTATCCCCATTTTACAAATGTGTAAATTGAGATTTAGAGGTATGAAATAGTTTGTTTACAGTAATTCAGGAAGTAAGGGGAAATGCAAATTCAGATAGTCTGATTGGAGTCCCTGTTCTTAATTACTATGTTTTATGATCATGTTGGATTGACCAATAATGTGAAGCAAATATTCCATATTTATACATGGGGCACTTTAACAGCTACTTGGTGATATCAGCCTTTCAAGAATATCCAGAATTAAGTTTAAAAATATATTTAATATTTTAAATATGAGAATGAATTAAATGGAATTTTAGCTCCATTCAACAAAAAATCAATGATTCTGTAATTCATTTTCATCTAATATCATTTAATTCAGTCTCCATCACTGATTAATATTTAGATGGTATAATATGTTTAGGCTAGGATAAGAGTCTACTGTCATAAAAGAACTGAACCACCTTAAGTTGAATAACACTTCAATTAACTTGACCCCAACTGTCTGGAATTCTTAGCTCAGTAGAAAGTTTTATTTATTATATTTTTCTTTACTATTAGATGTAGACAAAACAGAAGAAATAAGAAATTTGTATAAAAGAACAATTATCGATTCTGATTAAAAGCCCATGAGATACATGTTTTGCACATAGACTTTCCCAGTCTGTAGCTTGTCGTTTCATTCTCTTAATGGTGTCTTTTGAAAAGACGTTTTATAGTTTAATGGAGTTCAATTTATCAGTTTTTCTTTTACATATTATGCTTTTGGTGTTATATCTAAGAAACCTTTCCATAAATCCAAGATCACAAAGAATTTCTCTTATATTTTCTTCTAGGAGTTTCATAGACTTAGTTTTATATATATATATAAAATTAATTTATAAGTCACATGATGGAAATTGAAATCAAGGGTGATTATCAGTCACTGACATACAAAAACTAATTATAATAGAGGGTCACATAAATGAATATAAATCAAATTATATTTAGTTTTGGGAGAGGTTCAAGATGTCATGTTCATCCAATTTTCTGTCTTATTGTACAGTATACAAATAACTTTTGGTATGTATATTCTTTTTTAACATCATTATTGGAGTATAATTTCTTTACACTGTTGTGTTAGTTTCTGCTGTATAAAAATATGAATCAGCTATGCGTACACATATATCCCCATATCCCCTCCCTCTTGCGTCTCCCTCCCACCCTCCCTATCTTACCCATCTAGGTGATCACAAAGCACAGAGCTGATCTCCCTGTGCTATGTGGCTTCTTCCCACTAGCTGTCTATTTTGCATTTGGTAGTGTATACAGGACAATGCCATTCTCTCACATCGTCCCAGCTTACCCTTCCCCCTCCCAGTGTCCTCAAGTCCATTCTCTACATCTGTGTCTTTATTCCTGTCCTGCCCCTAGGTTCTTCAGAGTCATTTTCTTTTAGATTCTATATATATGTGTTAGCATGTGGTATTTGTTTTTCTCTTTCTGACTTACTTCACTCTGTATGACAGACTCTAGGTCCATCCACCTCACTACAAATAACTCAGTTTCGTTTCTTCTTATGGTTGAGTAATATTCCATTGTATAATGTGCCACATCTTCTTTATCCATTCGTCAGTTGATGGACACTTATGTTGCTTCCATGTCCTGGCTATTTTAAATAGTGCTGCAATGAACACTGCCATACATGATTCTTTTATTTTTTAAATTTTTTAAACACTTTTATTGGAGTATAATTGCTTTACAATGTTGTGTTAGTTGCTGATGTATAAAAAAGTGAATCAGCTATATGTATACATATATCCCCATAATCCCTCCCTCTTGCGCCTCCCTCCCACTCTCCCTATCCCACCCCTCTAGGTGGTCACAGAACACTGAGCTGATCTCCTTGTGCTATGCGGCTACTTCCCATTAGTTATCTGTTTTACATTTGGTAGTGTATGTCAGTACGACTCTCTCACTTCGTCCCAGCTTGCCCTTCCTCTTCCCCGTGTGCTAAAGTCCATTCTCTACATCTGCACCTTTATTCCTGTCTTGCCCCTAGGTTCTTCAGAACCATTTTTTCCCTTTAGGTTCCATATATATGTGTTAGCATATGGTATTTGTTTTTCTCTTTATGACTTACTTCACCTATCCACCTCACTATAAATAACTCAACTTCATTTTATTATGGCTGAGAAACATTCCATTGTACACATGTGTGATATTTTTTAATCGACTAATCTGCCTATGGACACGTTGGTTTTCTCCATGTCCTGGCCATTGTAAATAGTGCTGCAATGAACATTGTGGCACATGACTCTTTTTGAATATTGGTTTTATCATGGTATATGCCCAGTAACGTGTTTGCTGTGTCATATGGTAGTTCTACTTTTACTTTTTTAAGGAAGCTCCATACTGTACTCCATAGTGGCTGTATCAATTTACCTTCCCACCAACAGTGCAAGAGGGTTCCCTTTTCTCCACACCTTCTCCAGCATTTATTGTTTGTATATTTTTTGATGATGGCCATTCTGACTAGTGTGAGGTGATACCTCATTGTAATTTTGATTTGCATTTCTCTAATGATTAGTGATGTTGAGCATCCTTTCATATGTATTGACAAGCTGTATATCGTCTTTAGGGAATTGTCTATTTAGGTCTTCTGCCCATTTTTGGATTGGGTTGTTTGTTTTTTTGATATTGAGCTGCATGAGCTGCTTGTATATTTTGGAGATTAATCCTTTGTCCATTGCTTCGCTTGCAAATATTTTCTCCCATTCTGAGGGTTGTCTTTTAGTCTTGTTTATGGTTTCCTTTGCTGTGCAAAAGCTTTTAAGTTTCATTAGTTCCCATTTGTTTATTTTTGTTTTTATTTCCATTTCTCTAGGAGGTGGGTCAAAAAGGATCTTACTGTGATTTATGTCATAGACTGTTCTGTCTATGTTTTCCTCTAAGAATTTTATAGTGTCTGAACTTACATTTAGGTTTTTAATCCCTTTGAGTTTATTTTTGTGTATGGTGTTAGGAAGTGTTCAAATTTCAACAACATTTATTTATCTGATATTTTCTGTTATTCAGGAACCTTTGCATGTCGTATCTAGTTTCTCTGGTTCAGTCTTTCACAAGGCTGCAGTCATGGTGTTGGCTGGGGACTCTAGTCATCTCAAGGCTTGACTGGAAACAATCCACTTCTAAACCCCTCATGTGGTTGTTGCCAGGATTCAGTTCCTTCTGTTTTGTTAGATCTTGGGCTTTGGTTCATTGCTAGCTGTTTGCTGGAGGCTGCCCTCAGTTCCTCAGCATGTGGACACTTCCATAAAGAAGCTCACAATATGGTGACTGGCTTCATCAGTGAAAAAGCATAAAAGAGAGTGCCAGCAAGATGGGAGTTAGAGAATTTTGTGACCTAATTTTGAAAGTGACATCCCATCACTTTCACCATATTCTGTTGGTTATAAGCAAGGATCTAGGTCCAGCCCATACTCAAGAGTAGGTAAATACAGAAGGACATGGATACCAGGATTTGGAAACTGCCTACCCCAGTACTCTAATGGCCAGAATAGGGTTAGTGCATCTCTCAAAATACTTAATGTAACATATTTTCCAATTTATGAGCCATTACCCTTCAGTGATGTTCTAAAATTCATAAAATTATCTTGAGGGTTGAGGCATTATATATGATAAGTAGAAAGTCACAGGATGAGTTTAGTAGTAAGAAAAGGGAGGTAGAGAGATGAAAAGCCATTAGAATAAAATAACTGAAAAGAAGTAAAATATACATGGGTTTGCCATAATTTTATAGAACACTAATATTTCTATGTAATTATTATTTTTTATTAAATGGTTATGTGCCTTCTTGGGTTCTAGCTTCTCGTACAACTGTAGGATTCAGGGGCTGTAGACCATCTTAGCAAATTCTACCATAATATGTACCAAATAAACGTGGCAGATCACAGGGAATTCGCTTCACTGCAAAAACATTCAACAACTGGGAAACTGTGGATTTTTAGTTTCCTCCCACAATATGATCTTTCTATGTATAATTTACCATTTGTTCTGTCCCGCAATGAGTTTTGATGTTAACTAGTTCCTTTCCCTGCCCCAAATACAAACCCTGCTCTGAGACTCCATCATCTTTGGTGTTCTTATCTCTCTTCTCTAGGTTGAGCATCAAAAAGAATATGCAGGAGGTGATTTATCTCAGAATACCCTAGTTTCATATAATTATGGCTATTACTGTGTCAACTGACAAAGTTAATTACAAGTACTTAAAAAGACAGTTTCTGAAACTTTTTTCTCTACTAAGAATGACATTTTTAATTCCTAAGAATGGAGAGAAAACCAAATAAATAAATACTTCCCTAAGTAGCACAAAGGAAATCTGGTGGTTTATCAGGGGTCTCTCTGAAGTGGTGAAGAGATCCTTTTTCCATGCCCAAGGGTAACACATGAACTTTACCTGCTGTTTTAAAATGTAGCTTTTATTATTATTCAGGTATGATGAGGCCAAAAGATCAGGAGATGATTGCCATTGAGAAGGTAGTTTGTTATACTTCCCAAGTGGAGATGGGAAAACACCCCACCATTCAGGGTCATTTAGGGAAGCAACTGGGTCAGCCAGGAGGGAGAAAGAGTGAGGAAAAAACATGGGCAAGAGCCTTATTGATGTTTCCACAAAAAGGAACAGGTGAAGGGGTGAGCAGGTATAGAATTGGCTAATTTGAATAATTTCATCAGACTGTGTGGTGTAGGAGCTGTCTCTAGTTTTCTGATAATCTGGCATGATGAAGGCAGGAAAATAGCTTCACAGAGTGTAAAATCCAGATAGAGGAAATGGTGTGTGTGGGGGGTGTGGGCTCTGGGTTGGTTAGATTTCATGTGAAAGTGTGCTTATAGAGGAGTTGTCCTTTACTATCTCTAGCAATTGGCTAGCCCTGGGAGGGTCGATCTCTCTAGGGTCAGCAAAGTCCCAAATGTCATAGCATCAGAATTATAAACAATAAAAAGTTATGATAAATACCCTTGACCTCAACTTATGATAAACTTTTTGCAGAATAGAGTCTCCACACTTTTAATTTTTAAAAAAGTTTTATTTTTAAAATTGACACAAAATGAAATTGGCCTTTTTAATGTACAGGTATACCTTGGAGACACTGCAGGTTTAGTTCTAGACCACCACAATAAAGTGAATGTTGCAATAAAGCAAAGCCGCACAGATTTTTTGTTTCCCAGTGCATACAAAAGTTATGTTTACACTGTAGTCTTTTAAGTGTGCAATAGCGTTATGTGTAAAAAACAATGCACATATCTTAATTAAAAATACTTTATTGCTAAAAAATGCTAACCATCATCAGACAACGCTGTGTTGCCACAAATTTTCAGTTCGTAATAACTGCAGTAGCTGTGAATTGCAATAAAGCAAAGCACAATAAAATGAGGTATGCCTGTAAAATTCTATGAATTTTAATACATATATAGAGTCATGTAACCACCAGCACAATCAGGATATAGAGCAGTTCCACTGTTCAAAAAATCTCCCTTGTGTTATATCACATGCTTCCATCACCCCTAACCCCTGGCAACCACTGATCTTTTCCATTACCATACTTTTGCCTTTTTGAGAATGAAATATAAATGAAATCATACAGTATGGAACTTTTTGAGACTGGCATATTTTACTCAGCAAATGCATTAAGATTCATCTAAGTTGTTATGTGTATCAATAGCTTATTCTTTGATACTGCTGAGTAGTACTCCATGGTATGGAAGTACCATGTTTTGTTTATGGATTCACCCATTGAAAGACATTCGGGTTATTCCCAGTGCTTGGCAATTATGAATAGATCTACTAAAAATATTTATGCACAGGTTTTTGTTGTTCCATACATTTTTGTCTACAGAATGGTGAATATAAAGTCACATTCTACTCCAAACACCATTCTTTGTGAATGCTCTCAGATTCAGTACTTTAATTCACTCTCTGACCAAGGAAATTCCAATTCTAAATAAATTCCACTTCTTTAGAGGAAGAAATTATGAAAAGCATCTTCTACTCTTTTGGAATTTAAGGCAGACATAGACATATTTGCTAATCCTTCAATATGTCTCTGCCAACTCTTATCTCTTTATATACATTAGCACTGGAGATTTTAAGATTTAAAGAATTCTTCAGACTCAGTTGGTTCCCTTAAAGATTACTTGGCTTTTTTAGGGGGAACATTCTAACCCTGCTCTGACATTTGTTTAGAGCAAACAAAAACTGAGTCCCTTTAAGCCCAAATCTTTTGTGGATGATAAATTTACTTTAAAGTAAAGCAACTTTGAAACACTTGTTGATTGACACCTGCATCTGGGAAGGTAGGTCTGTATTTTATTGAATTAATATAAAGCTGGTTCATTGACATTCTGAGTAAAAAGTAATATGTATAACATGTTCTTTTCCTTTTTTATAAATACATTATTTATCCCGAAAAGAGAAAAAGGGGAAGAAATAGCTATTTTTATTGTAAACTTGAGCCTTTTAGGGACCAAAGAAAACAATAACAAAAAAATTGTTTATTGATGCAATAATCAGGGTTTAAAATTTGGAACTTTACATGAGATTTCCAAATGTGCTTTAACAGAAGTAGTAAATACTCCATAATAGTCTGATACAATTAGGAACAAATACTAATGGTGGGTAAAAATAAGCGTTCCCTGGGCCAGTTTTCATTCTAATATAAATCTCTGAAGTCTTTTCACTATTTTAGAATTTGGGATATAGGTGGAGAAATGTTTGTGATATGTAGAGCTACAGAGAATGGTGGGATAGCCTGATTCCTTGTTGAAGCCAGTTCTCTGGAGCAAATCCTTTCTTAACAGCTCTCTGACATGTACTTGGTAGGTCAGTTTCTTGCTCAGTTAATGGAATTTCTCTCTGTTATGATAGTAAACATGACTATGATCTCACCCAAACAGGGTTAGAATTTCTGGCACTTTTGTAACAAAGGAAACCTCCCCCCAAACCAAAAAAAGTTATGCAATGATTTTTCACTTGTTTATCTGAGAGTTGTAGGATATTGGAATTGGAAAGGAACATGAAGATGATTTAGTGCATTCCTCTTGTTTTACAATACATTTAGTAAAGTCCAGCAAGGTTAACTTGCCCAAATCTGCAGGTATAAGCAGAGCATGACACAACTCAGATCTCCTGACTTTGGCACTCAGGGTATTTCATTCCAACGATGAAAATATTAGGTAACAGATCAAAGCCAGTGGGAGAGGCAAAGACAGTGTTTCTCAAAGTTCATTCAGTTAAACATTTGAATTTCAGGATGTGAGGAAGTAAGATACTTTTAAAAAATTCAGAATCCAGGATACAGGATCATGCACTAGATCTATTGCCATAGACTTTCTGGGGATTGGGCTTGAGATTCTGTGTTTGAAACAAGTATCCCAGGTGATTATAATGTACCCTAAACTTAAAGACCCACTGGGCTAGTGGGTCACACCCAAATAAATATAAATTTCAGCATGTGTCTTCTAATCTCTAATGATGGGAATTATGGACAATTATTTTTGGCAAGACAAGATATTTTGGCACACTAAAAATCATACCTTGTTCTATTAACTAACTTTCCAGAGTAGCTTCGCTGTCCAGGTTTCGGAGGGAAATATTATGACACAAATAGGACAGCAGCATTAAATATAAATTCAACAGTATTATATAAACTTTTATTTATTATTGACATAACTATTATATAAATGATTTTCATAATAAATAAGTTATAACTTACATTATTTATATGATAAATAAATTATAATTGTATAATATTATACAAATAAACACAACAGCAGCTGTTCTCTATGCTCCAGGCTACCGGGGGAAATGGTACAGACTAAGGTGGAAGAGAAAGTTGTACTCTATGCAAATATATAAGACATTAACATCATCTTAGGTTGTATTCAATTAGTTGGTAGATCCCTGCCTAGTAATAAAAATGAAAAAGGGATAGAGTTAGAGAAAAGGGTGAAAAGAATCCAGCATAATTTCACTTATATAAATGTCATAATTTCATGTATACAAAATGTTTCAACAATATATTCAAGAATAAGTATGTTTCCATGAAGGAACAGTAAAATGTTTAGTGTTTAGTGATCTTCTAAAAAAATGTATGCTGAATGCAATGCAGCCAAGATGAAAATAGTGCATCTCTAATCCTTTTTAAAATTAGTTATCAGTTTATCTGGTATTACAAGTTTCCTTGGTATATATATTTAAATCCTGGTGAATCTAAGCTATTGTTTTATTTAAATTCCATTATATAGTTATTGTTATATTTAAATTTCATCATATTTTAGACATTTTGGAACATTTCATGTTTGCAGTAGTTTATATAAATCAATCTGTGTGTACACACATTTGACTAACTTCTCCTCTAAAGAGCGCTATTTACATTGGGCATGCTTGCAGCCCATCTTTCTGAGTTCCCATAAGCTTCTGGGCTGGCTCCTCAATATGAGACCATGAGAGATACAGGGACATAAAATACCACAAACATTTTATTTATGAATGCCATCGGGAGTAAAAAAAAAAAAACAGAAGAATGTACTTCTTTGTCACTTCTCTTTTCTTTTTTCATTATGCTATTGACTACAAGAAATGCCAAATAAATTTCCTGAAACAAGGATTTACAGCTTTGAAAAGCATTTGGATTTTATCTTATTAGTGAATAGGATTATAATGTGCCTTGGGTTTGGGAATAGCCTTCCACTGAATACCTAGCCTTTGCAGTAGACTTATATAGTATTATTGTATGACATATAGTCATCATATGATGTGATCTATTGGTACTTTAAGCAAATGAGAGACTTTAGCAACATTTAGTCAAGCTAGATGTGATTAACTGGAATAGTTTTCTGAGTAGGATGTGTTTGAGTATTGAAAAACAATTTGAAGTGTGAAACTTTACATGTGACAATCTGGTTGTATTCACTTTAACAATTAGATGAGCTATTTTGACTCAATTTACTAATTTCTAATTTAATTAAATATTGATTAGCATAGTATAGTATTAATATATTCTATTAAACCAAGCATGCATATAAATATTTGTATATAGTTCAGACTTGGTAACTTGTAGATTAATTTTATCCTTTATACTCATTGCATTGAAAATTTTTTAGACATCACACTAGTGAAAGTTATGGGTGGGAGGAACTAATATTTATGGATAATATGTGTTTTTGAAATTTTCATTCTCAAAAGGAACTTTAGTATAGATAATACTCAAAGAGTGGAACCATATTTATGCACCCAACATAGGAGCACCTCAATTCATAAGGCAAATACTAACAGCCATTAAGGGGAAATCGACAGTAACACAATCATAGTAGGGGAATTTAACACTCCATTTTCACCAATGGACAGATCACCCAAAATGAAAATAAATAAGGAAACACAAGCTTTAAATGATACATTAAAGAAGATGGACTTAATTGATATTTATAGGACATTCCATCCAAAAACAAGAGAATACACATTTTTATCAAGTGTTCATGGAATATTCTCCAGGATAGATCATATTTTGGGTCACAAATCAAGCCTTGGTAAATTTAAGAAAATTGAAATCGTATCAAGTATCTTTTCTGACCACAATGTTATGAGGTTAGATACCAATTACAGGAAAAGATCTGTAAAAACTACAAACACATGGAGGCTAAACAATACACTACTTAATAACAAAGAGATCACTGAAGAAATCAAAGATAAAATCAAAAAATACCTAAAAACAAATAACAAAGAAAACATGATGACCCAAAACCTATGGGACACAGCAAAAGCAGTTCTAAGAGGGAAGTTTATAGCAATACAATCCTACCTTAAGAAACAGGAAACATCTTGAATAAACAACCTAACCTTGCACTAAAGCAATTAGAGAAAGAAGAACAAACAAACCCCAAAGTTAGCAGAAGGAAAGAAATCATAAAGAGCAGATCAGAAATAAATGAAAACGAAATGAAGGAAATGAGAGCAAAGATCAATAAAACTAAAAGCTGGTTCTTTGAGAAGATAAACAAAATTGATAAACCATTAGCTAGACTCATCAAGAAAAAAAGGGAGAAGACTCAAATCAGTGGAATTAGAAATGAAAAAGGAGAAGTAACAACTGACACTACAGAAATACAAAGGATCATGAGAGATTACTACAAGCAACACTAAGACAATAAATTGGACAACCTGGCAGAAATGCACAAATAATTAGAAATGCACAACCTTCTGAGACAGAACCAGGAAGGAATAGAAAATATGAGCAGACCAATCACAAGCATTGAAATTGAAACTGTGATTAAAAATCTTCCAACAAACAACATTCCAGGACCAGATGGCTTCACAGGTGAATTCTATCAAATATTTAGAGAAAAACTAACACCAATCCTTCTCAAACTCTTCCAAAATATAGCATAGGGAAGAACACTCCCAAACTCATTCTACGAGGCCACAATCACCCTGATACCGAAAGCAGACAAAGATGTCACAAAGAAAGAAAACTATAGGTCAATATTACTGATGAACATACATGCAAAAATCCTCAACAAAATAATAGCAAACAGAATCCAACAGCACATTAAAAGGATCATACATGATGATCAAGTAAGGTTTATTCCAAGAATGCAAGGATTCTTCAATATATGCAAATCAAGCAACGTGATACACCATAAACAAATTGAAGGAGAAAAACCATATGATCATCTCAATAGATGCAGAGAAAGCTTTTGACAAAATTCAACACCCATTTATGATAAAAACCCTGCAGAAAGTAGGCATAGAGGGCACTTTCAACAGAATAAAGGCCACATATGAAACCCACAGTCAACATTGTCCTCAATGGTGAAAAACTGAAAGCATTTCCCCTAAGATCAGGAACAAGACAAGGTTACCCACTCCCACCACTTTTATTCAACATAGTTTTGGAAGTTTTAGCCACAGCAATCAGAGAAGAAAAGGAAATAAAAGGAATCCAAATCGGAAAAGAAGAAGTAAAGCTGTCATCATATACCAGATGACATGATACTATGCATAGAGAATCCTAAAGATGCTACCAGAAAACTACTAGAGCTAATCAATGAATTTGGTAAAGTGGCAGGATGCAAATTTAATGCACAGAAATCTCTGCCATTCCTATACACTAATGGTGAACATCTGAAAGTGAAATTAAGGAAACACTCTCATTTACCATTGCCACAAAAAGAATAAAATATCTAGGAATAAACCTACCTAAGGAGACAAAAGACCTGTATGCAGAAAATTATAAGACACTGATGAAAGAAATTAAAGATGATACAAATAGATGGAGAGATATACCATGTTCTTGGATTGGAATAATCAATATTGTGAAAATGACTCTACTACCCAAAGCAATCTACAGAATCAATGCAATACCTATCAAATTACCACTGGCATTTTTCACAGAACTAGAACAAAAAATTGCACAATATGTATTGAAATACAGAAGACCCAGAATAGCCAAAGCAATGTTGAGAATGCAAAATGGAGCTGGAGGAATCAGGCTCCTTGACTTCAGACTACACTACAAAGCTACAGTAATCAAGACAGTATGATACTACCACAAAAACAGAAAGATAGATCAATGGAAAAGGATAGAAAGCCCAGAGATAAACCCACGCACATATGGTCACCTTATATTTGATAAAGGAGGCAAGAATATACAGGTGAGAGAAGACAGCCTCTTCAATAAATGGTGCTGGGAAAACTTGGCAGGTACATGTAAAAGTATGAAATTAGAACACTCCCTAACACCATACACAAAAATAAACTCAAAATGGATTAAAGACCTAAATGTAAGGCCAGAAACTATCAAACTCTTAGAGGAAAGCATAGGCAGAACACTCTATGACATAAATCACAGCAAGATCCTTTTTGACCCACCTCCTAGAGTAATGGAAATAAAAACAAAAATAAACAAATGGGATCTAATGAAACATAAAAGCTTTTGCACAGCAAAGGAAACAGTAAACAAGACCAAAAGACAACCCTCAGAATGCGGGAAAATATTTGCAAATGAATTAACTGACAAAGGATTCATCTCCAAAATTTACAAGCAGCTCATGTAGCTCAATAACAAAAAAACAAACAACCCAATCCAAAAATGGGCAGAAGACCTAAATAGACATTTCTCCAAAGAAGATATACAGACTGCCAACAAACCCATGAAAGAATGCTCAACATCATTAATCATTAGAGGGATGCTAATCAAAACTACAATGAGATATCATCTCACACTGGTCAGAATGACAATCCTCAATAAATCTAGAAACAATGAATGCTGGAGAGGGTGTGGAAAAAATGGAACCGTCTTCCACTGTTGGTGGGAATGTAAATTGATACAGCCACTATGGAGAACAGTATGGAGGTTCCTTAAAAACTAAAAATAGAATTATCATATGACCGAGCAATCCCACTGCTGGGCATATACACAGAGAAAACCATAATTCAAAAAGACACATGCACCCCAATGTTCATTGCAGCTCTATGTACAATAATCAGGACATGGAAGCAACCTAAGTGTCCGTCAGCAGATGAATGGATGTAGAAGATTTGGCACATATATACAATGGAATATTACTCAGCCATAAAAAGAAACGAAATTGAGTTATTTGTAGTGAGGTGGATGGACCTAGAGTCTGTCATACAGAGTGAAGTAAGTCAGAAAGAGAAAACAAATACCATATGCTAACACATATATATGGAGTCTAACAAAATAAAATGTCATGAAGAACCTAGGGGTAAGATGGTAATAAAGACACAGACCTAGTAGAGAATGGACTTGAGGATATGGGGAGGGAGAAGGGTAAGTTGTGACAACGTGAGAGAGTGGCATGGGTATATGTACACTACCAGAGGTAAAATAGATAGCTAGTGGGAAGCAGCCACATAGAACAGGGAGATCAGCTCGGTGTTTTGTGATCACCTAGAGCGGTGGGATAAGTAGGGTGGGAGGGAAGGATATGCAAGAGGGAAGAGATATGGGAACATATGTATATGTATAACTGATTCACTTTGTTATAGAACAGAAACTAGCACACCATTTTAAAGCAATTATACTCCAATAAAAATGTTAAAAAAAGAAAACCTCACCCTGCAATAATGAATCATGTCAGCTGAGGAAGGTGTTAAAAGCTGGAGAGGTACCAAGTGCTTGTCTTCAACTTTGAGGCATGAATTACAACCTCACAGGAAAATTTTTCACTCAGAATTTTAATTAAAAAAATGGTTTAAAAGCACAACATGAGTTTAATTGTATATTTTTCCCACTATGTCTGAAGAGGAAGTGTTTTCTTGCATTATTTTCTGCAGTGGTATGAAAATTCTTTACTAAAGCATGGATCTTATGCCCTTTTCTCCTCACTTACCAAAACTTAACAGTTATCCAAATAAGATAATAAATGTTGAAGTAAGGAAGACAGGGAGACAACATAGGAGAAAATAAAGGAGAATGCAAAGTATGGCTAATGCTACGGGTGTAGAGAAATCCAGATGGCTTTCTAGTAACTGAATAAAATGTGTACGTGAACTTAGTAAATATGCTGTTGGTTTGTAGGAGCTTTCTATTTTTAGCATTTTAGAATAATTAAAAAACGGTGACTGCCAAAAAAAAAAAAAAGGGGAACCAACCCAGATGTCCATCAAGTGACAAATGGATGTTTATACATTAGAATATTTTTCTGCCACAAAAAGGAATAAAATACTGATGCATGCACAACATGGATGAACCTTGTAAACATTATGCCAAGTGAAAGAAGCCAGACATAAAAGGCCATCAATTATATGATTTCATTTATTTGAAATGTCAAGAATGGGCAACTTCATAGAGACAGAAAGTAGATTACTGTTTGCCTAAGGCTGGGGATGATAGAGAAATGGAGGGTGAGAGCTAATGGGTATGGTGTTTCTTATTAAGGTGATGAAATGTTATAAAATTGACTGCTTTGATGGGTGTACATAACTGAATATACTAAAAACCATTGAGTTTTGTGCTTTAAAAGAGGGTGCTTTGTGATATGTGACTTACACCTCAGTAAAGTTATTGTTTTAAAAGGAATTTTAGGTTGAATTTAAAGAATTAAGAAATTTTCTGAGGGTGGAGATTTGTGAGTGGAGAAGTCCATTAATCCTTATATTACCATGTTGTTGTTTTCATGATATACAAATACTCATGGCTGAAGTAGGGCTGATTTTGATGTATAATTATCATTTAAGGAAAAAGTCTGTAAGTTGTAGCTTTAGCAAATATATAATAATTATGATTAGGCTGTACTGAAATCAGTATTTGATCTATGTGGCCATGGCTTTTGTCAATAACTTCATTTTCCATAAGATAAAATATCATTTGGATTGCTATGAACTTTTAATATCCCTTGTTAGTTAACATCTAGTCATGATTATATAATTCATAACATACTCCTTAGCAATAAGTTAAGGATTCATTTTTGTGGAAATAATAATATATAATGACCATGAATAACCCTACTAAATGATAGACTCATTAGACCCTTTGAAGCTCTCATTTTCTTGAAATACTGTAATGCATTATAGTAGAAATGTCACTGGACTAGATTTTAGAAAGATGGCCACTTAATCACTGCTCTACCAGTAACTGACTGCAATATATGACCTCTTTAAGCCTTATTTTCTTCATTTTTGAAATAAGAGCGTTGGCCTAAGTTTTCTTCAAGGTAAATTCTAACTGCAGAGTGTAATATTTGATTTTAACTACCTTGTATGTAATCGGCTTAAAGACTCTCCCCTCAACCTAAGAAAATACCCCAAAACTACCAGGTACATTTGGCCATTTATTATTACAAAAATAAACATCCAGTGTTCCTGTAACCAGAGAAAGTGGGTATAAATTTTAGACCTCATTTTTAGACCTCATTTTGAATAAGAGATACTGTTTTAATATTCTTTGGCTATCATACCTGAATTTAACAGACTGGGTGACTTAAACAACAGGCATTTATTTCTCATAGCTCTGGAGGCTGGAAGTCCAAGATTAAGGTGCTAGCAGAGATGGTTTCTAGTGAGACCTTTCTTCCTGGCTACAGATGGCTGCCTTCTCACTGTGTGACCTAACGTGGCCTTTTCTCTTTTCACATGCACATACCTGGCATCTTTTCCTCTTTTTATAAGGCCACTATAACTTTATGACTTAATTTATCTTTATCTCACTAAAGGTCCTATCTTCAAATGGAGTCACATTGAAGGTTAGACTTCAACCTATGAATTTTGGGGCAATGCAATTCAGTCTATAACTTTCCATCCTTGCTCCCCATTCACATCCTTCTAGCATGCAAAATACACTTACACCAGTCCAACAGACCCAAAAGTTTTAACCCATTCCAGCATACTCCAAGTCCAAATTCTCATCTATTTATCCTTGAAATGAGGCATGGGTGAGACTTGAGATATGATTCATCCTGAGGCAAAATTCCTCTCCAGCTGTGAACCTGTGAAAACAGAAAACGTATGCACTTCTAAAATACAGTGGTAGGATAAGTGTAGGATAGACATTCCCATTCCATAAGAGAGAAATCAGAAAGTGTGACATGTCCTAAGTAAAGCCAAAACCAAGCAGGACAAATTCCATTATGTCTTAAATATCAAGAATAATCCCTTAGTTTCAATTATCTTCCCTCTGGGCCCACTGGGGTAGTGGCCCCACCCCCTTGGCCATGGGCTGTGACCCCATCCCCTTTATGATGGGTGGTAGCTTTGTCCATGAGACTCTGAGCAAGGGTAACATGTTCTGCTGAAAGTGAAGTGGTGGCCTTACTTCCCCGAAACTAAGGAGGAAACAAACAGCTTTGCCCCACAAGGCTGTGTGTTCTGGGCCTGTGGTGGCAGTGTAGCCTTGCCAATCTCTAAATCATCCTCACAGTCATTCTTCCCTTTTCTTGACATGTTGCAGCTACATAGCTCAATTTTTTCCATCCTCTAGATTTCCAGAATTTCAAAAGCCCTCCTTATTTTGTCCTGTTTCTGTTCCTCTTAGCCCAAATTGGTAGGGTCTCTGCTGGTATAATCCCATATTTAATCCTGGTTTCTGATGAGATGGCTGATTAAATCCATGGGTAGTCTCTTTATAGAGTGATTATCTAGCCACATTCTTGGTATTCTTTCCAGTACATGCTTTCTCATTTTTGCAAAATGGATACGCTGATAATTTTCCAAATCTTCAAGTTCTGGCTCCTTTTTGCTTAACAATTCCTTCAATTTCTTTCTCTCCCTTTGCCTTTTACTATAAGTAGTAAGGAGGAACCAGGTCACACGTTGAACACATTGCTTAGAAACTGCCTCTGCTAAGTGTCCAAGACTGTCACTCACAAGTTCTGTCTTTCATAAAACAATAGATAAAATTCAGCCAAGTTCTTTGCCATTCTGTAACAAGGATTGCTTATACTCCAGTTTCCAATAACAAGTTCCTCATTTCTTTCTGAGGCCTCACCAGGAGCACTTTTAAAGTTCTTCTTCTTCATTTTTTAATCAACAGTCTCTTCAAATAAATCTAGGCTTTTTCTTACATACATCACAAAGCGTTTCTGGCATCTATCTATTACCCACTTCCAAAGCCACTTCCACGGTGTTAGGTATTTGTTAGAGCAGCACCTCACTTCTTGGTACCAAAATCTGTATTAGTCTGCTAAGCCTGTCATAAGAGAAGACCACATACAAGGTAAATGAAACAATAAGTATTTATTTTCTCATAGTTCTTGTGGCTGGAAATCTGAGACCAAGGTGCCAGCAAGATTGGTTTCTGGTTAGGCCTTTCTTCTTGGCTTGCAGATGGCTACCTTCTCATTGGGCCTTCATGTGGTCTTTCCTCTGTTCATTTACACACTTCTGATGTCTCTTCCTCTTCATATATGGACACCTAATCCTATTGGATTGGGGCCACATCCTTGTGGATGACATCATTTAACTATATTTCCTTAAAATCTGTATCTCCAAATACAGTCACACTGGGGATTAGGTTTCAACCTATGAATTTTAGGGGAACACAATTTAGTCCATAGCAAATATTTTCTGGGACAATTGTCTAAAGTTGAAATTTTGGGCATAAAATTCTATTTCAAATATACTATATAGACTCATTACTTAAGGCAACTAATAATAGTAGCTTTGTAAAGAATTTTTTTATTATAGTATTAGTAGTAATAGTAATGGTAGTGGTGGTGGTGATGGTTGCAATAGAAGTAACAAATTATATGAAATCTCACATGTACCAAGTACAGTTGACTCGAACAATACAGGTTTGAATTGTGCGGATCCATATATAAGCAGATTTTTTCAAAAAACTCATACTATAGCACTACTGATCCAAGGTCGGTTGAATTCATGGATGCGGAACCTTGGAAAAAGAGGACCAACTGTAAAGTTTCACGTGATTTTCAACTGTGTGGCAGGTCAGTGCCCCTAACTCCCATGTTGTTCAAGAGTCAACTATAATAGAGATATAAATCTTTTATTGCCCATCATCAAAGCTCAGGAGCTTAACTATTATGTTACATATTATTAAAGTCCAGATGAAAAAAATAGCAATTATCAACACCATCATCATTGTTATAGGAGGTGATCTGGCCAATCTGAAAGTGAAAGTGTCTTGAATTGCTCTTCCTTCTTTCCCTTCTTTCTTTTTTCCTTCCTTCTTTCCCTTAGTCTCATATTTTTTCTCAAATATTTGTTGAATATATATACACAAGGCACTATACTGGGGAATGGGGTATAGTGGTGAATTGACACTTTCTTTGCACTTATACATGTTCTTCCAACGATTTGGAATTTGGGCGTATCCATTTTTTAAAATTTCCATTTTAGTACATAGGCTTTGTCATCAATACTATAGTAAAACCATATCTCTGTAACATAATATATTGGATATCATATGTTGAGTTAATTAAATATGAATGATCTAATCTCACCCAATTGAGAAATATCACTTTAGGGCTTCCCTGGTGGCTCAGTGGATAAGAATCTGCCTGCCAATGTAGGGGACACAGGTTTGATTCCTGGTCCGGGAAGATCCCCCATGCCGTGGAGCAGCTAAGCCCTTGCGCCACAACTACTGAGCCTGCGCTCTAGAGCCCGCAAGCCACAACTACTGAAGCCCGCCTGCCTAGAGCCCATGCTCTGCAACAAGAGAAGCCACTGCAATGAGAAACCCACTCACCACAACGAAGAGTAACCCCAGCTTGCAACAAATAGAGAAAGCGTGCATGCAGCAATGAAGACCCAACAGAGCCAAAAAAATAAACAAATAAAAATAAAAGAAATATTGCCTTAGTATTTTTGCTTAACCATGTTAATGCTTTCTTATGACTGTTCAAATCCTAACTTAAAACGTAAGTGACTTTTGACACATTGTAAAATGCCTTATTCAGGTGAATTTCCAAAGAAAAATTCTCCCAATAATTTTGCTGTGGGTAATAGAAAAAGGTGACTTCTGGATTATTCATTACTTCATTTCACCTTCTAGAAATAGTATATTATTATGTACTATTTGGACTAAAATCTCTTAGTGTTAATATTAATCCACTTATTCATAAAATTATGCATTGCAGTGTATTGTTTCTTAATGTTAAAAATATATTAATCAGGGCCATGGTTTTGAAAGAGTTTTTTTTCAAGTGGAAATGTCACCTTTCACTCCAATTTATGTTGGAGAAGCAAATATTTAGATTAGACTAATAAGTTTACCTGGGCACTTGTAAATCTAGCTGCTATATGATTTATTAGAAATAATGATTGTGTATTTATTCATCTTAAATTTCTAAGAGATTTTATTTTATAAATTGACAACTTTTAATATATATCACACAATAGAAATTAAAACATTAACTGGACTTCAGTATATATTGTTTGGAATAGGGGATTTTTCTGCAGCTTCATTTTTCATGATTTAAAACTTAAATGCAATATTTGTATGTAAATATATTATACAATATAAACATATAATACTGGGAAAAGCCACATTCTTCTCATTATTAACTGATTTTATAAAATATACTATATCAAGAATGTACCTTTCTAAGTTAAATCATCTTTATTAAGACATAATATGAAAGCAACAGGGCTTCCCTGGTGGTGCAGTGGTTGAGAATCTGCCTGCCGATGCAGGAGACACGGGTTCGTGCCCTGGTCTGGGAAGATCCCACATGCTGCGGAGCGGCTGGGCCTGTGAGCCATGGCTGCTGATCCTGTGCGTCTGGAGTCTATGCTCCACAATGGGAGAGGCCACAACAATGAGAGGCCCACACACTGCAAAAAAAAAAAAAAAAAAAAAAAAAGCAACAATCAACATTTTCAGAGGCATTATCTGTATATACTTACACATTCAATGGAACAACATGGGCTATTTTATTACTATTCACCAATATTTTCTTTTTCAGTTTTTTATTTAAAAATTTTTATATTGACATATAGTTGATTTACAATGTTTCAAGTGTACAGCAAAGTTATTTAGCTATACATGTATGTGTATATATATATTGTTTTTCAGTTTATTTTCCATTATAGGTTATTACAAGATATTGAGTATAGTTCCCTGTACTATAGAGCAGGTCCTTGTTGTTTATCTACTTTATATATAGTAGTGTGTATTTGTTAATGCCAAATCCCTAATTTTTCCCTCACCTCCCTTGCACCTTTAGTAACCATAGTTTGTTTTCTATGTCTGTGAGTCTATTACCGTTTTGGAAATAAGTTCCTTTGTACATTTTTTTTAGATTCCACATATAAGTGATCTCATATGATATTTGTTTTTCTCTGCCTGACTTATTTCACTTAGTATGATACCTCTAGGTCCATCCATGTTACTGCAAATGACATTATTTCATTATTTTTTATGGCTGAGTGATATTCCATTGTGTATATATATATATATATATATATATATATATATATATACCACATCTTCTTTATCCAGTCATCTGTAGGTGGACATTTAGGTTGCTTCCATGTCTTGGCTATTGTAAATAGTGCTTCTATGAATATTGGGGTGCATGTATCTTTTTGAATTAGAGTTTTCATCTTTTCCAGATATATGCCCAGGACTGGGATTGCTGGATCATATGGTAACTCTATTTTTAGTCTTGTAAGAGAGAGTGATTCCTCCAGCTCCATTCTTATTTCTCAAGATTGTTTTGGCTATTCAGGATCTTTTGTGTTTCCATACAAATGTTAAGTTTCTTTGTTCCAGTTCTGCGAGAAATGTCATTGGTAATTTGACAGAGATTGCCCTGAATCTGTAGATTACCTTTGGTAGTATGGTCACTTTAACAATGTTGATTCTTCCAATCCAAGAACATGGTATATCTTTTCAACTGTTTGTGTCGTCTTCAATTTTTTTCATCAGTGTTTTATATTTTCCTCTGAAAAAGTGGGGAAAATGGGACTGAAAAAATGAGCAGAGCCTCAGAAACTCATGGGACAATAATTAAAAATCCAACACTCATATCATCAGAGTCCCAGAAGGGGAAGAGAAAGAGAGTATGGCTGAAAGAGTATTAAAGAAATAATGGTTAGAAACTTCCCAAGTTTGGGAAAAGATATACACCTACACGTAAAAGAATCTGAAATAACCCCAAAGAAAAGGAAATTTTGGATGGTTCATCTTTAGGATTAACACAAAGAAATGCATGTGAAGACACATCATAACTACTTTTCTGCAAACTAAAGACAAAGAAAATATCTAGAAAGCAGCCAGAGAGAAATGATGCATTACTTATGGGTGAACATCAATTCAATTAACAGCAGATTTTTTATCTGACACTGTAAAGGTCAAAAGAAAGTATCATAGCATATTCAATAGTTGAAAGAAAATTGTCAACCATGAATTCTATATTTGGTGAAAGTGAATGAAGGAAATAAAAATATTCTAGATGAAAGAAAATTAAAATAATTTTTCCCTAAAAGTGTTGCTAAAGGAAATTTTTAAACAGAAAGGAAATGATGAAAAGAGGAAATTTGGAGCATCAGGAAGGAAGTAAAATCAAAGAAAGAACACAAATATGGGTACATACACAGACTGTCCCTCTCCTCAGGAGTTTTAGGAATTATGTTTGATGATTGTGAAAAAAATTGTGTAATCTGATACTCAAGACAATGCTATTTAAAAGTGGGGAGAATAGACACCTAAATGAAAGTAAAGTGTCTACACATCACTTGGAGTGGTAAAATGTTGATACACTTAATAGAGTGTGATAAATCACATATGTATGTTGTAATACCCACATCAACCACTAAGAAAACCACACAATGAGATACACTTAGAAACACTGAAAATATTTAAATAACCTACAAGAAGGCAAGAAATGGGAAATAGAGGAATGAGAAACAGAGGAAACAGATAGAAACAAATAGTAAAATGGCAGACTTAAGCTCTAATGTATTAATAATTACTTAAATATAAATAGCCTAATATATACCAACTGAAAAGAAGAGATTGACAGAGTGGATAAAAGAAAGTATGATCCAGTTAAATGGTGGTTACAGGAAACTAACTTCAATTTCACTGACATAGATTGAAAGTAAAAGGATAGAAAAGACACACCATGAAAATGTTAATTTAAGCAAACAGAAGTAGTTGTATTAATATCAGATAAAGTAGAGTTTAGAGCAAGGGAAATTTAATGAAGATGAAGAGGAAAATTACATAATGATAAAAGAATCAATCTACCAGGAAGTCATATGTGTACACACCAAAAGAGCAAATCTTTAAAATACACAAAGCAAAAACTGATAGAAATGAAAGGAGACAAATCAAAATTATTGTTGAGTAATTCAACATACTCTTGTTAGAAACTACTAGAACTACTAGACAGAAAATAAGCAAGTCTATAGAATATATGAACAGCACAATCAACCATCAATATCTAATTGACATATATAGAACACTGAATCTAACAATGACAGAATGTAAATATTTTTCAAGTGCCCACAATACATATCTAAGACAGACCATATCCTGGGGTATAAAACAAATTTCAACCCATTTAAGAACTGAAATCATAGAAAGTATGTTTTTTGACCCTAATAGAATCAAATAAGAAATCAATAACAGAAAGAAACAGCAAACTGTCTAAACACTTGGAAATTAAATAACATACTTCTAAATAAAACATCGATCAAAGAAGTCTCAAAAAACTAAAGGTGTACATATAACTGAATGAAATAAAAATACAATATTTGTTGGATGCACTCTATAAAGCAGTCCTGAGAGGGAAATTTACAGCATTAAGTGCTTACACTAAGAAATAGTAAACATCTCTAATCTTAATCTAAGTTCCTACCTTAAAATAAATCTAAAGCAAGCAGAGTGAAGGAAGTAATAAAGATAGCAGAAATCAATGAAATTGTAAATAAGAAGGCAGGGAAAATAAATGAAACAAAAATATAGTTCTTTTTAAAAATAAGTAAAATTAGTAAATATCAGAAACACTTTTGAAGGTAAAGACAGAAGAAACAAATCACCAATATCAGGAATGAAACAGGGAATATCACTATAGATCCTATACTATACTGTAATCCTATAGACCACTACAACAATTAAAATGATGAAAATGAACACTGCAAACAACTTTAAAATAATACATTTGACAACCTAGTAGAAATGAACCTATTTCTTAAAAGCTGTAAACCACTGAAACTCAATCAAGAAGAAGTAGATTATCTGAATGTCCAATAAATATTTAAAAAGTTGAATTATAATACCAAAACCTCTCCAAAAAAGAAATATCCAGGACAAAATTGTTTTACTAGAGAATTCAATTAAATATTTAAAAAGAATTACCACCAATTTTATATAGTCTTTTTCCAGAAAATAGGAGAGAGCACTTCCCAGCTCATTTTATGAGGACAGTATTGTCCTGATACCTAAACTAAGCACATGCAGAAAGAAAAAGAAAACTGCAGACAAATATTATTCAGGAACTTAGACACAGGATCCTTAACAAAATAGTATCAAATAGAATTCATCAATATATAAAAGTAATCATATACCATATTCAAGTGCAGTCTATTCCAAGGATACAAGGCTGGTTCAACATTTGAAAATCAGTATAATCTATCAACAGGCTGAAACAGAAAAATTTCATGATCATATCAACTGATGAAAAAGACACATGACAATTTTCAATACACATTCACAATAAAAATTCTCAGAAAACTTGTAAATATGAAGAAAAAGAAATAAAACTGTTACTATATGGAAATGACATGGTTGTCTACATAGAAAACCCCAAGGGATTTAGCAGAAAAAACACCCTTATAGAACCAAAAGTGAGTTCAGCTAGGGTGCAGAATAAAAGGTCAGAGGCAATTAATTGCAATTTCATATACTAATAATAAACATGTGGAAATAAATTACAAACAATACCATTTATAATCACTCCAAAGAAAATTAAATGTTTAACTATATACCTAACAAATCATGTACAGAATGCATAATATTAAAACTTTAAATTGCTGATGAAAACTATCAGAGAAGAATTAAATAACTTGAGAAATATAGTGTGTTCATGGATTGGAAAATTTAGCATATTGCTATGTCAGTTTTCTCTAAACTGATCTGTAGGCAGATTCCTATCAAAACACTGCCAAATTCTGTAGGAAAAGACAATCTTATTCTAAAATGTATACGGAAAGGTACAGGCCTAGAAGAGCAGAGAAAATTCATGGTAAAGAAGAATAAAGGTGGAGGAATTACTTTACCCAATATTAAAGGCTGCTGTATGATTGCAGTAATCAGGAGTGTGGTATTATCAGAGTGTATACACACAATCAGTGGAACAGAATAGAGAAAACACACCCACATAAATATCCCCAACTGATTATTGGCAAAGGTGAAAATGAAATTTAATAGAGGAAGGACAGCCATTTCTACAAAATGGTGCTGAAACAATTGGATATCCATAGGTGAAATAATGAAATTGGACCTAACCTTACATCTTATATAATAATTTCAAAATGGATCATAGAATTAAATATAAAATTTAAACTATAAAACTTAGAAACAAAAAATGATAGAAAATCTTAGAGATTTCAGGCTAAGCAAAGAGTTCTCATAATTTGAAACCAAAAGCACAATTCATAAATGGAAAACCTGATAAATTGGATCTCATTTGTAATAAGATCAAAAGACAAGTTAAAAACTGGGAGAGAATGTTTTCTAATCACAGCTCTGACAAAGAAAGAACTCAAATCTCAACATTAAAAAAAAATCAAAAAGAGGACCTTCAAGAGGGCAGAGATGTAAGACGTGGAGATCACCTTCCTCCCCACAAATACATCTACATGTGGAACAGCTCCTACAGAACACCTACTTAACGCTGGTAGAAGACCTCAGACTTCACAAAAGGCAAGAAACTCCACACGTACCTGGCTAGGGCAAAATTAAAAAGAAAAAACAGAGACAAAAGAAAAGGGATGGGACCTGCACCTCTGGGAAGGAGCTGTGAAGGAGGAAAAGTTTCCACACATTAGGAAGTGCCTTCACTGGTGGAGACGGAGGCATGCATGGGTGGGAAGCTTTGGAGCCATGGAGGAGAGTGCAGCAACAGGGGTGCAGAGAGCAAAGTGGAAAGATTCCCACACAGAGGATTGGGCCAACCAGCACTCACCAGACTGAGAAGCTTATCTGCTCACATGCCAGGGTGAGTGGGGGCTAGGAGCTGAGGCTTGGGCTTCGGAGGTCAGATCCCAAGGAGAGGACAGGGGTCAGCTGTATGAACACAGCCTGAAGGGGGCTAGTGTGCCACAGCTAGCTGGGATAGAGTGCAGGAAAAACTCTGGACCTGCCTAAGAGGGAAGAGACCATTGTTTCAGGGTGCTCAAGGAGAGGAGATTCAGAGCACCACCAAACTGAGCTTCAGAGACAGGCAGGAGCTGAGCTACCAGCACAGACACCAGAGGTGGGCATGAAATGCTAATGCTGCTGCTGCAGCCACCAAGAATCCAGTTTGCAAGCATAGGTCACTATCTACACCTCCCCTCCCAGGATCCTGTGCAGGCCACCACTACCAGGGTCCCATGATCCAGGGACAACTTCCCCAGGAGAACACACGGCATGCCTCAGGCTGTTGCAACATCAAAACGGCCTCTGCTGCTGCAGGCTCACCACGAATACTGTACCTCTCCCTCCCCCTGACCTGAGTGAGCCAGAACCCCCTAATCAGCCACTCCTTTAACCCCCTCGTGTCTGGGTGAAGAAAAGATGCCAGAGGGCAACCTACAGTCCAAATCCAAAGATGAACCCCAGGAGCTGTTCGAACAAAGAAGTGAAAGGGAAATTTTTCTGTGCACCTTCAGGAGCTTCAGATTAAATTTCCACAATCAACTTTACGTACTCTGCATCTGTGGGATACCTGAAAAGACAAAAAATCATCCCAAAATTGAGGTGGTGGAGTTTGGGAGCAACTGTATACTTGGGGTTTGCAGTATGCGACAGACTATTTTCTGAATTTTATGTTTATTTTAGTATAGGTTTTAACACTTGTTATCATTGGTGGGTTTGGTTATCGGTTTGGTTACTCTCTTCTTTTTTTATTACATTTTTATTTTAATAATATTTTTAATAATTTTATTTTTTTCTTTCTATTTTTCCCTCCTTTTTCTTCTGAGCTGTGTGGCTGACAGCATCTTGGTGCTCTGGCCGGGTGTCAGGACTAAGCCTCTGAGGTCGGACAGCCAAGATCAGGATATTGGACCACCAGAGACCTCGCGGTGCCACATAATATCAATTGATGAGAGCTCTCCTGAAGATCTCTGTCTCAGGACTTACACCCAGCTCAAGTCAATGACCAGAGGGCTCCAGTATTGGACACCTCATGCCAAACAATTAGCAAAACAAGACCACACCCCCACCCATTAGCAGAGAGGCTGCCGAAAATCATATTAAGTTCACAGACACCCCAAAACACACCACCAGACATGGTCCTGCCCAACAGAAAGGTAAGATCCAGCCTCACCAAGCAGAGCACAGGCACCAGTCCTCTAAACCAGGAAGCCTACAAAACACACTGAACAAAGCTTACCTACTGTGGGCAGACACGAAAAACAACAGGAACTAGGAACCTGAAGGCTGTGAAAAGGAGACCCCAAATGCAGTAACTTAAGCAAAATGAGAAGACAGAGAAACACACAGAAGATGAAGGAGCAAGGTAGAAACCCATCTGACCAAACAAAAGAAGGGGAAATAGGCAGTCTACCTGAAAAATAATTCAGAGTAATGATTGTAAAGATGATACAAAATCTTGGAAATAGAATGGAGAAAATACAAGAAATGTTTAACAAGGACCTGGAAGAACTAAAGAGCAAACAAACTATGCTGAAAAACACAATAAATGAAATTAAAAATTCTCTAGAAGAAATCAATAGCAGAATAACTGAGGCAGAAAAATGGATAAGTGACCGGGAAGATAAAATAGTGCAAGTAACTACTGCAGAGCAGAATAAAGAAAAAACAAAGAAAAGAATTGAGGACAGTCTCAGAGACTTCTGGGACAACATAAAATGCACCAACATTCAAATTATAGGGCTCCCAGAAGAAGAAGAGAAAAAGAAAAGGACTGAGAAAATATTTGAAGAGATTATAGCTGAAAACTTCCCTAATATGGGAAAGGAAATAGACAATCAAGTCCAGGAAGAGAAGAGAGTCCCATACAGAATAAATCCAAGGAGAAACACGCCAAGACACATTTTAATCAAACAATCAAAAAATAAATACAAAGAAAAATATTAAAAGCAGCAACGGAAAAGCAACAAATAATGTACAAGGGAATCCCCATAAGTTTAACAGCTGATCTTTCAGCAGAAACTCTGCAAGCCAGACACGAGTGGCAGGATATATTTAAAGTGATGAAAGGGGAAACCTACAACCAGCATTACTCTACCCAGCAAGGATCTCATTCAGATTTGATGGAGAAATAAAACCTTTACAGAGAAGCAAAAGCTAACAGAATTCAGCACCACCAAACAAGCTGTAAAACAAATGCTAAAGGTTCTTCTCTAGGCAGGAAACACAAGAGAAGGAAAGGATCTACAGAAACAAACCCAAAACACTTAAGAATATGGCAATAGGAACATACATATTGATAATTACCTTAAATGTAAATGCATTAAATGTTCCAACCAAAAGACATAGACTGGCTGAATGGATACAAACACAAAACCCATATATATGCTGTTTACAAGAGACCCACTTCAGACCTAGGGACACATAAAGACAGAAAGTGAGGGGAAAGAAAATAATATACCATGCAAATGGATATCAAAAGAAAGCTGGAATATCAATTCTCATATCAGAAAACGTAGACTTTAAAATAAAGACTATTACAAGAGACAAAGAAGGACACTACATAATGATCAAGGGATTGATCCAAGAAGAAGATATAACAATTTTAAATATTTATGCACCCATCATAGGAGCACCTCAATACATAAGGCAAATGCAAACAGCAATAAAATGGGGAATCAAAAGTAACACAGTAAGAGTACGGGACTTTAACTCCCCATTTTCACCAATAGATAGATCATCCAAAATTAAAGCAAATAAGGAAACACAAGCTTTAAATAATACATTAAACAAGATGGACATCATTGATAATTATAGGACATTCCATCCAAAAAATACAGAATACACTTTATTCTCAGGTGCTCATGCAACATTCTCCAGGATAGGTCATTTCTTGGGTCACAAATCAAGCCTTGGTAAATTTAAGAAAATTGAAATCATATCCAGTATCTTCTCTGACCACAGTGCTAGGAGACTAGATATCAATTACAAGAAAAAAACTGTAAAAAATACAAACACATGGAGGCGAAACAATATGCTACGAAGTAACCAGGAGATCACTGAAGAAATCAAAGAGGAAATTTAATAAATACCTAGAAACAAATGACAATGAAAACACGACAACCCAAAACCTATAGAATACAGCAAAAGCACTTCTAAGAGGGAAGTTTATAGCAATACAATCCTACATCAAGAAAGAAGAAACATCTCAAATAAACAACCTAACCGAACACCTAAAGCAATTAGAGAAAGAAGAAGAAAAAATACCCCAAAGTTAGCAGAAGGAAAGAAATCATAAAATTCAGATCAGGAATAAGTGAAAAAGAAATGAAGGACACAATAGCAAAGATCAATAAAACTAAACACTGATTCTTTAAGAAGATAAACATAATTGATAAACCATTAGCCAGAGTCATCAAGAAAAAATTGGAGAAGACTCAAATCTACAGAACAAGAAAGAAAAAAAGGAGAAATAACAAATGAAACTGCAGAAATACAAAGGATCATAAGAAATTACTACAAGGAACTACATGTCAATAAAATGGACAACCTGGAAGAAATGAAAAATTCTTAGAAAAGCACAACCTTCCAAGAATGAATCAGGAAGAAATAGAAAATAAATATAAAAATAAATATAAATCAGTAGAACTGAAAATGAAACTGTGATTAAAATCTTCCATCAAATAAAAGACCAAGACCAGATCGCTTCACAGGCAAATGCTATCAAATATTTAGAGAAGAGCTAACACCTATCCATTTCAAACTCTTCCAAAATATAGCAGGGGAGGAAAACCCCCAAACACATTATATGAGGCCACAGCCACCCTGATACCAAAACCAGACAAAGTTGTCACAAAAGTAGAAAATTACATGCCAATATCACTGATGAACATTGATGCAAAAATCCTCAACAAAATAGTAGCAAAAAAATTCAACGGCACATTAAAAGGATCATACACCATGGTCAAGTGGGGTTTATCCCAGGAGTGCAAGGTTTCTTTAATATACACAAATCAATCAATTGATACACCATATTAACAAATTGAATGATAAAAAACATATGATAAACTGAAGAGATGCAGTAAAAGCTTTCAACAAAGTTTAACACCAATTTATTATCAAAACTCTCCAAAAAGAAGGCATAGAGGTAACTTACCTCAACATAATAAAGGCCACATATGACAAACCCACAGCCAACATCATTCTCAATGATGAATAACTGAAACCATTTCCACTAAGATCAGGAACAAGACAAGGTTGCCCACTCTCACCATTACTCAACAT
Source organism: Leucopleurus acutus (assembly GCF_964270905.1). NCBI lineage: Eukaryota > Metazoa > Chordata > Mammalia > Artiodactyla > Delphinidae > Leucopleurus > Leucopleurus acutus. The sequence continues at coordinate 72,534,881 of NC_139148.1, forward strand.
AGTTCTGGAAGTTTTAGCCACAGCAATCAGAGAAGAAAAAGAAATAAAATGAATCCAAATTGAAAAACATGTAAAACTGTTACTGTTTACAGATGACATGATACTATACATAGAGAATCCTGAAGATGCTACCAGAAAACTACTATAGCTAATCAATGAATATGGTAAAGTAACAGAATACAAAATTAATGCACAGAAATCTCTGGCATTCCTATACGCTAATGATGAAATATCTGAAAGAGAAATTAATGAAACACTCCCGTTTACCACTGCAGCAAAAAGAACAAAATACCTAAGAATAAACCTACCTAAGGAGACAAAAAACTTGTATGCAGAAAACTATAAGACTCTGATGAAAGAAATTAAAGATGATACAAAGAGATGGAGAGATATACCATATTCTTGGATTGGAAGAATCAACATTGTGAAAATAATTATACTATCCAAAGCAATCTACAGATTCAATGTAATTCCTTTCAAACTACCAATGGCATTTTTCACAGAAGTAGAACAAAAAATTTCACAATTTTTATGGAAACACAAAAGACACCGAATAAGAGAGGCCGTGATAGTGAGAGGCCTGTGTACTGCAAAAAAAGAAAAAAAAAGAGGACCCTGAAGAGCATAAGCAACCTTGAGATAGAAATACAGAGGTGGAGGTATCAGACACCCCAACTTCAGACTACACTACAAAGCAACAGTCATCAAGACAGTATGGTACTGGCACAAAAACAGAAATATAGATCAGTGGAACAGGATAGAAAGCACAGAGATAAAGGCATGTACATATCGTCAACTTATCTTTGATAAAGGTGGCAAAAATATACAATGGAGAGAAGGCAGCTTCCTCAATAAGTGGTGCTGGGAAAACTGGACAGCCACATATAAAGAATGAAATTAGAACACTCCCTAACACCATACACAAAAATAAACTCAAAATTGTTTAAAGACCTAAATGTAAGACCAGGCACTATAAAACTCTTAAAGGAAAACATAGGCAGAACACTCTATGACATACATCACAGCAAGATCCTTTTTGACCCACCTCCTAGAGAAATGGAAATAAAAACAAAAATAAACAAATGGGACCTAATGAAATGCAAAGGAAATAATGGACAGCAAAGGAAACCATAAACAAGACCAAAAGACAACCTCAGAATGGGAGAAAATATTTGCAGATGAAGTAAGTGACAAAGGATTAATCTCCAAAATATACAAGCTGCTCATGCAGCTCAATATCAAAACAACAAACCACCCAATCCAAAAATAGGCAGAAGGCCTAAATAGACATTTCTCCAAAGAAGATATACAGATTGGCAACAAACACATGAAAGGATGCTCAATGTCACTAATCATTAGAGAAATGCAAATCAAAACTACAATGAGGTGTCACCTCACACCAGTTAGAATGGTCATCTTCAAAAAAATCTGCAAACAATAAATTCTGGCAATGGGGTGGAGAAAAGGGAACACCCTTGCATTGTTTTTGGGAATGTAAATTGATATAGCCACTATGGAGAAAAGTATAGAGGCTCCTTAGAAAACTAAAAATAGAACTACCTTACAACCCAGCAATTCCACTATTGCACATATACCCTGAGAAACCATAATTCAAAAAGAGTCATGTACCAAAATGTTCATTGCAGCTCTATTTACAATAGCCCAGAGATGGAAACAACCTAAGTGCCCGTCATCGGATGAATGGATAAAGAAGATGTGGTACATATATACAATGCAATATTACTCAGCCATCAAAAGAAACGAAATTGAGTTATTTGTAGTGAGGTGGATGGACCTAGAGTCTGTCATACAGAGTGAAGTAAGTCAGAAAGAGAAAAAGAAATACAGTATGCTAACACACATATATATAGAATCTAAAAAAAATGGTCCTGAAGAACCGAGGGGTAAGACAGGATTAAATGACATACATTATGACATACGTTGACATACGTTATATTAGTTCCAAGTATACAACATAGTGATTTGACATTTAAATACGTTATTAATTGGTCACCACAATAAGTCTGGTAACCATCTATCACTAAATTCATTAAATATTATTGACTATATTCCCTATGTTGTACGTTACATCTCCAAGACTTATCTATTTTATAACTGGAAGTTTGTACATGTTAATCCCCTTTACCTATTTCGCTCAACCCTCCACCCCCTCCCCTCTGGCAACAACTAGTTTGTTCCCTGTATCTATGAGTCTGTTTCTATTTTGCTTTGTTCATTCATTATCTTTGTTTATTTAGGTTCCACATATAAGTGAAATTGTATGGTATTTGTCTTTCTCTGTCTGACTTATTTCACTTAGCATAATACCCTGTAAGTCCATCCATGTTGCTGCAAATGGCAAGCTTTCATTCTTTTTCATGGATGAGCATTATTCCATTTTATAAATATACAAAATATTATATCCAATGAATGGATACACACACACACACACACACACACATATATACACATATATATATATATATCACATCTTCTTTATTCATTATCCATTCAACCACCTTATGTCTTTTTGTTGTTGTTCTTTTTTTATTTAATTTTTATTGGGGCACAGTTGCTTTAAAATATTGTGTTAGTTTCTGCTGTAATGCAAAGTGAATCAGTTATACATATACATATGTACACTATTAGATTATTTTCCCATATAGATCATTACAGAGTATTGAGAAGAGTTCACTGTGCTATACATTAGGTCCTTATTAGTTATCTATTTTATATATAATAGTGTGTATATGTCAATCCCAATCTCTCAATTTATCCTTCCCTCCTATTCCCCCCTGATAACCATAAGTTTGTTTTCTACATCTGTGACTCTATTTCTCTTTTGTAAATAAGTTCATTTGTACAAATTTTTTTAGGTTCCACGTGTAAGTGATATCATATGATATTTTTCTTTCTCTGTTTGACCTACTTTACTCAGTATGACAATCTCTAAGTCCATTCATGTTGCTGCAAATGACATTGTTTTGTTCTTTTTTATGGTTTATGCCTTTTGATTGGAGTATTTGTAGTCTATTTACATTTAAAGTGATTATTGATAGGTATGTACTTATTGCCATTTTGTTAATTGTTTTCTGGTTGTTTTTGTAGTTCTTTGTTGTTCTTTTCTTCTCCTCCTGTTCTCTTCCCTTGTGAGTTGATGACTTTCTTTAGTGTTGTTTGTATTCCTTTCTGTTTATTTTCTTTGTATCTCTTATAGGGTTTTGGTTTGTGTTGCCAGGAGGTGACACATATATAAAAACCTATGTATATAGCTGTCTAATTTAATTTCATGGTCACTTAAGTTTAAGCACATACTAAAAGCATTGCTTTTTAACCACCGCCTCATGGTTTATGTTTTTGATGTCATAATTTACATCAAAATTTTGATGTATTGCTTAAGTAATTATTTCAGATACAGATAACTTTACTACTTTTGTCTTTTAACCTTCATACTAGCCTTACTATATGTTTACCTTTACTAGTGAGATTTTTTTCTTTCTTAATTTTCTTATTTCTAGTTATGGCCTTTTCTATTTGAAGAAAAGTTCCTTTAATATTTCTTTTAAGGCTGGTTTAGTGTTGATGAGCTCCTTTAGCTTTTGTTTGTCTGGGAGACTCTTTATCTGTTCTTCAATACTGAATGATAACCTGCCAGGTAGAGTATTCTTAGCTGTAAGTTTTTTTTTTTTCCCTTCCAGTACTTTGAATATATCATGCCAGTCTCTTCTGACTTATAAAGTTTCTGCTGGAAAATCAGCTTATGGTCTTATGGGGGTTCCCTTGTACAAAGCTAGCTACTTTCATCTTGCTGCCTTTAAGATTCCCTCTTTAACTTTCAAAACTTTAATTTTAATGTGTCTTGGTGTGAGTCTCTTTGGGTTCATCTTCTTTGAGACTCTCTGTGCTTCCTGGACTTGGATGTCTGTGTCCTTCACCAGGTTAGGGATGTTTTCAGCTATTATTTCTTTAAATAGGCTTTCTAATCCTTTATTTCTCTCTTCTTCTTCTAAGATCCCTACAACATTAATCTTAGTGCTTGAAATTGTCCCAGAGGCCCTTTAAACTATCATCATCTTTTAATTATTTTTTTTCTTTTTGCTGTCTGGATTAGGAGATTTCTACTATCCTGTCTTCCAGATTGGTGACCCATTTTTCTGCACCCTCTAATCTGCTCTTGTATTTTTTATTTCTGTTATTGTATTCCTCAGTGATGATTGGTTCTTTTTTATATTTTCTATCTCTTTGTTGAAGTTCTTACTGTGTTCATACATTCTTCTCCCAATTTTGGTTAATATCTTTATGACTATTACTTTGAACACTTTATCTGGTAAATCACTTATGTCCATTTTGTTCAGTGATTTTTCTGAAGTTTTGTCCTGTTCTTTCATTTGGAAACTATACCTTTGTCTTCTCATTTTGCTTAACTCTGTGTTAGTTTCTATGTATTAGGCATATCAGCTATGTCTTTTTTTTTTTTACATCTATATTGGAGTCTAATTGCTTTACAATGGTGTGTTAGTTTTCTGCTTTATAACAAAGTGAATCAGTTATACATATACAAATGTTCCCATATCTCTTCCCTCTTGCATCTCCCTCCCTCTCACCCTCCCTATCCCACCCCTCCAGGTGATCACAAAGCACTGAGCTGATCTCCCTGTGCTACTGGGCTTCTTCCCACTAGCTACCTACCTTATGTTTGGTAGTGTATATATGTCCATGCCTCTCTCTCGCTTTGTCACAGCTTACACTTCCCCCTCCCCATATCCTCAAGTCCATTCTCTAGTAGGTCTGTGTCTTTATTCCTGCTTTACCCCTAGGTTCTTCATGACATTTTTTTCTTAAATTCCATATATATGTGTTAGCATACGGTATTTGTCTTTCTCTTTATGACTTACTTCACTCTGTATGACAGACTCTAGGTCCATCCACCTCATTACAAATAGCTCAGTTTCGTTTCTTTTTATGGCTGAGTAATATTCCATTGTATATATGTGCCACATCTTCTTTTTCCATTCATCTGATGATGGACACTTAGGTTGATTCCATATCCGGGCTATTGTAAATAGAGCCGCAATGAACATTTTGGTACATGACTCTTTTTGAATTATGGTTTTCTCAGGGTATATGCCCAGTAGTGGGATTGCTGGGTCATATGGTAGTTCTATTTGTAGCTTTTTAATGAACCTCCATACTGTTCTCCACAGTGGCTGTATCAATTTACATTCCGACCAACAGTGCAAGAGTGTTCCCTTTTCTCCACACCCTCTCCAGCATTTATTTTTTCTAGAATTTTTGTTGATGGCCATTCTGACTGGTGTGAGATGATATCTAATTGTAGTTTTGATTTGCATTTCTCTAATGATTAATGATATTGAGCATTCTTTGATGGGTTTGTTGGAGGTCTGTATATCTTCTTTAGAGAAATGTTTATTTAAGTCTTCTGCCCATTTTTGGATTCTGTTGTTTGTTTCTTTGTTATTGAGCTGCATGAGCTGCTTGTAAATTTTGGAGATTAATCCTTTGTCAGGTGCTTCATTTGCAAATATATTCTCCCATCCTGAGGGTTGTCTTTTGCTCTTGTTTATGGTTTCCTTTGCTGTGCAAAAGCTTTGAAGTTTCATTAGGTCCCATTTGTTTATTTTTGTTTTTATTTCCATTCCTCCAGAAGGTGGGTCAAAAAGGATCTTGCTGTGATTTTTGACATACAGTGCTTGCCTATGGTTTCCTCTAAGAGTTTGATAGTTTCTGGCCTTACATTTAGGTCTTTAATCCATTTTGAGGTTATTTTTGTGTACGGTGTTAGGGAGTGATCTAATCTCATACTTTTACATGTACCTGTCCAGTTCTCCCAGCACCACATATTGAAGAGGCTGTCCTTTCTCCACTGTACATTCCTGCCTCCTTTATCAAAGATAAGGTGACCATATGTGCGTGGGTTTATCTCTCGGCTTTCTATCCTGTTCCATTGATCTATCTTTCTGTTTTTGTGCCAGTACCATACTGTCATGATGACTGTAGCTTTGTAGTATAGTCTGAAGTCAGGGAGCTGGATTTCTCCAGCTCCATTTTCCGTTTTCAAGATTGCTTTGGCTATTCGGGGTCTTTTGTGTTTCCATACAAATTGTGAAATTTTTGTTGTAGTTCTGTGAAAAATGCCAGTGGTAGTTTGGGATTGCATTGAATCTGTAGATTTCTTTGGTAGTAGAATCATTTTCACAATGTTGATTCTTCCAATCCAAGACCATGGCATATCTCTCCATCTATTTGTATCATCTATAATTTCTTTCATCAGTGTCTTATACTTTTCTGCATACAGGTCATTTTTCTCCTTAGGTAGGTTTATTCCTAGATATTTTATTCTTTTTGTTGCAATGGTAAATGGGAGTGTTTTCTTGACTTCACTTTCAGATTTTTCATCATCAGTGTATAGGAATGCCAGAGATTTCTGTGCATTAATTTTGTATCCTGCCACTTTACCAGATTCATTTATTAGCTCTAGTAGTTTTCTGGTAGCATTTTTAGGAATCTCTATGTATAGTATCATGTCATCTGCAAACAGTGACAGCTTTAGTTCTTCTTTTCCAATTTGGATTCCTTTTATTTCCTTTTCTTCTCTGACTGCTGTGGCTAAAACTTCCAATACTATGTTGAAAAAGAGTGGTGAGAGTGGGCAACCTCGAATTGTTCCTGATCTTAGTGGAAATGCTTTCAGTTTTTCACCATTGAGGATGATGTTGACTGTGGGTTTGTCATATATAGCCTTTATTATGTTGAGGAAATTTCCCTCTATGCCTACTTTCTGAAGGGTTTTTACTATAAATGGTGTTGAATTTTGTCAAAAGCTTCCTCTGCATCTATTGAGATGAGCATATGTTTTTTCTCCTTCAATTTGTTAATATGGGGTATCATGTTGATTGATTTGCGTATATTGAAGAATCCTTGCATTCCTGGAATAAACCACACTTGATCATGGTGTATGATCCTTTTAATGTGCTGTTGGATTATGTTTGCTAGTATTTTCTTGAGGATTTTTGCATCTATGTTTATCAGTGATATTGGTCTGTAATTTTCATTCTTTGTGACATCCTTGTCTGGTTTTGGTATCAAGGTGATGGTGGCCTCATAGAATGAGTTTGGGTGTGTTCCTCCCTCTGCTATATTTTGGAAGAGTTTGAGAAGGATAGGTGTTATCTCTTCTCTGAATGTTCGATAGAATTCGTCTGTGAAGCCATCTGGTCCTGGGCTTTTGTTTTTTGGAAGATTTTTAATCACAGTTTCAATTTCAGTGCTTGTGATTGGTCTATTCATATTTTCTATTTCTTCATGATTGAGTCTTGGCTGGCTGTGCATTTCTAAGAATTTGTCCATTTCTTCCAGGTTGTCCAATTTTTTGGCATAGAGTTGCTTGTAGTACTCTCTCATGATCTTTTGTATTTCAGCAGTGTCAGTTGTTACTTCTCCTTTTTCATTTATAATTCTATTGGTTTGAGTCTTCTCTTTTTCTTCATGAGTCTGGCTAATGGTTTTTCAATTTTGTTTATCTTCTCAAACCAAATTTTAGTTTTCTTGATCTTTGCTATCGTTTCCTTCTTTTCTTTTTCATGTATTTCTGATCTGATTTTTATGATTTCCTTCCTTCTGCTAACTTTGGTTTTATTTTTATTCTTCTTACTGTAATTGCTTTAGGTGCAGGGTTAGGTTTTTTATTTGAGATGTTTCCTGTTTCTTAAGGTAGGATTGTATTGCTATAAACTTCCCTCTTAGAACTGCTTTTGCTGCATCCCATAGATTTGGGGTTGTCGTGTCTCCAGTGACATTAGTTTCTAGGCATTTGTTTTAATTCCTCTTTGATTTATTCAGTGATCACTTCGTTATTAAGTAGTGTATTGTTTAGCCTCCGTGTGTTTGTATTTTTTACAGAACTTTTCCTGTAATTGATATCTAGTCTCATAGTGTTGTGGTTCAAAAAGATACTTAATACAATTTCAATTTTCTGAAATTTACCAAGGCTTGATCTGTGACCCACGATATGATCTATCCTGGAGAATGTTCCATGAGCACTTGAGAAAAATGTGTATTCTGATGATTTGAATGGAATGTCCTATAAATATCAATTAAATCCATCTTGTTTAATGTATCATTTAAAGCTTGTGTTTCCTTATTTATTTTCATTTTGGATGATCTGTCCATTGGTGAAAGTGGGGTATTAACGGTCCTACTATGAATGTGTTTCTGTCAATTTCCCCTTTTATTGCTGTTAGTATTTGCCTTAGGTATTGAGGTGCTCCTATGTTCGGTGCATAAATATTTACAATTTTTACATCTTCTTCTTGGATCGATCCCTTGATCATTATGTAGTGTCTTTCTTTCTCTTCTAATAGTATTTATTTTAAGGTCTATTTTGTCTGATATGAGAATTGCAACTCCAGCTTTCTTTTCATTTCCATTTGCATGGAATATATTTTCCTATACCCTGACTTTCAGTCTGTATGTGTCTCTAGGCCTGAAGTGGTTCTCTTGTAGACAGCAAATGTATGGGTCTTGTTTTTGTGTCCAACAGCCAATCTGTGTCTTTTGGTGGGAGCATTTAGTACATTTACATTTAACATAATTATTGATATGTATGTTCCTATTCCCATTTTCTTAATTGTTTTGGGTTCGTTATTGTAGGTCTTTTCCTTCTCTTGTGTTTCTTGCCTAGAGAAGTTCCTTTAGCAGTTGTAGTAAAGCTAGTTTGGTGGTGTGAACTCTCTCAGCTTTTGCTTGTCTCTAAAGGCTTTAATTTCTCCATCAAGTCTGAATGTGATCCTTGCTGGTAGAGTAATCTTGGTTGCAGGTTTTTGTCCTTCATCACTTTAAATATGTCCTCCCAGTCCCTTCTGGCTTGCAGAGTTTCTGCTGAAAGATCAGCTGTTAACCTTAGGGGATTCCCTTGTGTTTTATTTGTTGTTTTTCCCTTGCTGCTTTTAATATGTTTTCTTTGAATTTAATTTTTGACAGTTTGATTAATATGTGTCTTGGTGTATTTCTCCTTGGATTTATGCTGTATGGGACTCTCTGTGCTTCCTGGACTTGATTAACTGTTTCCTTTCCCATATTAGGGAAGTTTTCAACTATAATGTCTTCAAATATTTTCTCAGTCCCTTTCTTTTTCTCTTCTTTGGAATCCCTATAATTCGAATGTTGGTGTGTTTAACATTGTCCCAGAGGTCTCTGAGACTGTCCTCAGTTCTTTTCATTCTTTTTTCTTTATTCTGCTCTGCAGTAGTTATTTCCACTATTTTATCTTCCAGGTGACTTATCCGTTCTTCTGTCTCAGTTATTCTGCTATTGATCCCATCTAGAGTATTTTCAATTTCATTTATTGTGTTGTTCATTGTTGTTTGTTTCATCTTAATTCTTCTGGGTGCTTCTTAAATTTTTCTTGCATTTTGACTATTCTATTTCCAAGATTTTGGATCATCTTTACTATCATTATTCTGAATTCTTTTTCAGGTAGACTGTCTATTTCCTGTTCATTTTTTAGGTCTGGTGGGTTTTTATCTTGCTCCTTCATCTGCTGTGTGTTTTTCTGTCTTCTCACTTTCCTTATCTTAGTGTGTTTGGGGTCTCCTTTTTGCAGGCTGCAGGCTGTTAATTCCCATTATTTTTGGTGTCTGACCCCAGTGGCTACGTTTGGTTCAGTGGGTTGTGTAGGCTTTCTGGTGGAAGGGACTAGTGCATGTGTTCTTGTGGATGAGACTGGACCTTGTCTTTCTGGTGGGCAGGTCCTTATCTCGTGGTGTGTTTTGGGGTGTCTGTGGACTTATTTTGATTTTATGCAGCCTCTCTCCTAATGGGTGGATTTGTGTTCCTGTCTTGCTAGTTGTTTGGCATAGGGTGTCTAACACAGTAGGTTGCTGGTCATTGAGTGAAGCTGGGTGCTGGTGTTGAGATGGAGATCTCTGGGAGATTTTTGCCATTTGATATCGTGTGGAACTGGGAGGTCTCTTGTGGACCAGTGTTCTGAAGTTGGCTCTCCCACCTCAGAGGCACAGCACTGACTCCTGGCTGGAGCATCAGGAGCCTTTCATCCACATGGCTCAGAATTAAAGGGAGAAAAATTAGAGAGAAAGAATTAGTAGAAGTAGAAAGAAAGAAAGGAGGGAGTGGGGGAGGGAGGAAGGAAGGAAGGAGGGAAGGAAGGATAAAAGAAAATAAAGGTAAATAAAATAAAGTACGGTAAAATATTGTACAGTTATTAAAATAAATATATAATTATTAAGAGAAAAACATTCAAACAAACAAACAAAAACGGACAGTTAGAACCCTAGGACAAATGGTGGAAGCAAAGCTATACAGAAAAAATCTCACAGAGACGATACACATACACACTCACAAAAAGAGGAAAAGGGGAAAAATCATAAATCTCTCTCTCTCAAAGTCCCTCTTCTCAATTTGGGCTGATTCACTGTGTAAAGGAGGAAGGAAGGAAAGAAAGAAAGAAAGAAAAAAGTTAAAGTAAAATAAAATAAATTTATTAAAATAAAAAATAATTATTAAGAAAAAAAATTTTTAAAAAACCACACAGATAGATCCCTAGGACAAATGGTGGAAGCAAAGCTATACAGACAAAATCTCACACAGAAGCATACACATACACACTCACCAAAAGTGGAAAAAGGGAAGAAATCATAAATCTCTCAAAGTCCACCTCCTTAATTTGGGATGATTCATTGTCTATTCATGTATTCCACAGATGCAGGGTACATCAAGTTGATTGTGGAGCTTTAATCCTCTGCTTCTGAGGCTATTGGGAGAGATTTCCCTTTCTCTCCTTTGTTCTCACAGCTCCCAGGGTCTCAGCTTTGGATGTGGCCCCGCCGCTGCGTGTAGGTCGCCTGAGGGTGTCTGTCCTTTGCTCAGACAGGACGGGGTTAAAGGAGCAGCTGCTTCGGGGACTCTGGCTCACTCACGCTGCGGGGAGGGAGGGGCACGGAGTGCAGGGTGAGCCTGCAGCAGCAGCGGCCGGCATGACGTTGTACCAGCCTGAGGCGTGCCGTGTGTTCTCCTGGGGGAGTTGTCCCTGTATCCTGAGACCCTGGCAGTGGCGGGCTGCACAGGCTCTCCGGAAGGGGAGTGTGGATAGTGACCTGTGCTAGTACACAGTCTTTTTGGTGGTGTCAACAGCAGTGTTAGTGTCACATGCCCGTCTCTGGGGTCCGCGCTTTTTGCCACAGCTCCCGCCCATCTGTGGAACTCCTTTAAGCAGCACTCTTAATCCCCTCTCCTCGTGCAGCAGGAAGCAAAGAGGGAAGAAAAAGTCTGTTGCCTCTTCGACACGTCCAGACTTTTCCCCGGACTCTCTCCCGGCTAGCCGTGGTGCAGTAACCCCCCTGCAGGCTGTGTTCATGCTGCCAACCCCAGTCGTCTCCCAACGTTCTGACTGAAGCCCGAGCCTCTACTCCTAGCCCCGCCTGCCCCGGCGGGTGAGCAGACAAGCCTCTCAGGGTGCTGAGTGCCGGCCAGCCCTGATCTTCTGTGCGGGAATCTCTCTGCTTTGCCCTCCGCCCCCCTGTTGCTCTGCTCTCCTCCGCGGCTCCGAAGCTTTCCACCTCCGCCACCTGCAGTCTCTGCCCGCGAAGGGGCTTCCTAGTGTGTGGAAACCTTTCCTCCTTCACAGCTCCCTCCCACTGGTGCAGGTCCTGTCCCTATCCTTTTGTCTCTGTTTTTTCTTTTGCCTTACCCAGGTACGTGGGGTGTTTCTTGCCTTTTGGGAGGTCTGAGGTCTTCTGCCATTGTTCAGTAAGTGTTCTGTAGTAGTTGATCAACGTGTAGATGTATTTCTGATATATCTGTGCAGAGGAAGGTGATCTCCACATCTTACTCTTCCACCATCTTCCTGGAAGCCTCCTGAGCTATGTCTTTTGGTCTTGAAAGAGTGGACTTATGTAGAAGATATCCTGTGGAGCGCAGTGGCACAATCTCCTGTGGTCATCAGAGCTAGGTGCTCCAGGGGATTGCCTTGTGTAGGCTACACGTACCCCCCTGTAGTGGTTGGATCACCAGTGCCACAGGTGTGCTGGTGTGTGGGACTGGCCCCCCAGAGCAGGAGCTGCTTTAGAGGGGGGCTAATGCCAGCAAAGGCCACTTGCTAAGTGGGGTGGGGCACACAGTGTTAGCCAAGTTGGTGGAGACAGAAGTGGCCCCGACAGGTGGCAAGTCAGCTAGGTGGAAGGAATGTAAAAAAAAATGGCACCCACCAGGACTTCCATCCTTGGAGAATGTTCCACCAGGTTCCTGCCACCCTGCCAGTACATGCCTTAAAATTAGTTAATGAATCTCCTTTGCATATGACCCAGGTGCTTTTCAAGCTGCTCTGTACTGGGACTAGGATTGAGTGAGTTTGTGTGGGAGCCCTTCAAGAACAGAGTCTGTTTCCCACACCCCTCTGGCTCTCCTGGACATAAAATCTGCTGGTTTACAAAGCCAAATGTTATAGGAACTTGTCTTTTTCATGCAAGTCTTCCAAACTGGGGAGTCTTATGTGGGGCTTGGACGCCTCAGTTCTCAGGGAGGACATCTGGTTGTAATATTGCTCGTGCATATGAGTTACTGTACCAAGTTCTGAATAGACCACATCTCTGGCCTTCCTACACATCTTGATATGACATTTTCTTTATATCCTTAGTGGTAGAAAATTTGTTCTGTTACACCCAGGCCATTCTCAGAGGTAGTTGTTCTATGTATAGTTGTGGTTTTGGTGTGTCCTTGGAAGGAGGTGAACTCAGGTGAACTCAAGATGTTAGGTGAAATCTGACGTCTTGATCTGGAATCTCCTCCTCAAATGTCTTTTCTGAAGAACATTAATGCTGTGGGAAAATGCTCAAGACGTAACTTTAATGTTAAGGAAGACTAGTTACAAAACTGCATAAGCAGTATGGATATACACAAAAAAATACTTTGAAAAGTAATTACCATTTACTTCCCTGTGTCTTTATGTAACTTCCAAAATTCTATCCAATGAGCAAATATTAATTGTTTAGGTGATAAGAAAAAGGTTCAGAGTAAAACACATTGTGATGTACATAGAAAGAACACTGGACTGGGAGCTTTATTTCTGTACCAGTTTAATTTGAATGACTTTTAACAAGTGATTGAAATTTTATTGGGTTTTTCTTTCTTTCTCTTTTTTAAAATTGAAATACAGTTGCTGTATTTCAGCAATATATAACTTATATAATATATATTATATAATTTATATAATATATATTTTATAACTTATATAATGTATAATTTACAGGTGTACAAAATTGTTATTCAAAATGTTTAATGAAACTAAAAGCTTGTTCTTTGAGGAGATACACAAAGTCAATAAACCTTTAGCCAGACACATCAAGGATAAAAGGAAGAGGACTCAAATCAATAAAATTAGAAATGAAAATGGAGAAGTTACAACTGACACTACAGAAATACAAAGGATCATAAGAGACTACTACAAGTGACTATATGCCAATAAAATGGACAACCTGGAAAAAATGGACAAATTCTTAGAAAGGTATAACCTTCCAAAACTGAATCAGGAAGAAAGACAAAATATGAACAGACCAATCACAAGTAATGAAATTGAAACTGTGATGAAAAATCTTCCAGCAAACAGAAGTCCAGGACCAGATGGCTTCACAGGTGAATACTGTCAAACATTTAGAGAAGAGCTAACACCCATCCTTCTCAAACTTTTCCAAAAATTGCAGAAGGAGGAACACTGCCAAGCTCATTCTAAGAGGTCACTATCACCCTGCTACCAAAACCACAGAAAATTATCACAAAAAAAGAAAATTACAGACCTATAACACTAATGAACAGAGCCACAAAAATCCTCAAAAAAATACTACCAACCAGAAGCCAACTACATATTAAAAGTTTCATACACCATGATCAAGTGGGATTTATCCCAGGGATGCAAGGATTCTTCAATATATGCAAATCAATCAATGTAATACAACATGTTAACAAATTGAAGAATAAAAACCATATGATCATCTCAATAGATTCAGAAAATGATTTTGACAAATTTCAACACCATTTATGATAAAAACTCTCCAGAAAGTGAGCATAGAGGAAACCTACCTCAACATGATAAAGGCCATAATCGACAAACCCACAGCCAACATCATTCTCAATGGTGGAAAACTGAAAGCATTTCCTCTGAGATCAGGAACAAGACAAGGATTTCTACTCTCTCCACTATTATTCAACATAGATTTGGAAGTCCTAACCATGGCAATGAGAGAAGAAAAAGAAATAAAAGTAATGCAAATTGGAAAAGAATAAATAAATCTCACTATTTGCAGATGATATGATACTATACATAGAAAACCCTAATGATGACACCAGAGAACTACTAGAGCTAATCAATTAATTTGGTAAAGTTGCAGGATACAAAATTAATATACAGTAATCTCTTGCATTCTGATACACTAATGACAAAAATTTAGAAAAATAAATTAAGGAAATGATCCCATTGCAACAAAAGAATAAAATACCTAGGAATAAATGTACCTAAGGAGACAAAAGACCTGTATGCAGAAAATTATAAGAAACTGATGAAAGAAATCAAAGATGATATGAACAGATAGAGAGATAAACCATGTTCCTGGATTGGAAGAATCAGTATTGGGAAAATTACTATACTACCTAAAGCAATCTACAGATTCAATGCAATCCCTATCAAATTACCAATGGCAATTTTTACAAAATTAGAACAAAAAATTTTATAATTTGTATGGAAACATGAAAGATCTCAAATAGGGTAAGCAATATTGAAAAAGAAAAATGGATTTGGAGGAATGAGGCTCCCTGACTTCAGAGTATACTACAAAGCTACAGTCATCAAAACAGTATGATACTGGCACAAAAATAAATATAGATCAGTGGAATAGGATAGAAGACCCAGAGATAAACCCATGCACGTATGGGCACCTAATCTATGACAAAGGAGGCAAGAATATGCAATGGAGAAAACAGAGTTTCTTCAATAAGTGGTGATGGGAAAATTGGACAGTTAAATGTAAAAGATTGAAATTAGAACGCTCCCTAACACCATACACAAAAATAAACTGAAAATGGTTTAAAGACCTAAATGTAAGACGAGACACTATAAAACTCATGAAGGAAAACATAGAACACTCTTTGACATAAATCACAGCAAGATCTTTTTTGACCCACCTCCTAGAGGAATGAAAATAAAAACAAAAATTAAAAAATGGGACCTAATTAAACTTAAAAGTGTTTGCAGAGCAAAGGAAACCACAAAGAACGTGAAAAGACAACCCTCAGAATGGGAGAAAATATTTGCAAATGAAGAAACTGACAAGGGGTTAATCTCCAAATTTTATACAAACAGTTCATGCAGCTCCATATCTAAAAAGCAAACAATTCAATCAAAAAGTGGCAGAAGACCTAAATAGACATTTCTCCAAAGAAGACACACAGATGGACAGACACATATAAAAAGACGCTCAACATCACTGATTATTAGAGAAATGCAACTCAAAACTACAGTGAGGTATTACCTCACACCAGTCAAAATGGCCATCATCAAAAAAACCTACAAACTGTAAATGCTGGACAGGGTGTGGAGAAGAGGGAACCCTCTTACACTGTTTGTGCGAATGTAAATTGATACAGCCACTATGCAGAGCAATATGGAGGTTCCTTACAGAACTAAAAAAAGAACTACCATATGACCCAGCAATCCCACTCCTGGGCATATACCCAGAGAAACCCATAATTCAAACGGATACATGCACACCAATGGTAATTGCTACACTGTTTACAATAGCCGGGACATGGAAGCATCCTAAATGTCCATCAACAGAGGAATGGATAAAGAAGATATGTTACATATATATACAATGGAATATTACTCAGCCATAAAAGGAAGGAAATTGTGCCATTTGCACAGATGGGGATGGACCTAGAGACTGCCATACAGAGTGACGTAAGTCAGAAAGAGAAAACAAATATCGTATATTAATTCATATATGTGGAATCTCTAAAAATGTTAAAGATGAACCTACTTGCTAAGCAGAAATAGAGACACAGACGTAGAGAACAAACTATGGACACCAAAGGGGGAAAGAGGGTGTGGGATGAATGGGAGATTGGGATTGACTTATATACACTACTATGTATGAAATAGATAACTATTGAGAACCTACTGTATAGCACAGGGAACTCTACTCAATGCTCTGTGGTGACCTAATTGGGAAGGAAATCAGAAAAGTAATGCAAATAAGTATATTTATAACTGATTCACTTTGCTGTACAGCACAGACTAACACAATGTTGTAAAGCAACTATACTACAGTAAAAAAGATTAGATAACCTATAGAAATTTCGAATCACTATGCTCTACACCTGAAACTAATATAATATTGTGAATCAATTCTACTTAAATAAAAAGAAAGAAAGAAAAAAATATTTAGGAAGGTAAACTGCAAACTCATTCTAATGATGGGAGGGAGAGAAATGGTATTGAGATGTTGGGATCAGCAGTTAACAGAAATTTACTTTATCTGTTAATTTTTATCTCTTAAGAAAGAAAGCAAAAGAACTGGAAGACTATGGAAAATAGTCAAGATCGGCATTGCCTCTGGGCTGGGGGAGATGAGGTTTGGTGGGTGATCAAAACACCTTGTATGTACATCATTTGATTCCCTTGTTCAAGGTTTAATCTATGCTTTAAGACTATTTGGTGCCTTGGAGATATGCCTCATCAAAGAAAAGATATCATGAAGTAGACTTTGGAAGAGAGAATGGATTCCTTATTTGTGATGCTGGAACTTTCCCTTTGATAGATCTTTTGTTAATATTTTAGATCTTTTATTTAATGTTAAGCATATACCTTAACTGAATAAAGACTGACGAGTTTTATTGGTTTAAAATGTTTAAAGTTTATGGTCCATTTATAGTTATTATGAAATATTTCCCATATTCCCCATGCTGTTCAATATATCCTTTTAGCTTATTTTATACCTAATAATTTGTACTTCTTACTGCCCCATCCCTATATTGTCCCTCCACCCTTCCCTCTCCCACCTGGTGTTTGTATCTGTAAGTCTGCTTTTTTTTTTCATTATATTCACTAGTTTGTTGTATTTTTTAGATTCCACATGTAAGTGATATCATACAGTATTTGTCTTCCCCTGTCTAATGTATTTCATTTTGCATAATGCCATCCAAGTCCATCCATATTGCTGCAAATGGCAAAATTTTATTATTTTTTATGGCTGAGTAGTATTCCACTGTTTTTATATACACAACATCTTCCTTATCCATTCATCTCTTGATGGACACTTAGGTTGCTTTCATATTTTGGCAGTTGTAAATAATGCTGCTATGAACATGGGGTACATGTATCTTTTGAATAAGTGTCTTTGTGTTTTTTCTTTTTGACATATACCCAGGAATGGAATTGCTGGGTTATACGGTAGTTCTATTTTTAGTTTTTGAGAAACTTCCATACTGTTTTCCACAGCAGCTGCAGCAACTTACATTCCCACCAACAGGTACAAGTGTTCCCTTTTCTCTACATCCTCACCAACATTTGTTATGTGTGTTCTTTTTGATGATAGCCTTTCTAACAAGTATGAGGTGATATCTCATTGTGGTTTTGATTTGCATTTCCCTGATGATTAACAATGTTGAGCACCTTTTAACGTGCCTGTTGGCCATCTGCATTTCTTCTTTGGAACAATGTCTATTCAGGTCTTATGCCCATTTCTTGTTTTGAATTGTATGAGCTGTTTATATATGTTGGATGTTAATCCCTTTTATGTTATATCATTTGCAAATATTTTCTCCCATTCAGTAACCTGTCTTTTGGTTTTATCAATGTTTTCCTTTGCTGTGAAAAATATTTTAAGTTTAATTAGGTCTTATTTATTTATTTTTTACTTTTATTTCCTTCAGTTCAGGCGATAGATCCAAAAAAATATTGCTACAATTTGTCAGAGTGCTCTGCTTAGGTATTCCTCTAGGAGTTTTATAATATCTGTACTCACATTTAGGTTTTTAATCCATTTTGAATTTATTTAGTATATGGTATGAGAGAATGTCTAATTTCATTATTTTTCATGTAACTGCCCAATTTTCCCATCACCAATTATTGAAGAGACTTGTCTTTTCTTCACTGCATATTCTAGTCTCCTTTTTTGTAGATTCATTGATCATAAGTGTGTGGGTTTATTTCTGGGCTCTCTATCCTGTTCCATTGATCTATGTGTATATTTCTTTGCCAGTACCATACTGTTTTGATGACTGTAGGTTTGTATTATAGTCTCAAGTCAGGAAGCATGATTACTCCACCTCTGTTCTTCTTTCTCAGATTATTTTGGCTATTTAGGGGCTTTTGTGTTTCCATACAAATTTTAAAATTATTTCTTCTAGTTCTGTGAAAAATGCCATTGGTGTTTTGATAGGGATTGCATTGAATCTGTAGATTGCCTTAAGTAGTATGGTCATTTTAACAATATGTGTTCTTCCAATCCAAGATCATAGTATATCTTTGTTTGTGTCCGCTTCAATTTCTTTCATCAGTGTCTTATAGTTTTCAGAGTACAGGCCTTTTGTTCCCTTAGGTATGTTTATTCCTAGGTATTTTTTATGTGATGGTAAATGGTATTGTTTCCTCAGTTTCTTTTTCTGATGGTTTATTGTTAGTGAATAGAAATGCAACAGATTTCTGTATATTAATTTTGTACCCTGCACCTTACCAAATTCACTGATAAACTCTTGTAGTTTTCTAGTAAGATCTGTAGGATTTTCTATTTATAGTATCATGTCACCTGCACACAGTGACAGTTTTACTTCTTCCTTTCCAATTTGGATTACTTTTATTTCTTCTTCTTCTCTGGTTACTAGGACTTCCAAAACTATGTTGAATAAAAGTGATGATGGTGTGCATCATTGTCTTGTTCCTGATCTAAGAGGAAATGCTTTCAGGTTTTCACCATTGAGTATACTGTTAGTTGTGAGTTTGTTATATATGGTTCTTATTATATTGAGGTTTCTTCCCTTTAAACCCACTTGTGGAGGGTTTTTATCATAAATGGATGTTGAATTTTGTCAATAGCTTTTTCTGTATCTATTGAGATGATCATATGGTTTTTATTCTTCAATTTGTTAATGTGTTGTATCACATTGATTGATTTGCAGATATTGAAAAATCCTTGCACCCCTGGGATAAATCTCACTTGATCATGGTTTGTGATCCATCTAATGTGTTATTGGATTTGCTTTTCTAGGATTTAGTTGAGGATTTTTGCATCTATGTTCATCATTGATAGTCATCTGTAATTTTCGTTTTTTGTTATATGTTTTTCTTTATGTGTGCCTTCTGTCAATGGACATATAGGTTGCTTCCATGTCTTTGCTATTGTAAATAGTACTGCAATGAACATTGGTGTGTATGTATGGTTTTCTACAGATATATGCCCAGGAGTGGGATTGCTGGGTCATATGGTAGTTCTATTTTTAGTTTTGTAAGGAACCTCCATACTGTTCTCCATAGTGGTTGTACCAATTTACATTACCACCAACAGTGTAGGAGGGTACCCTTTTCTCCACGCCCTGTCCAGCCTTTATTGTTTGTAGACTTTTTGATGATGGCCATTATGACCCATGTGTGGTGATATGCCATTGTAGTTTTGATTTGTATTTCTCTAATAATTAGTGATGTTGAGCATCTTTTCATGTGCTTTTTGACAATCTGTATATCTTCTTTGGAACAATGTCAATTTAGATTTTCTGCCCATCTCTTGGTTGGTTTGTCTGCTTTTTTGATATTGAGTTGCATGTGCTGTTTGTATATTTTGGAGATTAATCCTTTGTCAGTCACTTCATTTGCAAATATTTTCTCCCATTCTGTGGGTTGTCTTTTTGTTTTGTTTATTGCTTCGTTTGTTGTGCAAAAGCTTTTAAGTTTAATTAGGTGCCATTTGTTTGTGTTTTTATTTTCATTCCTCTAGGAGGTGAATCAGAAACGATCTTGCTGGAGCTTATGTCAGAGTGTTCTTCCTGTGTTTTCCTTCAAGAGTTTTATAGTGTCTAGCTTTACATTTAGATCTTTAATCAGTTTTGAGTTTATTTTTGTGTATGGTGTTAGGGAGTGTTCTAATTTTATTCTTTTACATGTAGCTTTCCAGTTTTCCCATCACCACTTATTGAAGAGGCTGTCTTTTCCCCATTATATATTCTTGCTTCCTTTGTCCTAGATTAATTGACTATAGATGTGTGGGTGTATTTCTGTGCTTTCTATCCATAACAGTCTTTGTGTTAAATTTTATTTTGTCTAATTATTGCTACTCCAGCTTTCTTTTGGTTTCCATTTTTATGGAATCACTTCCTATCTCCTCACTTTGAGTCTGTGTATTTATGTGTCTGGATCTGAAGTGAGTCTCTTGTAGGTAGTGTATATATGGGTCTTATTTTTGTATCCATTCATCCACTCTAATCTTTTGGTTTTAGCATTTAGTCCATTTACATTTAAGGTAATTATTGATATGTATGTTCTTGTTGCCATTTTGTTAATATTTTTGGATTTGTTTTCATAGGTCTATTTTCCCTTTCTTCTTCTTTTGTTCTCTTCTCTTGTGATTTAATGCCTATCTTTGCTGGATTTGTTTTTCTTTCTTTTACATATATGTCTATTATAGATTTTTGGTTTGTGGTCACCATGAGGTTTTTATGTATCAATCTATATATATATACATGGTTGTTTTAACTTGCTGATCTCTTAATTTCAAATACATTTTAAAAACCATGCATTTGTACTGTCTTTTCCTCATGATCACTGCCTTTCATATCACATTTTACATCTAATTTTTTCGTGTATCCTTTAACTGATTATTGTAGATCTAGACGATTTTCCTGCTTTTGTCTTTTAACCTCCCACTAGCTTTGCCTGTGAATGATTTCCTACTTTTACTGTCTGTTTGCCTTTACCAGTGAGTTTTTCATTTAATATTTTTTCTTATTTCCAGTTGTGACCTTTTCTTTTTCACCTAGAGAAATTCCTTTACATTTGTTGTAAAGCTGGTTTCATAGTGCTGAATTCTTTTGTTTTTTTCTTGCCTGTAATGATTTTGATCTCACCATCAAATCTGAATGAGAGCCTTGCTGAGAAGAGTATTGTTTGTTGTAGGTTTTTCCCTTTCATCACTTTAAGTATATTGTGCCTCTCCCTTCTGGCCTGCAGAGTTTCTGCTGAAAAATCAGCTGATAGCTTTATGGTAGTTCCCTTGTATGTTATTTGTTGCTTTTCCCTTGCTGCTCTGAATATTCTCTCTTTATCTTTATTTTTTGTCATTTTAATTACAGTGTGTCTTGTTGTGTTCCTCTTTGGGTTTATCATGTATGGGACTCTGCATTTCCTGGACTTGTGTGACTGTTTCTTTTTCCAGGTTAGGGAAGTTTTCAGGTGTTGTGTCTTCAAATACGTTACCAGGGCCTTCCTCTCTCTCTTCTATTTCTGGGACGCCTATAATGAGAATATTAGTGCACTTGATGCTGTCCCAGAAGTCTCTTAAACTGTCCTCATTTATTTTCATTCTTTTTCTTTTTTCTGTTCAGTGGCAATGATTCCCACTACTCTGTCTTCCAGCTCATTCATTCTTTCCTCTGTATCATTTAGTCTACTGTTGATTCTTTCTAATGTAGTTTTCACTTCAGTTGTTGTATTCTTCATCTCTGTTTGGTTGTTCTTTATATTTTCTAACTCTTTGTTGAGAACTTCTAAATTCTCTGTGCATACATTATTCTCCTGAGTTCTTTGATCATTTTTGCAATCATTACTCTGAACTTTTTCTTGGATAAATTGCCTATCTCCACTTCACTTAGTTCTTCTTCTGGGGTTTTATCTTGTTCCTTCATCTGAACATGTTCCTCTGTCACCTCATTTCTGTCTAAGTTTTTCTTTGTGTTTTCATGTATGTGGTAGGTTGTTTACATTTCTCAACCTTTGAGAAGTGGCTTTCTATAGGAGATTTCCTGTGCATCCCTGCAGTGCACTTCCCTCTCATCACCCAAGCTATATGCTTTAGGGTTTCCCCCTAAGAGTGCTGTGTGTTCTTCTGTTGTGGTAGGCTGACTATGTGGGTGGTCTGATGGTCGTGGTTTGGGCCCTATCCAGTTGGTTGACAGACCATATGAGACCCTGTCTTTTTTGGAGGCTGCTGGCTTGTGGGGCCTGGCCACCAGGCAGCTGGCTGCAGAACCCCAGGGTTAGTGCTGGCTCATTTGTAGGCAGAGTCAGGTTCCAGAAGACTCTGGGGTTGTTGCCTACCCACTAGTGTGTGAAGCAAAGTCATGGGGTGAGTGCCAAACTACTGGAAGGAAGAGACAGGTCCTGGAGTCTGGATTCAGGGCCCAGGGATCCCAGAGCTAGTGTCAGATTGTTGGTTTGTGGTGTGGTTCCTGACACATCCTGGGGGCCCCAGGATGTCCTGAAGCTTGCATTGACCCACTAGAGGGCAGGGTCAAGTCCCAACTGGTCCCAGGGTAGGGGCTGGATTTCTGTGGGCAGGCTGGGTCTGCAGGCTGTGGTTTTACAGTTTACTTGTGTCTGGTGTCTGCCCCCTTGTGGATGAGTCTGGTCTAGAGGTTAGTGCAGGCTTCTTGGATGGCAAGAATGGTGCCTGCCCACTGGTGAGTGGAGCTGGGTGTTGGCCCTCTGGTGAGCGGGACCATGCCTAGGGACATGTCTAGATGCAGCTGTGGTCTCAAGAAGACTTTAGACAACTTGTTTCTGCTAATGAGTGTGTCTGTGTCCCCAGCCAGTTAGTTATTAGGCCTGAGGCTTCCCAGCACTGACACCTAGAGCCTCTTGGTTTGCACAAGGTCTTGGTGTTAATGAACTGGAGGGAGGATCCCAGGATGACACCCACCAGTGCTGGCTTCCGAGGAGTAGAACAGAGCTCCTAAATATGGCTGTCACCAGTGTCTATGTCCCCAGGGTTAGCCTCAGCCACCCTCACTTCTCTGGGAGTCTTTCCAAAGCCACAGGTAGGTCTGGCCCAGGCTTCTAACAAATTATTGCTTTTGCCCTGGGTCCCAGTGCATGTGAGATTTTGTGTGCACTCTTTAGGAGTGAAGTCTCTTCATCACCCAGTTCTGCAATGCTCCTGAAAATAAGCCCCACTGCCTTTCAAAGCCAAATGCTCTGGGGGCTCATCTTCCGAGTGCAGGACCCATGGCCTGGGGATCCTGACTTGGGACTCAGAACTGTCACACCTGTGGGAGAATTCTGCAATATAATTATTCCCAAGTTTATGTGTTGCCTACTTTGGGGTATGGGACTTAGTTATATCATGAATCCACCTCTCCTACCTATCTTGTTTTGGTTCCTTCTTTATGTCTTCTGTTGTAGAAGATCTTTTCATTGATGATTGTTCTGCATATAGTTGTGATTTTTGTGTGCTTGTGAGAGGAGGTGAGCTCAGGGTCTTTCACCTTCTCCATCTTTTGTTAATTATTTTGGGTTTTCAGTGGCTTAGCCAAAAATGAAGAGGTTGGAGTAGTTGACCCCTAAAACCTTTTCAACTGTTCCTCAACTTAAGGGACAATATTTTCTCCTTTTATAACCCCCTTTAGTTTATGACAATGTCCAATAAATTGGGGGCTTATTTACAATAATTAATTGCCTTGAATTATATAGGGAGCATGTAATTATACCTCCATTTTTATGCTTTAGTATAGCATTTTCTTTTTCATTTCCTACCTTTGCTAGGAGATGAAATTCAGTGTGTACCAGCCAATGTTACACATCATCTTTAGAAAATGTGACTATATGACTTTGGATCGTGTTTACCCTTGGTAGAAGTATTGAAGTGCAGAGTGTGTTTCCTTTTTTATTTTATTTTTTTCCTGAAAGAGTAGCAGGTTGGTTTGACCATGATGGAAATAGTAAAACTCATTTTCAAATTGCTAGTAAGTTGGCCAGTGTTTAAACAATCAAAAACACTATTCAAAAGTATCTAGCTGAATAATTTTATCTTTTAAATTTATCTCAGAATGTAGCATTTAGTTTTATTTTAAAGCCTGATTTCCAAGTGAGTTCTTTTTTATTATACAGGGTATCCAAATGGGTGGTTCCCACTTATCTGTTGAAATACCAAATGGAGTATTACTTAACAAGTGAGAAGTAAGTTCCTATGTGTTAGTCATAAGCAAAAGGAGAATTTTAAGATAAAATTGTTTTAGAACAGGCCTTTGGAAATTCCTTTATTTCTTTTAATTTTAATAATGATTAAAAAGCAATTTTTGTCTCCTACCTACATACACCAAAGTTATTTGTGAAGCACAGTCAAATTTTTTAAAGATCTGGAAATATTTAACAGAATAAAATGAATACATGTAATCATACTAATAATTTATTTGCAACAAAAAAGTCTATTATGTTGTTTTAAAATGTGGGATAAGATAGTTATTTTGTGCATAATTTCTTCTGTGTTGTGTTATATTTTTACATTTTCCTTTATTTGTATCAGTGATAAAAGTTTAAATTTGCCTCTTATCAATGAATCTAATAATTTATAAAGATATTTTGAGTCCTTTTCTTTGAAAGTTGGGGAATTTAATTTACTTTGACAACAGAATCTGAAGACATATTATCAGATTCAGTAATAAAAAATACACATGATCTCACTGTTAGAAAAGAAGTACAGCAAATCTGCTTTCAATTTAAACAACTGAAACTCTGAAATAATTGCATTTTCCATTGTATATGCCTATGTTTTAAAAAAACTTGTAAATCATGATTTAAAAAAAATCAGGGAATGATTTGAGTTTAGTTCAAATGCAGTTTAGTATTTCATAACTTCTATCTATCATAAGTTCATAGACATTTATTTATTTAATGGATTTTTTGTTTATTGTAATATGAGTTAGAGATCTCAGTGTGCAAACCTCTGGCGCATGTGTTGTACAGGTAAAGAGAGAAAATAGTCCCATCCTCTGAAGTTCCAGGCACAGTTCTGTAAAGGAAGGCATAAAGTGAGAAACGGAAAAAATATATCCTTGTACTCATGAACTTACGGCTGTAGAGGTTTTCTGCCACTTACGTGGTCCTTCCTTCAGTATGTAGCAGATAGAATTCCTCTTTCATGGATGGAGAAACCAAGACACAGGGAAGCTGATTTTCCCCAGTAAGGTCAGAATGGGATCATGAGTTTTCTCCTCCCAAGTCTTGACCCTTTTTCACTTCATTGTAATATTTGTTATAAAGAATAGTCACAGGAAGGAGGCTTATGTAAGTTCAAGTTTCTCAACTATATCACTTTCCGTCTCTGTGAAGAATTTCTTTTAGCATTTCCTTCAAGATATGCCGACTGGCAATAAATTTCCTCAATTTTTGTCTGAGAAAGATTTTATTTCTCCTTCAACTTTTTTTCTTTTTTTGGACCTCTTTTTAAATTTTTTTTTATTTTTTAACATTTTTTATTGGGATTAGAGTATAATTGCTTTACAATGCTGTGTTAATTTCTGTTGTATAACAAAGTGAATCAGCTATATGTATACATATATACCCATATCCCTCTTGAGTCTCCCTCCCACCCTCCCTATTCCACCCCTCTGGGATGGACCTAGAGTCTGTCATACAGAGTGAAGTAGGTCAGAAAGAGAAAAACAAATACCGTATGCTAACACATATATATGGAATTCTCTCCTTCACTTTTGAAGCACAGTTTTTCACTCCATTCCTTTCTTGCTTGCATGGTTTCTGAGAAGTCAGATGTAATTCTTATCTTTGCTTTTCTTATAAGGAAAGGTTTTTTTTTTTTTCTAATCTGGTTTGTTTCAAGATTTTTTTCTTTACCTTTGATTTTCTATGTTCGAATATGATATACCTAGGTGTAGCATTCATAGACATTTCAATTGGAAAGTGTGAAAATAGGTCAGTTTTTAAATGTTGTCCTAATTGTACTCTGTGTAGAATAAAACTTTGAAACTTCAGGGGAGAGGTGGTCTGTTAAAATTAAAGTGGATATATAAAATTTTAATTCCAAAAAATTGTAATGGAATGATTATTGGACTGAAAGTCAGAAGGTCTAAGAAAATCACTTAGCCTTTCTGTAAAATTGAAATGTATAATTCTTTCCATGTTCAAACTCACAGAAGAGTTGTAGAAAATTAATATACTATTAAAAGTGTTTCTAGAATCATAAAGCCTTGAACAAAAATGAAGATAATTGTTATTATTGTGTCCACAGTTTAACCCAACTCAGATTTATCCAAAGCAGTATCCATAACAATATACAGTGATAAAAATAACCCATCCTAAAAGTTGGATTATATGCTCCAATTTAAATATTCTTTACTCTATCCTTTATTTCCCTATTCAAAAACCTATATAGTAAATCAGCTGTTATTCATTCTATATTTTGCAGTTTTAAATAGAGATGTTTCTTTATCTTTATTGTTACAAATGAAGGGAGAAAATTACTCCCAGTTCAAGCCAAGTACCTTTTCCAAGAGTCTCCTTGCAAGCCTAATAGTTCAACTATAGAACCACAGTTCAGCCTCAAGGTTAGGTTTCTAGGGGAACCATCTCCATTATAGCATAGTACTTAAGAGCGTGGGCTGTGGACCGAGACTAACCTAGTTGAAATTCACCTATACCACAGACTAGCTACTTGTTTCCACCTTTTTTGGGAGAATAGGCTCTTCTAGGCTAGGCTTCCAAGAAACACTTTCCTCATGGAAGCTAAAAAACAGAATTCAGTATTGGCTTCTTAAGTAAAATTATAATCTAAACATTATTTTACTGTCATGTGGGAACTTTTTTCTTAAAAATGATTCATGTAGAGTAGTTTTAGGTTCACAGCAAAATTAAGAGGAAGGCACAGTGATTTCCCATATACCCCCTCTCACTCATTACACCTCATGCATTACACCTCATGCATAGCCTCCACCATCATCAACATCCCCCACTGGAGTAGGACATTTGTTACATTTGCTGAACAGATATTGACACATAATAATCACCCAGTCCATAGTTTACGTTAGGATTCACTCTTCATGTTGTACATTTTATAGATTTGGGCAAATATATAATGCTATGTCCATTATTATAGTGTCATACAGAGTATTTCTACTGCGCTAAAAATTCTCTGTGCTCTGCCTATTCATTCCTTCCCACCTTTCCCCCAACCTCGGGCAACCACTGATCATTTTACTGTCTTCATAATTTTGTTTTTTCCAGAAGGTCATATAGTTGGAATCACACAACATGTAGTCTTTTAAGGTTGGATTTTTCACTTAGTAATATGCATTTAAAGTTTCTCCATGTGTTTTCATGTCCTGATAGCTCATTGCCTTTTACCACTGAGTAATATTCCATTGTCTGGATGCAACTCAGCTTATTAATTCATTCACATTTTGGTGGACCTCTTGGTTGAAATTTTGACAGTTGTGAATAAGGCTACTATGAATGTGCATATGCAGGTTTGTGTGGTCATAAATTTTCAACTCTTTTGTATAAATACCAAGGAGAATGATTGCTGGATCTTACAGTAAGAGTATGTATAGTTCTCTAAGAAACTGCCAAAATGTCTTACAAAATAGCTCTACCATTTTGCATTCCCACTAGCAATGAATGACAGTTATTTTTGCTCCACATCCTCACTAAAATTTGGTGTTGTCAGTATTCAGAATTTTGGCTATTCTAATAGGTGTGTAGTCATATCTCATTGGTGTTTTATTTTGCATTTTCCTGATGACAAATGATGTGGAGCATCTTTTTATATGGTTACTTTCCATATGTATACCTTCTTTGGTGAGATTTTTGTCAAGATATTTGTCCCATTTTTGATCCAAAATGTTTATTATTGTTGTGTTTTAAGACTTCTTTGTATATTTTAGATAACAGTCCTTTATTTGATATGTGTTTTGAAAATATTTTCTTCCAGTCTGTGGTTTATCTTTTCATTCTTTTAACATTATCTTTTGCAGAGCAGAAATTCTTAATTTTAATGAAGTCCAGTTTATCAGCTCTTTTTTTCAAGGATCATCTTTTGGTGTGTATCTAAAATGTCATTGCCAAGCCCAGTGTCATCTAAATATTTTCCTATGTTATCTTACAGGAGTTTTATAATTTTGTGTTTTACATTTAGGCTTATGATCCATTGATTTAATTTTTGTGAAAGGTGTAAGATTTATATCTACAGTCATTTTTTTTCATACGGACCTCTAGTTGTTCCAACACCATTTGTTGAAAAGACTACCTTTGCTTCATTGTATTGCCTTTGTTCCTTTGGCAAAGATCTGTTGACTATATTTGTGTGGGTCTAGGTCTCGGCTCTGTATTCTGTTCTCTAGATCAATATTTGTCTATTATTTCACCAATATCAGACTGTCTTGATTACTGTAGCTTTATATTAAATCTTAAAGTCGGGTATTGTCAATCCTCCAACTTTGTTCTTTTTCAATATTGTGTTGGCTATATTGGATATTTAACGACTCCATATAAGTATAGATATAGTTTGTCAATATCCACAAAATGACTAGCTGGGAAGGATAATGTTCTTTAATTAAACTCTTTTTATTCATCCCTTTAGAATAGTATCTTATCATCAAAGAACATGTTGGCTTTATTTTTTTCTTAAGTGGAATCATTTTCAAAAAGTAAAGCCTATATCAGGTTATAAATTGAAGTGACAACAAACTACATGCCTAATAAAATTTTCTCCAAGAGGGTGAGTTAAACACATGCTTCTGATGAAGAAAGAAAAAGGACTTTCTGTTCTTGACCAACTTGCATGATGTCCTTATTCTCTAGCTTAGTTACAAAGTCCATTAGACTCTGTCCAAGAACTTGTGTTAATTCATGTACTTGCCAGGATGTGCATAAATTGTACCATTTATTCAATTGACTTCTTTTCTTTCAGAGAATAAGCAAGGCAATTTTTTTCTTAAACATAAATCTTAATCTGTAATATGTGAGCTCCATAAATACTTTCTATAAACCAGTACATTTATCACCAGTTTTCACAGCCCTGATCATTTAAATGGCTAGCACACACCGAAAGCTGTCTTTGGTTTGTGTATAGTTATTCCAACACTTATTTTGGTTTAAAGCCTTTGTAGAGGTTGTGATAGAATCATACTTTATACACACTCATAAACTGAGTTTCAGGCTGAGGGACAGTATTACTGCTGGGTATCTTTTAATGAGCATCTACCTTATTCTGAGCACTCTTCTAAGTACATTGCTTGTATTGTTTCATTTATTCATCACAATAACTGACTAAGGAAACTGAGACACAGAGATGTGAAATAATTTGACCAAGGTCACATAGTTATTATGTACTGCACCTATGATTTAAACATAAACACTTTTATTGCAGAGTCAAAAATCTTAGCAACTATTTTATGTTGTGTTCTAAAATTTGCTGAGCAATTACCATGTGCTAATCACTATTCTAAATGTTTTAAATGGATTGGTAGTGTATGAGGTTATCCTTTCTTTATTCTACTGACTGCCCTCACTCAGCTTCAAACTAACCTTACACCTAGCCTTAACATTTTTGCCATGCTAGGAACATTTTACTTAAAATAGAGGTGATAATATTGAACAGTTAATTGCTGGATATATCAAATAAGTACCGGTGGTTGAAGTGTCTTTCATGTCCCTGAGCTATTTTATAATAAGAGCCCTCGAAGCTTTATCACTCCTCTTAATATCTCCTCTTCTATCTAAGCAAATAAATATCATCTTGCTATTAAAAGCCTATTTCATCTTCATTGAAAAAGATTATTCATTGGAAAAGATTTTTCTGAGAGATTTGGGATTTCTTTCTAAATCATTGTTTCTTAATCCTTTCTCAGCTCTGAGTATAATGATAGGCTTTTCTTATGTGTTCCTATCTCCTTGGAACTGATTGCATTTACCTTTAAACATACTAAATGGATCCCTAAGGTCTACAATGAAGTGAACAATTTTAAATCTTCGTGTACTTATTAATCTACAGTTATATTATTTGTTTCAGAATAGCTCTAGTTCTGCTGTTAATATTGTACAGCACAGGGAAATATAGCCATTATTTTATAATAATTTTAAATAGAGTATTATCTATAAAAATATTGAATCATTATGTTGTACACCTGAAACTAATATAATATTACGAATCAACTATATTTCAATAAAAATAAGACTTTAGCACACATGCTTTAAGTATTCCAAGGCCAAGTTTTTCTAGCACATGGAATATTCTAGTCCCTCTCTGGAAGCCAAAGAGTAACAGTGAGCCCTCAGATTTACGGCAAAGTAGGTTCATCACAATAATACGGACTTCAGCTATTTTCTCCTTTTTTCTTCTAGACCTATTTTATGTATGATACTTTCTCAACACTTCAGCCCAGATACATCACTCCCTTCTATTAAGTCCTAATACTTATGGTCTATACCTATTATTTGGCAAGTAAAAACCTCCTTGAAATGTCTTTTGCACTGTTGTCTTGCTTGTTGACTTTTTTTTTTTTTTGTGGTACACGGTCCTCTCACTCTTGTGGCCTCTCCCGTTGCAGAGCACAGGCTCCAGACGCGCAGGCTCAGCGGCCATGGCTCATGGGCCCAGCCGCTCCACGGCATGTGGGATCTTCCCGGACTGGGGCACGAACCCGTGTCCCCTGCATCGGCAGGCAAACTCCCAACCACTGCGCCACCAAGGAAGCCCCAACTTGTTGACTTTTTATCATTAAATAGATTTTAAGCACCTCAATCACAGGTACCACGTTACTTACTTGCTGTCTCCACAGACTATAAGATAATACATAGTAGATATGAGGGTTCAATAAATATTTGTTGATTTATTTGTTTGTTTATTTAAAAGGAAATACTAGTATATTCTGTTCTAAAACTTACTGTGTATATAGAAGAATGCAGTTTCTTTCTCAGAATGACGGTTAGGGTTGAGGTAGTAGGGGTAGCAATTGGAGTACAAATGTATGTGGCGTGGGAGATAGGCTATTATAGGGGTTTAAACATCAGTTGTCAATCTTTTAAAGTTTTATATCAACAACAATGTATTGAATTTCAGTGACAAAAGATTGGAATTATAGGAAACATGAGATTAAAATCATAGATCTTAGAATAAAAGTAAATATCAGCAGATGCACTGCCTTTTCATACAGGTATATTATTTTTTATTTCTTGTATATTGAAACTGAGGCTCAAAGAGGTTAAGTTACTAAAATGTTCAAGTGATGAAGAGAGAGTTAGAACCCAGGACACTGTTAATATATGGCATAGCTTGCCACTTTCATCTTTACTAAAGTTTCTATGTGGGTTATGTGGCTCACTAAAGTAAGAAAGACTTAAAACTCATCTTTTGGTGTACAGCAGGATAGGGAAGACTGATTGAGGAAAACAATAGACTGATTAGGAAAGAAAAATGTCATGGTGGGAAGGAGATAGAGACTAAGGAGTGTTATGGATGATTCCAGGCTCCTAAGCTTCAAGTAGTGAGAGAAGATTGTGGCAGTGACTTTTCAAGAGAGCAGAGAAGGAACATAACTACAGAGGTGTCTTGACAAAATTAAGTGAATTTGTTATAAAATCTATTAAAATTTTTAAACAACTTTTTCTTGTGCAAATGGGTCATGGTGTGCAGGGCAATTGTGTAATTTTGCAGACAGAAAGGTTAGAGGATAGAGCAATTTGCGAGAAATGTTTGAGCAATGATCTTACTGATATGAAGAAAAAGAATAGTGAGTCAAATAAACAACCTAAATTTACACCTAATTATAAAAGGAACAAAGTCCAAAGATAGTAAGAGGGATGAAATAATAAACATCAGAGCAGAAATAAATGGAATAGAGACAAAAAAATAGAAAACATCAAAGAAACTAAGAGCTGTTTTTTTAACATCTTTATTGAAGTATAATTGCTTTACAATGGTGTGTTAGTTTCTGCTTTAGAACAAAGTGAATCAGTTATACATATACATATGTTTCTATATCTCTTCCCTCTTGCATCTCCCTCTCTCACACCCTCCCTATCCCACCCCTCTAGTTGTTCACAAACCACGAGCTGATCTCCCTGTGCTATGTGGCTGCTTCCCACTAGCTATCTATTTTACGTTTGGTAGTGTATATATGTCCATGCCACTCTCTCACTCTGTCACAGCTTACCCTTCCCCTCCCCATATCCTCAAGTCCATTCTCTAGTTGGTCTGAGTCTTTATTTCCATCTTACCCCTAGGTTCTTCATGACCTTTTTTTTTTTCTTGGATTCCATATATATGTGTTAGCATACGATATTTGTTTTTCTCTTTCTGACTTACTTCACTCTGTATGACAGACTCAAGGTCCATCCACCTCACTACAAAGAAACTAAGAGCTGTTTTTTTTAATGTTAAAAAAATTGATAAACTTTTAGCCAGACTCACCAAAAAAAAAAGGAAAAGAGAGAGAGAGAGAGCCCAGATAAATAAAATTAGAAATGAAAAAAGGAAAAGTCACAACCCATATTACAGAAATACAAACAGTTACAAGAAAATTCTAAGAACAATTACAGGCAAACAAATCAGAGAACTTAGAAAAATGGATGAACTCTTAAAAACATACAATCTTCCAAGACTGAAGCAGGAAGAAACAGAAAATCTGAACAGACCAACTACTAGTAATGAAATTGAATTATTAATTCAAAAAACTCACAACAAATGAAAGTCCAGAACCAGACGGTTTCACAGGTGAATTCTACCAAACATTCAAAGAAGAGTTAACACCTATCCTTCTCAACTTCCCAAAGTTTGAAGTGGAGGGAATACACCTGAACTCATTCTGTGAGGCCAACATTATCCTGACAACCAAATCAGACAAACACACTCCAATAAAAAAGAAAACAATAGGCCAATATCCCTGGTGGACATGGATACAAAATTCTCAACAAAATATTAGCAAATCATTTTCAATAATACTTTAAAAGGTTCATACATCATGGTGGTCAAGTGGGATTTATTCCATAGATGCAAAGATGATTCAACATATGCAAATCAATCAACGTGATAACCACATAAACAAAATGAAGGATAAAAATCACGTTTTTGTCAATAGATGAAGAAAAAGCTTTTGAAAAAATTAAATATCTGTTCATGAAAAATCTTTCAACAAAGATGGTATAGAGGGAACATACCTCAGCATAATAAAGGCCATTTTTGACAGACCCACAGATAACATTATACTTGATGGTGAAATTTTTCCTCTAAGATCAGAAAGAAGACAAAGATGCTCACGGTTGCCACTTTTATTCAACATAGTATTGGAAGTCCTAGCCACAGCAATTAGACAAAAAACTAAATAAATAAAACACATAAAAATATGGTGAGATGTTTTGTATTGAGAATCTAGCATTCTTCTAAACTTGTTTGTGATTAAATAAGTTTGAGTGATGAACTATAAGAGAGGGTAAAATTTCACTCCTGAGCAAAGGAAAAATGTTGCATTTCAACTTCAAAAGTCTTTCTGCCTGCTTCTAAATGATCATTACAGGGTTTCAAAACAATTAGGTAAAATGAAATTAAAACATGAATATGGTTAATCCTATGCAAGACTATTTGGACAAAAGTTTATATATATATATATATATATATATATATATATATCAACAGTTTAAGCTATAATATAACAAGATATGAGACAAATTACTGAGCCAAGTGCAGAACATGGGCAGTAGTACCTGTCAAATTTGATCTCCTGTGTAGAGACCACAGAGAGAATATCTCTGTAACTCTAGAAATGAAAAGTTCAGTTGTATTTATGCTCTTTGCCCAAATTACAGCAGAAGCCTTGCCTATTTAGTTTTGGCCACCCATAAGAGGTAAGCAAGCATTACGTAAGTACCCTTTAGCAGAACCAAAATTGACAATAATGCTTGATTCGGCCCAGTATAAACATGTATATGTTTTTGAAGTGTCATTTTGACACTGACAGCATTTTTCTAATGTTAGAAGATAAATTATGACTAGGTAATATCAGGCAAGGATGAGAAAGAAAACACTGATGGTGTTTCCTTTTAGGTATTTAGCCTTATACTTTTTTAGCCTTGAAAGACTGGTCTTAGGTATAAATGATATTTGTCGACAGGAAAAGAAAGTTCATTGATTAAATGATCTCCTGGGAATGGTCAAAAAGATGCCAGATTTTATGTAATCAGTTGGCTAGGAGATGTTTTAAATATGTGTATAGTTGGATAGTACTTTAGAGATCATCATTTTATAAATAGGAACAGTGAGGTCAAGAGTAAGGAAGTTATTTAATTAAGATTTCTTTAATAGATCTTAATTTTTAGAGCAGTTTTAGGTTCACAGAAAAATTGAGTGGAAGATATTGAGATCGATCTATTTGAATATCCTTTCACCAATATGAGACTGTCTTTATTACTGTAGCTAAATAATTTTACTGATTTCTGCTCTAATTCTTATTATTTGATTTGCTTACCTTGAATTTAATTTTCTCTTCCTTTTCTAGTTTTCTAAGTTGGAAAATTATATCTTTGATTTTAGATCTTTCATTTTTCTTAATACATGCATTCAATGCTCTAAATTTCCCTCTAACCACTGCTTTTTCTGCGTCCCCCAAATTTAAGTTGTATTCCCATTTTCATGTGTTTCAAAATATTTGTTCAATATCTCTGCAGAGTTCTTCTTTGACACATGTTTTTTAGAAGTTTGTTGCTTAATATCCAAGAATATTGGGATTCTGTAGATATCTGTTATTGATTTCTAGTTCAATTCCATAGTAGTCTGATAGCAGACATTGTATGATTTATATTATTTTAAATTTGTTAAGGTGTGTTTTATAGGCCAGAATGTGATCTAAGTGGATGTTCCATATGAGTTTGAGCAGACTGTGTATTTTGCTTTTGTTGGAGTAAGTAGTCTATAGCTGTTCATTATATCTAGTCGATTGATGGATTTTTAAGTTCAGCTATGTCCTTACCGAATTTCTGTATACTGCTGCTGTCTGATTCTGACAGAGGATTTTCAAGTCTCCAACTATAAGGGTGAATTCATCTAATTCTCTTTGTAGTTCTATCGGTTTTTATATCAAAATGTTTTTAATTTTTTTCAACTTTGCTGAGCTGTAGTTAACAAAATTGTATATATTTAAAGTATACAATATGATGCTTTAATATAAATGTACATGGTGAAGTGATTGAAACAATCAGGCTAATTAGCATTCATTGCTTCAAACAGTTACATTTTTCTTTTGTACAGTTTTTTCTTTTTATCTTCCAATCCCCTTTCCCTCTGACAACCACGTTTGTTCTCTGTATCTATGACTGTTTCTTTTGTTTGTTTGTTCATTTGTTTTGTTTTTTAGATTCCACATATAAGTGAAATAATATGGTATTTGTCTTTCTCTGTCTTATTTCATTTAGCAAAATGACCTTTAGTTCCATCCATGTTGTGACAAATGGCAAGATTTCATTCTTTTTTATGGTTGAGTAATATTCCATTGTATGTATATATATGCCACATTGTCTTTATCCATTCACTCATCGACAGACACTTAGGGACATTCATTTATCAATGGACACAAGGTTGCTTCCATACCTTGGCTCTTGTAAATAATGCAACAATGAACATAGGGGTACACATGTCTTTTTGAATTACTATTTTTGTTTTCTTCAGAAAAATACCAAGAAGTAAAATTGCTGGAGCATATGTGATATTTATTTTTAATTTTTTGAGGAACCTTGATACTATTTTCCGTAGTGGCTGCACCAATTTATATTCCCACCAAAAGTGCACAAGCATTCCCATTTCTTCACATCCTCAACAACACTTGTTATTTGTTTTTTTGATAATAGCCATTCTTACAGGTGTGAGGTAATATCTCACTGTGGTTTTGATTTGCATTTCCCTGATGATTAGCAATGTTGAACAGCTTTTCATGTGTCTCTTGGCCATCTGTTTGCCTTTGGAAAAAATGTCTATTCAGGTCCTCTGCCCATGTTTTAATCAGGTTGTTTGTTTTTGAGATGCTGAGTTTTATAAGGTTTTTGTATGTTTTGGATATTAACCTCTTATCAGGTGTATTGTTTGCAAATATATTCTTCATTAATAGGTGGCATTTTTGTTTTGTTGACATTTTCCTTCACTGTACAAAGCTTATTAGTTTGATGTAGTCCCATTTGTTTATTTTTGCTTTTGTTTCCGTAGCCTGAAGACACAATTCCAAAAAATTATTACTAAGACCAATGTCAAAAAGCATACTACCTATATTTTCTACTAGGAGGTTTTTGGTTTCAGGACTTATATTTAAGTCTTTAATCTGTGTGAGTTTATTTTTGTACATGATGTGAGAAATAGTCCAGTTTGATTCTTTTGCATTGCAGCTGTCCAGTTTTCCCAACACCATTCATTGAAAAGACTGTCTTTTCTGCTTTATATATTCTTACCACTTTTGTAGTAGATTAATTGACCATATAAGTATGGGTTTATTTCTGGGCACTTTATTCAGTTCCATTGCTCTATGTGTCTGTTTTTGTGCCAGTACCATACTGTTTTGATTACTGTAGCTTTGTAGTATAGTTTGAGAGCAGGGAGCATGATACTTCTAACTGTATTCTTCTTTCCCAAGATCGTTTTTGCTCTTTGGGTTATTGTGTGCTTCCATACAAATTTTGGAATTATTTGTCCTAGTTCTGTGAAGAATGCCATTGGTATTTTGATAAGGATTGCATTAAATTTGTAGATTGCCTGGGATAGTATGTCATATTAACAACATTAATTCTTCCAGTCCATGACCATGGTATATCTTTCTATTTGTTTGTATCATCTCCAATTTCTTTCACTGATATCTTATATTTTTCTGAGTACAGATATTTTAGCCTCTTAGTTGGATTAACTCCTAAGTATTTTATTATTTTTGTTACAGTTGTAAATGGGATTGTTTTCTTAATTTCTGTTTCTGATACTTTGTTGCTAGTGTGTGGAAACACAACAGATTTTTGTATATTAATTTAGTATCCTACAAATTTACTGAATATATTTATTTGTTCTAATAGTTTTTTGCTGGCATCTTTAGGATTTTCTATATATAGTATCAAGTCATATGCAAACAGTGGCAGTTTTATTTCTAACATTCTGATTTGGATGACTATATTTATTTTTGTCTGGTTGCTGTGGCTAGGATTTTCAATAATATGTTGAATAAAAATGGCAAAACTTGGCATCCTTGTCTTCTCCCTGATCTTAGAGGAAATGCTTGCAGCTTTTCACCATTGAAAGTGTTGTTAGCTGTGGGCTTGTCAAAAATGGCCTTATTATGTTGAGGTATGTTCCCTCTATACCCACTTTTTTGAGAGTTTTTATTATGAATAATTGTTGAATTTTGTCAAATGCTTTTTCTGTATTTATTGATATGATCCTATGATTTTTATTCTTTAATTTTTTAATGTGGTACATAACATTCATTGACTTGTGGATATTGTACCATCCTTCATTTCTGAGATAAGTCTCACTTGATCATGTTGTATGATGTGTTGTTGAATTCAGTTTGCTAATATTTTGTTCAGGATATTTGCATCCATGTTCATCAGGGATATTGGCCAGTAATTTTGTGTGTGGTGTCTTTGTCTGATTTTGGTATCATGGTGATTTGTACTTGTAGAATGAGTCTGGAAGTGTTCCTTCTTTTTCAAGTCATTGGAATAGTTTGAGAAGGATAGGTGTTAACTCTTCTTTAAATGATTGGTAGAATTCACCTGTGAAATGTTCCAGTCCTAGACTTTTGTTGGTTGGGAGTTTTAAAAATTATTACTGATTCAATTTCATTACTGGTAATTGGTGGATTAATATTTTCTATTTCTTCCTGATTCAGTTGGGATACTGTACTTTTCTAGGAATTTATTCATTTCTTCTAGGTTATCCATTTTATTGGCATAAAATTATTCATAATGATCTCTTTTACTCCTTTGCATTACTGTGGTGTCAGTTGTAGCCTCTCCTTCTTTATTTCTAATTTTATTTTTTTGGGCTGTCTCTTTTTTCTTGATGAATCTGGCTAAAAGTTTAACAATTTTGTTTATCTTTTCAAAAAACCAGCTCTGAGTTTCATTGATCCTTCTTTATGTTTTTTTTTCTTTAATTTAACTTAAGTGCTGCTATAAATAGGACACTGTCGGTTATACCATTCTTATACATGGTCATGGTGCTTTTTATCACCAGCCTCACTATTTGTTTTCATTATTCAATGAAAATATAATGGAAAAGAACAGCTTGCCTTCCATTATGGTCATAAAACAAAACAATCTCATCTTAAAAACATTGCATTTGGAATGATACAAGTTCAGCTTTTGATGGAGTTTGTATTTCTCTTAAGGTACTAAAACTAGATTTTACTCCAATTATAAACTCTCATAGAAATAACTTGCCATTTTATAGAGCTATTTTTGTGTTGATATGGAAATTAACATTTAGAAAATGAGAACACACAAAGACGAAATTTAGGATATCTGGTAAGGTATTTTAAAAATCTAATAATAAAACAAATTGGCAAGTAAGTGTACTTTTAATGGTATTCTCAGAGAGATGTTGGACTATATAGATGAACTATTATTAGATTCCCCTTCTGTTGACCATTTTTCATTTGTTGTAATAGAGTTGTATTTTCCTAACCAGCTTGATTTATTTGCTGATGAATCAATTCTACTTTTGGGCAATTGAGTTTATAGAGAAGGTATCAAATATGCTGAGCTTGGAGGAAAATTGTGAAAATAAGTCTTATGGGAATAGACTGATGAATTCATTAAAATAATTTCAGGTAATGGTGTACTAACCCCAAAATGACTTTTCTTAAAGTTCTCTTTGAACATATTTTCATTTATCTTACTTGAATTATGCCTGTGTTAAAGAGGTCAAAAATAACATAACATAAATATAATACAATACATAAATTTAATAACATAAGTAGCTATTTCATCCAGGAAAAATCCCAAGTACTATAAAGGGAGGTAAACAAACAATTGACCTTTTGGAAAATGGTGTTTTATTTCACTAGTCACAAACATTTTTCTTCACCTAATTATTTACATCAATTTTATTGAAGTATAAGTTGATATACATAAAAATGCACCCATTTTAAATGTACAGTTTAATGGGTTTTGACACACACATACATCCATGTAACATGACCACAATCAGGAAGAATCATCCCAAGAAGTTCTCTTGTGCCTTTTTGCCCTCCATGCCCCCATGTTTTACCCCAGATAACCACTGATCTGCTTTCTATCATTTTATATGACTATTATATTATTTAGAATACAAAATAAATTTGTACTATTTTCTTTCTTGCTTCTTCTGCTCAGCATAACGTTTTCAAGATCCATTAATGTTGTCATGTGTATTAGTGGCTCATGTTTTGTATCTTTGTAAAGTATACCATTGTATGGATACGCCACTATTTATTCATTCATCTGTTGATTGGTTTTTCTCTTGGTTGTAGGTTATATGCTTCTCCTCATATCTAGTGAACTTTTATTGGATGCAATACATCACAAATTTTTATGCTGTTTATTGCTGTATTTTGTTTTATCCTTTAAAAGGTGGTTTGTTTGTTTTTCTCTCAGGTGGTTAAATTACTAGTACATCAGCTTGATCCTTTCCGTGTTTGTATTTAAACTTTTTTTAAGGTTGACACTAAAGAACCCTTAATTTTAGCTAATTTACTCTGCTACTAAAGTGTGACACTTCTTTTGTCTCTACAGAATGTCTCACCTGTTTAACGAAGTCTCTCCATTATTGCTCATAAGATCAAGCTATTCTCAGTCCTTTTTGTACTCTGGGAAATATTCCGCTTAAATATCCCAATAATTGGTCTTTCTTGGTAGTTGTTGTTCTTTCCTGGACTCATAGCATTTTACCCTCCACTTGCAGAGAATAGTGTCCAGCCAAATACTCAAGGTAGCCATGACATAGATTTATGGATCTCTTTCTAAGTACGATGTTCTTCTCTCTAGTACTCTGTCTACATATTCTAGACAATTCAGCTTCCCCAAAGTCCATTTCTGTATCCTCATCTCAGTAAGAGTGTCAGGAATTTTTGGGCTCTCCCTTCCTCTTCTGTGGTCTGGAGATTGCCTCCAGGTAGGAAGACAAAATCTTACAGGGTTTACCACTTTTGTATCTCATATGTTGATTCATAATATTGTGCTACTTATCCAACACCTAAAAACTGTTGTACAGATATTTGGTCTAGTCGTTTTAGGTGTTTGCAGCAAGAGTGAAAATCCCATAGTCCATACTCCTTCATAGGGGGCAGTGGACATGATCCAATTTTTTTTTCTTAACATCTTTATTAGAGTCTAATTGCTTTACAATGGTGTGTTAGTTTCTGCTTTATAACAAAGTGAATCAGTTACACATATACATATGTTCACATATCTCTTCCCTCTAGCGTCTCCCTCCCTCCCACACTCCTTATCCCACCCCACTAGGTGGTCAAAAAGAACCAATCTGATCTCCCTGTGCTATGTGGCTGCTTCCCACTAGCTATCTATTTTACGTTTGGTAATGTATATATGTCCACGCCACTCTCTCACTTTGTCACAGCTTACCATTCCCCCTCCCCATATCCTCAAGTCCATTCTCTAGTAGGTCTGTGTCTTTATTCCCGTCTTACCCCTAGGTTCTTCATGATATTTTTTTTCTTAGATTCCATATATATATGTTAGCATATGGTATTTGTCTTTCTCTTTCTGATTTACTTCACTCTGTATGACAGACTCTAGGTCCATCCACCTCACTACAAATAACTCAATTTCATTTATTTTTATGGCTGAGTAATATTCCACTGTATATATGTGCCACATCTTCTTTATCCATTCATCCGATGATGGACACTTAGGTTGCTTCCATCTCCTGGCTATTGTAAATAGAGCTGCAATGAACATTTTGGTACATGACACTTTTTGAATTATGGTTTTCTCAGGATATATGCCAAGTAGTGGGATTTCTGGGTCATATGGTAGTTCTATTTGTAGTTTTTTAAGGAACCTCTATACTGTTCTCCATAGTGGCTATACCAATTCACATTCCAACTAGCAGTACAAGAGTGTTCCCTTTTCTCCACACCCTCTCCAGCATTTATTGTTTCTAGATTTTCAGAAGATGACCATTGTGACCGGTGTGAGATGATATCTCATGGTAGTTTTGACTTTCATTTCTCTAATGATTAATTATGTTGAGCATTATTTCATGTGTTTGTTGGCAATCTGTATATCTTCTTTGGAGAAATGTCTATTTAGGTCTTCTGCCCATTTTTGGATTGGGTTTTTTGGTGTTTTGTTATTGAGCTGCATGAGCTGCTTGTAAATGTTAGAGATTAATATTTTGTCAGTTGCTTCATTTGAAAATATTTTCTCCCATTCTGAGGGTTCTTTTGGTCTTGTTTATGGTTTCCTTTGCTGTGCAAAAGCTTTGAAGTTTCATTCGGTCCGATTTCTTTATTTTTGTTTTTATTTCTATTTATCTAGGAGGTGGGTCAAAAAGGATCTTACTGTGACTTATGTCATAGGGTGTTCTGCCTATGCTTTCCTCTAAGAGTTTGATAGTATCTGGCCTTACATTTAGGTCTTTAATCCATTTTGAGCTTATTTTTGTGTATGGTGTTAGGAAGTGTTCTAATCTCTTACTTTTATATGTACCTGTCCAGTTTTCCCAGCACCATTTATTGAAGAGGCTGTCTCTTCTCCACTGTACATTCCTGCCTCCTTTATCAAAGGTAAGGTGACCATATGTGCGTGGGTTTATCTCTGGGTTTTCTATCCTGTTCCATTGATCTATATTTCTGTTTTTGTGCCAGTCTTGATTACTGTAGGTTTGTAGTAAACTCTGAAACCAGGCAGCCTGATTCCTCCAGGTCCATTTCTCGTTCTCAAGATTGCTTTGGCTATTCGGGGTCTTTTGTGTTTCCTTGCAAATTGTGATTTTTTTTGTTCTAGTTCTGTGAAAAATGCCAGTGGTAATTTGATAGTTATTGCACTGAATTTGTAGATTGCTTTGGGTAGTAGAGACATTTTCACAATGTTAATTCTTCCAATCCAAGAGCATGGTATATCTCTCCATCTATTTGTATAATCTTTCATTTCTTTCATCAGTGTCATAATTTTCTTCATACAGGTCTTTTGTCTCCTTAGGTAGGTTTATTCCTAGATATTTTATTATTTTTGCTGCAATGGTAAATGGGAGTGTTTTCTTGATTTCACTTTCAGATTTTTCAACATTAGTGCATAGGAATGCCAGAGATTTCTGTGCATTAATTTTGTATCCTTCTACTTTACCAAATTCATTGATTACCTCTAGTAGTTTTCTGGTAGCATCTTTAGGACTTTCTAAGTATAGTATCATGTCATCTGCAAACAGTCACAACTTTACTTCTTTTCTGATTTGGATTCCTTTCATTTCCTTTTCTTCTCTGTAGCTAAAACTCCCAAAACTATGTTGAATAAGAGTGGTGAGAGGGGGTAACCTTGTCTTG
The DNA here is from genome assembly GCF_964270905.1 of Leucopleurus acutus. Lineage (NCBI taxonomy): Eukaryota > Metazoa > Chordata > Mammalia > Artiodactyla > Delphinidae > Leucopleurus > Leucopleurus acutus. The sequence continues at coordinate 72,577,406 of NC_139148.1, forward strand.
TTCCTGATCTTAGTGGAAATGGTTTCAGTTTTTCACCATTGTGGACAATGTTAGCTGTGTGTTTGTCATATACGGTCTTTATTATGTTGAGGAAAGTTCTCTCTATGTCAATTTTCTGCAGGGTTTTTATCATAAATGGGTGTTGAATTTTGTTAAAAGCTTTTTCTGCATCTATTGAGATGAACATATGGTTTTTCTCCTTCAATTTGTCAATATGGTGTATCACATATACACCATATACACCATTGTTTGATTTGCATATATTGAAGAAACTTTGCATTCCTGGGAGAAACCCAACTTGATGATGGTGTATGATCCTTTTAATGTGCTTTTGGATTCTGTTTGCTAGTATTTTGTTGAAGAGTTTTGCGTCTATGTTCATCATCAATATTGGCCTGTAGTATTTTTTCTTTGTGACATCTTTGTCTAGTTTTGGTATCAGGGTGATGGGGCCAACGTAGAATGAGTTTGGGAGTGTTCCTCCCTCTGCTATACTTTGGAGTAGTTTGAGAAGGATAGGTGTTAGCTCTTCTCTAAATGTTTGATAGAATTCGCCTGTGAAGCCATCTCGTCCTGGGCTTTTGTTTGTTGGAAGATTTTCATCACAGTTTCAATTTTGGTGCTTCTGTTTGATCTGTTCATATTTTATATTTCTTCCTGATTCTGTCTTGGCAGGTTGTGCATTTCTAAGAATTTTCCATTTTTTCCAGGTTGTTCATTTTATTGGCATAGAGTTACTTCTAGTAATCTCTCATGATCTTTTGTATTTCTGCAGTGTCAGTTGTTACTTCTCCTTTTTCATTTCTAATTCTATTGATGTGAGTCTTCTCCCTTTTTTTCTTCTTGAGTGTGGCTAATGCTTTATCAATTTTTTTTTTTATCTTCTCAGAGAACCAGCTTTTAGTTTTATTGATCTTTGCTATCATTTCCTTCATTTCTTTTTCATTTATTTCGGATCTGGGCTTTATGATTTCTTTCCTTCTGCTAACTTTGGGGTTTTTTGTTCTTCTTTCTCTAATTGTTTTAGGTGCAAGGTTAGGTTGTTTATTCGAGATTTTTCCTGTTTCGGCAGGTAGGATTGTATTGCTATAAATTTCCCTCTCAGAACTACTTTTGCTGCTTCCCATAGGTTTTGAGTCATGGTGTCTTCATTGTGTTTTGTTTCTAGGTATTTTTTGATTTTCCCTTTTATTTCTTCATTGATCACTTCATTATTAAATAGTGTGTTGTTTTGCCTCCATGTGTTTATATTTATTACAGATATTTTCAGATCTTTTACAGATTAATTGATATCTAATCTCATAGCATTGTGATCAGAAAACATACTTGATACAATTTCAATTTTCTAAATTTACCAAGGCTTGATTTGTGACCCAAGATATGATCTATTCTGGAGAATATTCCATGAGTACTTTAGAAAGATGTGTATTGTCTTCTTTTTTTTTTTAATAGAATGTCCTATAAATATCAATTAAGTCCATCTTGTTCAATGTATCATTTAAAGTTTGTGTTTCCTTATTTATTTCATTTTGGATGATCTATCCATTGGGGAAAGTGGAGTGTTAAAGTCCCCTACTATGCATATGTTACTGTTGATTTATCTTTTTATGGCTGTTAGTATTAGCCTTATGTACTGAGGTGCTCCTATGATGGGTGCATAAATATTTACAATTTTTATATCTTCTTCTTGGATCAATCCCTTTAACATTATGTAGTGTCCCTCTTTGTCTCTTCTAATAGTCTTTATTTTAATGTCTATTTTGTCTTATATGAGAATTACTACTCCAAATTTCTTTTGATTTCCATTTGCATGGAATATCTTTTTCCATCCCCTCACTTTCAGTCTGTATATGTCCCTAGGTCTGAAGTGGGTCTCTTGTAGACAGCATGTATATGGGTCTTGTTTTTTTTTTTACCCATTCAGTCAGTCTGTGTCTTTTGGTGGGAGCATTTAATCCATTTACATTTATGGTAATTATTGATAAGTATGTACCTATTCCCTTTTTCTTAATTATTTTAGTTTTCTTATTGTAGGCCTTTTCCTTCTCCTGTTTTTCTTGCCTAGAGAAGTTCCTTTAGCATTTGTTGTAAAGCTGGTTTTGTGGTGCTAAACTCTCTCAGCTTTTCCTTGTGTGTAAAGGTTTTAATTTCTCCATCAAATCTGAATGAGATCCTCACTGGTTAGAATACTCTTGGTTGTAGGTCTTTCTCCTTCATGACTTTAAATATGTCCTGCCACTCCCTTCTGGCTTGCAGAGTTTCTGTTGAAAGATCAGCTGTTAACTTTTTGGGGATTCCCTTGTGTGTTATTTGTTACTTTTCCCTTGCTGCTTTTAATATATTTGTTTGTATTTAATTTTTGACAGTTTGATTAATATGTCTTGGCATGTTTGTCCTTGGATTTATCCTATATTGGACTCTCTGTGTTTCCTGGATTTGATTAACTATTTCCTTCCCCATATTAGGGAAGTTTTCAACTATAATCTCTTCAAATAATTTTTCAGTCCCTTTCTTTTCTCTTCTTCTTCCTGGACCCCTATAATTCGAATGTTGTGGTGTTTAATGTTGTCCCAGAGGTCTGTGAGACTGTCCTCAGTTCCCCTATTTCTTTTTTCTTTATTCTGCTCTGCAGTAGTTACTGCCACTATTTTATCTTCCAGGTCACTTATCCGTTCTTCTGCCTCAGTTATTCTGCTGTTGCTCCCTTCTACAGTATTTTTAAATTCATTTATTGTGTTGGTCATCGTTGCTTGTTTCCTCTTTAGTTCTTCTAGGTCCTTATTAAATGTTTCTTGCATTTTCTCTCTTCTATTTCCAAGATTTTGGATCATCTTTACTATCATTATTCTGAATTCTTTTTCAGGTAGACTGCCTATTTCCTCTTCATTTGTTAGGTCTGATGGGGTTTTATCTTGCTCTTTCATCTGCTGTGTGTTTCTCTGTCTTCTCATTTTGCTTATCTTACTGTGTTTGTGGTTTCCTTTATGCAGGCTGCAGGTTCATAGTTCCCATTCTTTTTGGTGTCTGTCCCCAGTGGCTTATGTTGGTTAAGTGGTTTGTGTATGCTTCCTGGTTGAGGGGACTAGTGACTGGTTTCTCGTGGATGAGGCTGGATCTTTTCTTTCTGATGTGCAGTTCCACATCTGGTGGTGTGTTTGGGGGTGTCTGTGTCCTTATTATGATTTTAGGCAGCCTCTCTGCTAATGGTTGGGGCTTTGTTCCTGTCTTGCTAGTTGTGTGGCATATGGTGTCCAGAACTGTAGCTTGGTGGTCGTTGAGTGAAGCTGGGTGTTTGTGTTGACATGGAGATCTCCAGGAAATTTTCACCATTTGATACTACGTAGAGCTGGGCGGTCTGTTGTGGACCACTGTCCTGAAGTTGGCTCTCCCACGTCAGAGGCACACCACTAACTCCTGGCTGCAGCACCAAGAGCCTTTCATCCACACGGCTCAGAATAAAAAGGAGAAAAGAAGAAAGAAAGAAAGAAAGAAAGAAAGAAAGAAAGAAAGAAAGAAAGAAAGAAAGAAAGAAAGAAAGAAAGAAAGAAAGAAAGAAAGGGGATAAAATACAATAAAGTAAGATAAAATAGATAAAGTTATTAATATAAAAAATAATTATTAAGAAACAAAATTGTTATTTAGAAGAAAAAAAAACGGACAGACAGAACCCTAGGACAAATGGTGAAAGCCAAGCTACACAGACAAAATCTCACACAGAAGCATACACATACACACTCACAATAAGAAGAAAAGGGGAAAAATTATGTATCTTGCTCTCAAAGTCCACCTCCTCAATTTGAGATGATTCGTTGTCTATTCAGGTATTCCAATTCTGCAGGGTACAACAATTTGATTGTGGAGATTTAATCCGCTGCTCCTGAGGCTGCTGGGAGTAATTTCCCTTTCTCTTCTTTGTTCGCACAGCTCCCTGAGTTCAGCTTTGGATTTGGCCCCACCGCTGTTTGTAGGTCACCTGAGGGTGTCTCCTCTTCACTCAGACAGGATGGGGTTAAAGGAGCAGCTGACTCTGTGACTCTGGCTCACTCAGGCCTGGTGGGAGGAGGGGCATGGAGTGCGGGGCGAGCCTGCGGTGGCAGAAGCCAGCATGACATTGCACCAGCCTGAGGCGCTCTGTGTGTTCTCCCGGGGAAGTTGTCCCTGGATTATGGGACCCTGGCAGTGGCAGGCTGCACAATCTCCCAGGAGGGGAGGTGTGGTTAGTGACCTGTGCTCAGACACAGGCTTTTTGGTGGCAGCAGCCGCCGCCTTAGTGTCTCATGCCCGTCTCTGGGGTCTGTGCTGATAGCCGTGGCTCCCGACTGTCTCTGGAGCCCCTTTAAGCAGCACTCTTAATCCCCTCTCCTCGTGCACCAGGAAACAAAGAGGGACGAAAAGTCTCTTGCCTCTTCGGCAGGTCCAGACTTTTGCCTGGACTCCCTCCCGGCTAGCCGTGGTGCACTAACTCATTCAGGCTGTACTCATGCTGCCTGTCCTCTCCCTGCGATCTGACCAAAGCCGGAGCCTCAGCTCCCAGCCCCCGCCCACACCGGCAGGTGAGCAGACAAGGCTCTCAGTCTGGTGAATGCCAGTCGACACCAATCCTCTGTGCGGGAATCTCTCTGCTTTGCCCTCTGCACCCCTCTTGCTGTGCTCTCCTCCACGGCTCCAAAGTTTCCCCCCTCTGCCACCCGCAGTCTCTGCCCACGAAGTGGCTCCTAGTGTGTGGAAACATTTCCTCCTTCACAGCTCCCTCCCACTGGTGCAGGTCCCGTCCCTATTATTTTGTCTCTGTTTATTCTTTTTTCTTTTGCCCTACCCAGGTACGTGGGGAGTTTCTTGTCTTTTGGGAGGTCTGAGGTCTTCTGCCAGCGTTCAGTGGGTGTTCTGTAGGAGTTGTTCCATGTTTAGATGTATTTGTGATATATCTGTGGGGAGGATGGTGATCTCTGCATCTTACTCTTCTGCCACCTTCCTCCTCTCTCCTGGTCTAATTTTTAAAAGGCAGAAATAGGGACTTCAGATCTCATGTCTCCATAGCTCTGGCTATCAATTTGCCTTTCTTCATGGTACAAATTGAAAATGAACAATGTGCAACACTTTGCAGGAATTATATATATATTTATAATACCGCAAAGATTAAAGTTTAGAATTATTCCTATGTTAGTATTCAACCCTAATTACATAGATGAGAAAAATGAGATGCATACATAGTGACTAGGTTCTGAAGAAATTGGACTAAAGATCAAATTTTCTGACTCCCTAGATAGTATTCTTTCCTCTGTACTAATCATTTTTTTTTGTTGTTTCTTAACATCTTTATTTGCGTATAAATGCCTTAAAATGTTGTTAGTTTCTGCTGTTTAAAAAAGTGAATCATCTATATGTATACATATATCCCCATATCCCCTCCCTCTTGTGTTTCCCTGCCACCCTCCCCAATCCACCCCTGTAGGTGGCCACAAAGCACAGAGCTGATCTCCCTGAGCTATGAGGCTGCTTCCCACTAGCTATCTAATTTACATTTGGTAGTGAATATATGTCCATGCCACTCACTCCCTTCATCCCAGATTACCATTCCCCCTCCCAATGTCCACAAGTCCATTCTCTACATCTGTGTCTTTAATCCTGTCTTACCCCTCGGTTCTTCAGGACCATTTTTTTTAGATTCTATATATATGTGTGTTAGCATACTGTATTTCTTTTTCTCTTTCTGACTTACTTCACTCTGTATGACAGACTCTAGGTCCATCCACCTCACTACAAATAACTCAATTTCGTTTCTTTTGATGGCTGAGTAATATTGCATTGTATATATGTACCACATCTTCTTTATCCATTCATCTGATGATGGATATTTAGGTTGCTTCCATTTCCTGGCTATTGTGAATAGTGCTGCAATGAATATTGTAGTACATGACTCTTTTTGAATTATGGTTTTCTCAGGGTATATGACCAATAGTGGGACTGCTGGGTCGTATGGCAGTTCTATTTGTAGTTTTTTAAGGAACCTCCATACTGTTGTCCATAGTGGCTGTATCAAATTACATTCCCACTAACAGTGTAAGAGGGGTCCCTTTTCTCCACACCCTCTCCAGCATTTATTGTTTGTAGATTTTTTGATGATGGCCATTCTAACCAGTGTGAGGTGATAACTTATTGTAGTTTTGATTTGCATTTTTCTAATTATTAGTGATGCTGATGGTGAGCAAGTGTACTAGTCTTCTAGTAACTGTGATTGTAGATGAATGATTTACTTCCTCAGGGTTCTGTAGTCAGGAAATTATAGACTCATAATGGTGTTGCTCTTTGCATAGATGACTATACACAAACTTTTATTAGAATTTTCACTCACTTGTTCCCCAAAGCAGGAACATATCAAATATTTAAAAGCAAAGGCGTGGTCTTAAACTCTAGAGCATTTTTCCCTCACCAACACACTTACAAATGTCATGATTAACTTATTTGAGGTGCTGATGTGTAGTAACATTTATCTTCCTACCCTGACAATGACTAGGCTGTTTATAAATCTGCACACAGAAAGGATCTAGCTGTAGTATCTTTAAGCATCATATTAAATTTGTAGTAATACATTTAGAAAGTGGTACAATTCCTTACTTTAGTAAGTACTCCTCAGGGTTTGTGGGTTTATTTCACAAGGGTGAAGAAAATATAAGGCACTGAGGATATAACATAGTTGTAACCACATAGTTAAAAAAATTGCTCTATTTTTAGTATTTAAGCATTGTTGAAAATGGTTGTAAAGCCACGCTTTTTATAATGTAAGTTATTATGTATTGACTGATGTTATATAGTGATACAAGTGATGGATGATATATGTACAGCTGAACTAAGCCAACTGAATTAACTCTTTTTTTGTTCGTTTTATTTCATTTTTAATTTTTATTGGAGTATAGTTGATTTCAATGTTGTGTTAGTTTCAGATGTGCAGAAAAATGAATCCGATATACATATATATATTATATAAATATATATATATTATATATATATATATATTATATATATATATCCACTCTTTAGATACTTTCCCCATATAGGCCATTACAGACTATTGCGTAGAAGTCACTGTGCTGTATAGCAGGTCCTCTTAGTAATCTATTCTATACATAATTGTGTGTATATATCAATCCCAACCTTCCAATTTATCCCTCCAATCACCTTACCCCCAGTAACCATAAGTTTGTTTTTTCTCTGTAATTCTATTTCTGTTTTGTAGATAAGTTCATTTGTACACTTTTCTTAGATTCCACATAAAAGCGATATCATATGATATATGTCTTTCTGTTACTTACTTCACTCAGAATGACAATCTCTAGTTCCATCCATGTTGCTGCAAATGGCATTACTTCATTCTTTTTTATGATTGTGTAATATTCCATTATATATATATATATACCACATCTTCTTTATCCATTCATCTGTCAATGGACATTTAAGTTGCTTACATGTCCTGGCTATTGTAAATAGTGCTTCAGTGAATATGGGGGCTCATGTATTTTTTAAATTATGCTCTCATAGTTTTCTGGTAGCATCTTTAGGATTCTATATGTTTAGTATCATGACATCTGCAAACAGTGACAGTTTTACTTATTTTCCAATTTGGATTCCTTTTATTTCTTTTTCTTCTCTGATTGCTGTGGCTAAAATTTCCAAAACTATGTTAAATAATAGTGGTGAGAGTGGGCAACCTTGTCTTGCACCTGATCTTAGTGGAAATGATTTCAGTTTTTCACCATTGAGGACGATGTTGGCTGTGGGTTGGTCATATATGGCCTTTATTATGTTGAGGAATGTTCCCTCTTTGCTTACTTTCTTCAGGATCTCTAACATAAATGGGTGGTGAATTTTGTTGAAAGACTTCTCTGCATCGATTGAGATGATCATATGTTTTTTCTCCTTCAATTTGTTAATATGGTGTATCACATTGATTTATTTGCATATATTGAAGAATCCTTGCATTCCGGGAATAAACCCCACTTGATCATGGTGTATGATCCTTTTAATGTGCTGTTGGATTCTGTTTGCTAGTATTTTGTTGAGGATTTTTGCATCTATGTTCATCAGTGATATTGGCCTGTAGGTTTATTCCTTTGTAGCATCTTTGTCTGGTTTTGGTATCAGGGTGATGGTGGCATCATAGAATGAGTTTGGGAGTGTTCCTACCTCTCCTATATTTTGGAAGAGTTTGAGAAGGATAGGTGTTAGCTCTTCTCTAAATGTTTGATAGAATTCGCCTGTGAAGCCATCTGGTCCTGGGCTTTTGTTTGTTGTGAGATTTTTATTCACACTTTCAATTTCAGTGCTTGTGATTGGTTTGTTCATATTTTCTATTTCTTCCTGGTTCAGTCTCAGCAAGTTGTGCATTTCTAAGTATTTGTTCATTTCTTCCAGGTTGTCCATTTTATTGGCATAGATTTGCTTGTAGTAATCTCTCATGATCCTTTGTATTCCTGCAGTGTTAGTTCTTACTTCTTTTTCATTTCTAATTCTATTGATTTGAGTGTTCTCCCTTTTTTTGTGATGAGTCTGGCTAATGGTTTATCAATTTTGTTTACATTCTCAAAGTACCAGCGTTTAGATTTATTGAACTTTGCTATCATTTCCTTCATTTCTTTTTCATTAATTCTGACCTGATTTTTATGATTTCCTTCCTTCTGCTAATTTTGTTTGTTTGTTTTTTTCTTCTTTCTCTAACTGCTTTAGGTGCAAGGTTAGGTTGTTTATTTGAGATGTTTCCTGTTTCTTAAGTTAGGATTGTATTGCTATAAACTTCCCTCTTAGAACAGCTTTTGCTGCACCCCATAGGTTTTGGGATGTCGTGTCTCCATTGTCATTTGTTTCTATGTAGTTTTTGATTTCCTCTCTGATTTCTTCAGTGATCACTTGGTTATTAAGTAGTGTATTGTTTAACCTCCATATGTTTGTACTTTTTACTGATCTTTTCCTGTAATTAATATCTAGTCTCATAGCATTGTGGTCGGAGAAGATTCTTGATGCAATTTCAATTTTCTTAAATTTACCAAGGCTTGATTTGTGACCCAAGATATAATCTATCCAGGAGAATGTTCCATGAGCACTTGAAAAGAATGTTAATTCTGTTGTTTTTGTATGGAATGTCCTTTAAATATCAATTAAGTCCATCTTGTTCAATGTATCATTTAAAGCTTGTGTTTCCTTATTTATTTTCATTTTGGATGATCTGTCCATTGGTGAAAGTGGGGTTAAATGTCCCCTACTATGATTGTGTTACTGTCGATTTCCCCTTTTGTAGCTGTTAGTATTAGCCTTATGTACTGATGGGCTCCTATATTGGGTGAAATATGTTTATAATTTTTATATATTCTTCTTGGATAGATCCCTTGATCATTATGTAGTATCCTTCTTTGTCTCCTGAAATAGTCTTTATTTTAACATCTATTTTGTCTTATATGAGAATTGCTACTCCAGCTTTCTTTTGTTTTCCATTTGCATAGAATATCTTTTTCCATCCCCTCACTTTCAGTCTGTATATGTCCCTAGGTCTGAAGTGGGTCTCTTGTAGACAGCATATATATGAGTCTTCTTTCGATCCATTCAGTGAGTCTGTGTCTTTTTGTGGGAACATTTAATCTATTTACATTTAATGTAATTATTGATATGTATGTCCCTATTCCCATTTTCTTAACTGTTTTTTTTTTGTTCGTTATTGTAGGTCTTTTCCTTCTCTTGTGTTTCCTGCCTAGAGAAGTTCCTTTAGCATTTGTTGTAAAGCTGGCCTGGTGGTGCTGAACTCTCTCAACTTTTGCTTGTCTGTAAAGGTTTTAGTTTCTTCATCAAGTCTGAATGATATCCTTGCTGGGTAGAATAATCTTGGTTGCACGTTTTTCTCCTTCATCCCCTTAAATATGTCCTGCCACTCCCTTCTGAATTGTAGAATTTCTGCTGAAAGATCAGCTGTTAACCATGTGGGGATTCCCTTGTGTGCTATTTGTTGTTTTTCCCTTGCTGCTTTTAATATGTTTTCTTTGTATTTAATTTTTGATAGTTTTATTAATATTTTTCTTGCCATGTTTCTCCTTGGGTTTCTCCTGTATGGGACTCTCTGTGCTTCCCAGACTTGATTAACAATTTCCTTTCCCATATTCGTGAAGTTTTCAACTATAATGTCTTCAAATATTTTCTCAGTCCCTTTCTTTTTCTCTTCTTCTTCTGGAACCCCTATAATTCGAATGTTGGTGCCTTTAACATTGTCCCAGAGGTCTGTGAGAACATCCACATTTCTTTTCATTCTTTTTTCTTTGTTCTGCTCTGCCATAGTTATTTCCACTATTTTTTCTTCCAGGTCCCTTATCCGTTCTTCTGCCTCAGTTATTCTGCTATTGATCCCTTCTAGAGGATATTTAATTTCAATTATTGTGTTCTTCATCACTGTTTGCTCTTTAGTTCTTCTAGTTCCTTGTTAAGCATTTCTTGTATTTTCTCTATTCTATTTCCAAGATTTTGGATCATCTTTGCTATCATTATTCTGAATTATTTTTCAGGTAGACTGCCTATTTCCTCTTCATTTATTAGGTCTGATGGGTTTTTACCTTGCTCCTTCATCTTCTATGTGTTTTTGTGTCTTCTCATTTTGTTTCACTTACTGTGTTTGGGGTCTCCTTTTCACAGGTCACAGGTTCGTAGTTCTTGTAGTTTTTGGTGTCTCTCTCCAGTGGCTAAGGTTGGTTCAATGTGTTGTTTAGGCTTCCTGGTGGAGGGGACTAGTGCCTGTGTTCTTGTAGATGAGGCTGGATCTTGTATTTCTGGTGGGCAGGTCCATGTCTGCTGGTGTGTTTTGAGGTTTCTCTGGCATTATTATGATTTTTGGCAGCCTCTCTGCTAATGGATGGTACTGTGTTCCTGTCTTGCTAGTTGTTTGGCATAGGATGTCCATCACTGTAGCTTGCTGGTCATTGAGTGAAGCTGGGTCTTGGTGTTGAGATCAAGATATCTGGGAGATTTTTGCTGTTTGACACTATGTGGAGATGGGAGTCCTCTTGTGGACCAGTGTCCTGAAGTTGGCTCTCCCACCTCAGAGGCACAACACTGAGTCCTGGCTTGAGCACCAACAGCCTTTCATCCACACAGCTCAGAATAAAAGGGTGAAACAATAGAAAGAAAGAAAGAGGATAAAATAAAGTTATTAAAAGGAACATTAAATGATAATTATTAAGAAAAATATTTTGAAAATTAAAAAAAAAAACTAAAAAAAAAGGGCAGACAGAACACTAGGACAAATGGTGAAAGCAAATCTATACAGACAAAATCGCACACAGAAGCATACACATACACACTCACAAAAAGAGAAAAATAGGGAAAAAATAATATATCTTTGCTCTTGAAGTCCACCTCCTCAATTTGGGATGATTTGTTGACTATTAAGGTATTCCACAGATGCAGGGTACATCATGTTGATTGTGGAGCTTTAATTCACTGCTCCTGAGGCTGCTGGGAGAAATTTCCCTTTCTCTTCTTTGTTTGCACAGCTCTGGGCATTCAGCTTTGGATTTGGACCCACCTCTGCGTTTAGGTCACCTGAGGGCATCTGTTCTTCGCTCAGACAGGATGGAGTTAAAGGAACAGCTAATTCGGGAGCTCTGGCTCACTCAGGCCGGCGGGAAGACAGGGTATGGATGCGGGGTGAACCTGCAGCGGCAGAGGCCATTGTGACGTTGCACCACCCTGAGGCGCTCAGTGTGTTCTCCTGGGTAAATTGTCCCTGGATCACGGGAATCTGGCAGTGGCAGGCTGCACAGGTTCCCAGGAGGGGAGGTGTGGATAGTGACTTATCCTCACGCACAGGCTTCTTGTTGGCGGTAGCAGCAGCCTTAGCATCTCATGCCTATCTCTGGGGTCCGCGCTGATAGCTGCAGCTCACGGCAGTCTCTGGAGCTTCTTTAAGCAGTGCTCTTAATCCCTTCTCCTAATGCACCAGGAAACAAAGAGGGAAGAAAATGTCTCTTGCCTCTTCGGTAGTTCCAGAACTTTTCCTGGACTCCCTCCCCACTAGCAGTGGTGCACTAACCCTTTCCGGCTGTTTTCAAGCAGCCAACCCCAGTCCTCTCCCTGCGATCCGACCAAAGTCTGAGCCTCAGCTCCCAGCTCCCGTCCATCCCGGCGGGTGAGCAGACAAGCCTCTCGGCCTGTTGAGTGCTGGTCTGCGTGGATCCTCTGTGCAGGAATCTCTCTGCTTTGCCCTCTGCACCCCTGTTGCTGTGCTCTCCTCCATGGCTCTGAAGCTTCCCCACTCCGCCACCCACAGTCTCCACCCATGAAGGGTCTTCCTAGTGTGTGGAAACTTTTCCTCCTTCACAGCTCTCTCCCACTGGTGCAGGTCCCATCCCTATTCTTTGTCTCTGTTTTTTCTTTTTTCTTTTGCCCTACCCAGGTACGTGGGGAGTTTCTTGCCTTTTGGGAGGTCTGAGGTCTTCTTTCAGTGTTCAGTAGGTGTTCTATAGGAGCAGTTCCACATTAGATGTATTTCTGATGTATCTGTCAGGAGGAAGATGATCTCCACATCTTACTCTTCCGCCATCTTGAAGCTCCTCTCTTGTGTCTTCTTGATTGGTGCTTCCATTCTTTTTCTGAGATCTTGGATAATCTTTACTGTCATTACTCTGAATTCTTTTTCAGGTAGATTGCCTATCTCATTTTCATTTAGTTGTTCTTGTATGTTTGTTTCTTGCTCCTTTATCTGCAACATATTTCTTTGTCATTTCATTTTGTCTAACTTACTGTGTTTGTGGCTTCCTTTCTACAGGCTGCAGGATCATTGTTCCTCTTGCTTCTGGTATCTGCCCACTGGTGGGTGAGATTGTTCCTGAGACTTGTGCTGTTATCCTCATATTTGGGGGCTGACTGGTGTTGTGGTGACCAAAGCCTGCTCTGGATCTGGGGCTCTGGAAGTGGGGCTTCCTCTTTTCTCTGTGGTTGTTAATGCCCTATCAGGGGTAGGGTCTGCTTCCCATTTGTTGGAGTAGAGCACCCAAGATCTGATTCTTACCTGTGTTTCTGATTTTTGGTGTGAGGTAGTTGGGATTTGAGCACTCCCACTGGGAGAGAAGTCACTGGCTATTCCTTCTCTGGAGCTGTTTACTTGTGAATGTGCCCTGTTGTGTCCCATTTCGCTCACTGTGTGGGCTCACAAAGTACAGTGTTGTTGGCACTGCTCCTGGTCCCACCTTACCTATGCATATGCCAACAGTTGGCCCTTGTGACACTCAGGCATTGTTTACACCAAGCCAGTAGCACAGATCCACTGAGGTCAGGTCCCAGGGTCTGCAGTAATCATGCACCTGGACCCACTGTGGGAGCTATGGAGGAAGCTCAGATTCTGACCTGGCCCAACCTCTCCATGAATGTGTCCACAAAGCCCAAAGCTGCTAAAGCCAGACCTGTCCCAACTTCAGAAGTACTTGTTGTCCTTTTCGATATTTCATAGGTGGTGAATTTAGCAAGCTGTCAGTGGAGGTGTAACTCCATGGTTCATGCAGTCATGAGGAGAGATTTCTGCTCTTCTTCTTTAGTTATATGGCCCCTGGTGCTCAGTTGTGCTTTCATCCCCACCTCTGCATATTTTCCTCCCACCGTAGTCTGCTCCAGAATTTTCTGTAGCACATGAGCCTGTCAGGCAAGAAGAAGCTGAGGCAATGATTGCAGTGAGCAGGCCACCCAGGTGGGAGGGTGCTGGGGTAGTTATTGGAATGCACAAGCCAATCAGGTGACAATTGGGATGAGCCGGTCACCCAGCCGGGGATGGGGGTGGTGGAGAAGGTGATGGGAGGTGCATGCCATCTGGCTCTAGCCAGAGCCCTCCCCAGTGCCTGTGGAGGCAGGAGCAGCACATGAGGTGAGAGACTGCAATGTTGGCCCTTCCCTTTGTGCTTCACTCAACAATGGCACTTTGCTTCTGCGGCAGTTCAGGCTTCCTCCGTGTGCATACCTTGTTGCAGAGCTCCTAACTCGCATCCCCTCTAGCTGTCTCCTCACAGCCAACAGTAGTCCCCTACCCGGGTCTGCTCTCCAAAGCCCACGTTCCAGCACCCGCCCCCATGCACAACAGTGGACACCTGTATCAGGCTGAGGTGCACAGGGCTGTGGCACAGACTATCTGTATAGGTCTCATGCTGTCCTGCCTGCTGCAGTACAGTTTCTGGGCTTTCCTCCAAGCCCCCCAAATTCCCCTTCTGTCCCAGTTGATCCCACTGGTGAGGGAGCTTCCCCAGATGTGGGAACCTCTCCTCACTTTCAGCTCCCCACCAGGGGTTCAGGTCCCAACCCACTTCCTCTCCTCTTCCTTTTCTCTTCTTCTTTCTTTCATCCTACCTGCTTACGTGGGGATCTTTCTTGTCATTTTAGGTGTCTGAAGTCATCTGCTGGTGTTTATCAGGTACTCTGTGAGAATTGTTCCATTTGTAGATGTATTCTTGATCCGTTTGTGGGGAGAGATGAACTCCATGTCCTCCTACTCCTCTGCCATCTTGGAAAGTCCTGAATTAACTCTTTTACTTTTTTTTTAAAGTTTCTTTTTTGTGGACAATTTTAAAGTCTTTATTGAATTTGTTACAATATTGTTTCTGTTTTATGTTTTGGTTTTTTGGCCACAAGACATGTGGGAGCCCAGCTCCCCAACCAGGGATCTAACCCACACTGCCCACATGGGAAGGTGAAGTCTTAACCACAAGGAAGTCCCCTGAATTAACTCTTGATAAAAAATTATTTTAAAAAATATATCTGGTGGTAAGGTAGCTATTTCACTCTCAGTTAAAACATTTGAAAAGAAGTCAGTAATCTTTCTTTTCTTGACTACATGAAGCTTTTTTTCTTTTCTTTTTTTCCCTCTTTTTTAACAAAATTGAGAATAATGAATTAACAAGTGAATAGAAGATCTGGTCTATTACCTAAAGAATACAGTCTTCATCATTTTTTTTGGAAAGTGGTTATTTTATCACATTGCATTTAGTAATTTGTTGGCACAGGTAGGATTAAAGTAATTTCTAAGGAGTTCTCTTTCAAGGTTCTTTCCTTGAAGTACACATTAATGAAAAGCAAAATAATTTAGCCAGTGGTCTGACATGCTTTCATAGGGCAGTACCCCACTCCTTTTTCCATTATCCCTGTATGTTATATTCCCACAAGCGTGCATATGGAATCAATAAGCTCTAAATGTAATCTGGCATAACTAGGTGCCTAGGCACAGTGGCTTTGCATTTTTACCCAGGTTTTCCTTCACAGGCCTGAACAATTGAAATGTTTGTTGACTATTTAAGTCACATATGGGGGTGGTGAGAAGAGCTATTTTCCTGTACTCGTAATGGCAGCACTATTAAAAATGACATCTTATTCCATCTTCTATGTTCACTCCACTGTTCCTTATAGAACCATTCATAAAAGTCTAGTAGAGAGCAAGAGAATATATATGTATGCATATATTTTCACACATACACACTTATTATATAAATAAGCAAACTGACACAAGAGAAATCAGTGATTTTTCTTTATAACAAAAGTAGCATATGCTAGAACTAGTCTCATTTTCTGACTTGTGGTCTAGTGCTTCTTCTGGATCACGTTCATTGCATAGTGCTAGAATGAATTGCTCAAAAGAGTGAGGATATCAAGGTTCCAATTCTCAAAGATCTATTACTAAAAAGTGTTTAAATCCTAATATTTTCATACAGGGACATGTTTGTTTTTTCCTGATAAATTGGACATATTCTGGAAACTATTAAACTTTAGATAAAAACAAATTGTGTATTTTTGGTTTGTTTGAAATAAAGAAAATATTTCTACAGTTATTATGCTTTTATTTTCTGAGTATTTATTACTCTCTGATTTACTATAATAAGCTATCATTCTTTCTTTCAGTTTATAGAATTT
The DNA here is from genome assembly GCF_964270905.1 of Leucopleurus acutus. Classification (NCBI taxonomy): domain Eukaryota; kingdom Metazoa; phylum Chordata; class Mammalia; order Artiodactyla; family Delphinidae; genus Leucopleurus; species Leucopleurus acutus. Next base: position 72,593,321 of record NC_139148.1, read on the forward strand.
TCTATCCCTTATCCTTTCAGATACTTTTTGTAATTCTTTTCCCATTTTTGTGTTACATTTTACAAAGCAATGCCAAATTTCTAGTAAGGTTGTATAGTATTGACTTTGGACTTTCTTTCTTGAAGCACTAATATGACAAATAATATGATTGCCAGAAGAAAGTAATGTGTTATGCTGTATTTCCTTTGGGAAGAGACCATTTTGTAAAATCTCAGACCATAGGAATGTCCATTGATAGCCTTTTGCTTAGTACATGTACTGAAGCAGTCACTTAGATAGTTTTCTGAAGTTTGGAACCCATTTCATTATAGTAGTGATAGAAGACTAGGTTTACATATGATAAATCAGTATTTTATTAAAAGCATCAACTGTTTTTGCATAAAGTCATTTTAAACTGGCAGAAATACAAGTGCTATAGACAGATGATTAAAATTGCATTTAGTTACTCTGAGTCTAATATAATTGGTTTCATTATATCAGGAGAAAATGCAGAGAGATGAAGATTCATAATGAATAAAAATATTCTAATGCACAATCAAATGTTATAGGACTAGAGGACATATATTTTAGGAACATTCAGTACTTTAACTTAACCAGCTAGAATTCTATTTTTTAAAGCTCCATTTTATTTAACGTTTTGAAATTAAGAATTTTTTAATAACAAATAAGCGTTTTAGTACAAAGAGGGTCACAATGTCCTTGGCTTCATTAGTTTCAAAAGCTAACCCTCTTTTACCCGGAATATTTGACATTTAAAAAGGAGAAATTTCATATAATTGATTCTAGGAATATGTAGACCTATATATAGATAGAGAAAATAAAATATATGGCCTCCACTTTTATGTTATCATTCTAAGGGCTATGATGGCCACTCCTGCTGGCTAACATCTAAAAGAGCTTCACAAAAAAAGAGAAAATGGTATTTTGATTCAATATCTGAAGAGACAATTGTGTGGTTTGACACAAGATTTGACTCAATTTGACTCAAGATTTTTTTAGCCAATTACCACTATAATGAGGATGCATCAGGGCAGGGTAGACTTATGGATTTGGTGAAAACATAAAAGGAAAAAATCATGAAAGGAGAGAAAGGAATCAATACAGTCAGAGGAAGATCTGTTTGGCTTTATTGGCTTGCTTCAAAGAACAGTCTCTTCAATATTCATCCTTTTCAGTCCTTTGTGCCAGGCTAGCTTCAAGGGAACATTCTGATCTTTCTCAGATGTAGTTCTGTCATGGGCATGAAGTTACCAGTGAACAACACTGAGAGTTTTGACAATGAATGCAACACTTGTACATGAGGTATCTTGAGGAATTATTAGTTTTTTGAACTTAAAAAAATAATTTGTTTTTTTTTATATTGTTTAAAACAATTTGTAGTCTTTTGATAATTAAGAATTGATATTTTGTAGTTTGATATGAAGAAAATTAGTTATTATAAGTGGGAAAATAAGAATATGGATAAAGTTAATTGAACCTTATTCTTAGTATAAAAATTATAAAGAGAACACATCACATAGGGGAAGTCTGGTGATTTATATTGAGGTATAAAAACTAGAGGCTAAAGGTATGCTCAAGAAATCCCTAGCAAGAATACTTTAGTATTTTCTCTTTTACACTAAAAATGGGATCATTAGTAATCAAGTCAGGAGTGCTGGCCCATAAGATGGCTGAATTATCCAAAAATCGTGAAATAGAGAAACTTTCTATCTCCTTTTTGCCTGGCTTTTCATTGACCTTACTCCCTCTCCCTGGTTCAGCCCTTATGATTCATTATCAGTGTTCCATCAACATACATAATTTCATAACCTTCCATTCTGTATCCTGGACTAGTCTTGGTTGCAGGCACAATTACTTAGGGTTTATATATGTGTGCATGTGTCTATTCTTTTAGTCTAGCATGTAAGCCACAAAGTAAAGGAAATATTTTTTTTCTCATTCATTTTCAGTAGGTTGCTAGCCTCATTCTCATGGATTAGCTATCTGGATCCACAGACACAGAAATTATGGGATCTTTATGAAATCACTTGAAAACATAATAATGAACTAATAATTGAGTAATATTAAACATTATTATTGATTAAGCCATTTCTCCTAAAACTGGTATTGGGTAGTGGGAATTAAGAGTCTGAGTCAAATTTGCATATTGGAGGACTTCATTTTTTGTTGTTATTAGATATTTGTGTTGATTCAATTAAACCATGTTATCGATCATCAGTTGAGGAAAGATTGAAAAAAAACATGCTCTTAAGCAGGTCTTTTTCCAAGAAATCTTGTGATCCTGATATGAAATCTTGTGAAAATGGATGACCTGTAGATGAATTTCTCTGTGAATGTAGTGTGGTGTTAGTTTGCAAATTGCAAATGATTAAGATTTGAACCCAAAACTTTCTCAGTGTTTTTTTAAAAGATGAAAGTTTGGATAACATTCTCTTCTATTTCAAGCTCTAGGGTTTTTTTGGGGGGGTGGGGTGGGGGAGGAGAAGCCCACAAAAGAGCAGAATGCATACATATGCAGATACTTTCATATAATGAATTCATGACTTAGATTCCAATACAGAGATTGAGCCAACAATTTTGGAAATTTGACCAGACATCATTAGTTACATGTTAAAACTAATACTGTTGAAATAGTAGCCTCTTGTTAGTTACATTTTTTCATTTTAATTTTATTGGAGTATAGTAGATTTACAATGTTTTCTTAGTTTCAGGTGTACAGCAAAGTGATTCAGTTATACATATACATATATTCATTCCTTTTTAGATTCTTTTCTCATATAGGTTATTACAGAATATTGGGTAGAGTTTGCTGTGCTATACAGTAGGTCCTTGGTGGTTATCTATCTTATATATAGTAGTATGTGTATGTTCAGCCCAAGCTCCTGATTTATCCCCCTGCCCATGTTTCCCCTTTGGTAACCATAAGTTTGTTTTCAATAACTGTAAGTCTGTTTCTGTTTTGTAAATAAGTTCATTTGTATCATTTTTTATATTTTTTAATTATTTTTTTTGTGGTATGTGGGCCTCTCACTGTTGTGGCCTCTCCCATTGCAGAGTACAGGCTCTGGACACACAGGCTCAGCGACCATGGCTCACGGGCCCGGCCGCTCCGCGGCATGTGGGATCTTCCCGTGTCCCCTGCATCGGCAGGCAGACTCTCACCCACTGCGCCACCAGGGAAACCCGCATGTATCCTTTTGAAGTATGGTTTTCTCTGGATATATGTCCAGGAGTGGGATTGCTGGATCATATGGTAGCTCTATTTTTAGTTTTTCTTTTAAGGAACATCCATACTGTTCTCCATAGTGGCTATAGCAACTTACATTCCCACCAACAGTGTACGAATGTTCCCTTTCCTCCACAGCCTCTCCAGCATTTATTGTTTGTAGACTTTTTATGATGGCCATTTTGACTGGTGTGAGGTGATACATCACTGTAGTTTCGATTTGCATTTCTCTGATAATTAATGATATTGAACATTTTTTTCATGTGCTTTTTTGGCAATCTGTATATCTTCTTTGGAAAAGTGTCTATTTAGATCTTCTGCTCATTTTTTGATTGGGTTGTTTGTTCTGTTGTTTTTTTTATATAGAGCTGCATGAGCTGTTTGTAAATTTTGGAGATATATCCCTTGTCAGTCACTTTATTTGCAAATATTTTGTCCCATTCTGTGGGGTGTCTTTTCACTTTGTTTATGGTTTCCTTTGCTATGCAGAAGCTTTTTGAGTTTAATTAAGTGCCATTTGTTTATTTTTGTTTTTATTTCCATTTCTCTACGTGGTGGATCAGAAAAGATCTTGCTGCAATTTATGTCAAAGAGCGTTCTGCCTATGTTTTGCTTTAAGGGTTTTATAGTGTTTGTCCTTACATTTAAGTCTTTGATCCATTTTGAGTTTATTTTTGTGTATGGAGTTAGAGAATATTCTAATTTCATTATTTTACATGTAGCTGTCCAGTTTTCCCAGTGCCACTAATTGAAGAGATTTTCTTTTCTTCATTTTATATTCTTGCCTCTTTTGTCATAGATTAATTGACCTAATTAACCATAGTTGCATGGGTTTATTTCTGGGCTTTCTATTCCGATCTGTTGGTTTATACTTCTGTTTTTGTGCCAGTAACTGTTTTGATTATTGTGGCTTTGTAGTATAGTCTGAAGTCAGGGAGTTTGATTCCTCCAGCTCCTGTTTTCTTTCCCAGGATAGTTGCTTTTTGATGTAAACAAGCATATGCTTTAGTTAAGTCATATTTGGAAACAACACCTTCCCTTTGGAGATTGAAGTGTACTTTTGCAGAGTCAGGAGGATGATAAGCCTTCCTAAAGTAATAGACAAATGTCTCTGCATCCTGGTGAAAGGAGAGTAATAAATGTTGTTATATGAGTGATTCCACTTTTTGCTCTACCTCTTTCATAAATTCCAAGCCCATTGTTTAGTCAATTTTTGGTTATGACTTCCCATATCTCTACCTTTTATTTTTTCCCGCTTAGTCTGTGATATACTTTTAGGTGGTTTCTACTTTTTGGCTATTATCAATGATGCTGTTATAAATACACTTCTACAAGTTTTTCTGTGTATGTATATTTTCAATTCTCTCGGGTATATAGCTAGGAGTGGTACTGCTGTGTCATATAGTCATTCTATGTTTAACTTTTTAAGGAACTGTCAAACTGTTTTCCAAAGTAGCTGCACCATTTAAAATTCCCACCAGCAGTGTATGAGGGTTCCAATTACACCATATCCTTCTCAATGTGTATTAATTTTACTGTCAGATTTAATTAAATGCTTTTATTGATTTATATAATTTAATTATTGTCTTTTATTATAGCTATTCTACTGGGTATGAAATGGTATCTCATTGTAGGTTTGATTTGTTTTTCCCTAATGATGAATCATTTTGAGCACCTTTTCTGGTGTCTATTAGCCATTTGTGTATCATCTCTGGAGAAATGTCTATTCATGTCTTTTGTCCATTAAAAAAAATACCTAGATTACTTGTCATTTTATTGTTGAGTTGTAGGAGTACTTTACAGATTCTAGATCCAAGCCCCTTACCAGATACATGATTTGAAAATATTTTCTCCCACTTTGTGGCTTGTCTTTTCAATTTGTTGATAGTGTCCTTTGAAACACAAGTTTTTAATTTTGGTAGTCCATTTTATCTATTCTGTTTATTTTGCCTCTGTGGTTTTGATGTCATATGTAAGAAATCATTGCCTAATCTGTGGCCATGAAGATTTACTTGTTTTCTTCTAAAAGTTTTATAGTCTTAGCCCTTATATTCTGGTCTCTGATCCATTGTTAGTTAATTTTTGCATATGGTGAGATATAGAGGTCTATTTTTATTATTTTGCACATGGCTATCCAATTGTCTCAAGACCATTTGTTGAAAAAATATTCTCTGTGCATTGAATTGTCTTGGCACATTTGTCAAAAATCAAATGACCATAATGATCATAAATATAAGAATTTCTACACTTGTTTTGTTGTTTAATGGAGTTATTGAGACTTTGATACCAGTAAAATCCCACTACTAGGATATTCTGCCAAGATATGGAATTTGCTTCCGTAAATGGGTCCTTCTATTGAAATGGCATTTATTAAAATGAATGTTTACTGATATGAAAATGAATTAAATTCTCCAGAAAGTTGGCAGATGCAACAGGAAAAAGTAGAAAACTAGATCTGTAAAAATAAAATACCAAACATAAAAGTAGGAGGGCCTAAAATCCTGGAAATATATATATATATATATATATATATATATATATATATATATATAATGTAATATGAATGATTTCACTTATCTGCCAATATGAGAAATTCATTTAAAATATTTCTATTTTTTGCCCATACATATGTTCAAGGGAACAAAGAAAAACCTGTTAATATCAAGTGAATTCATAATCCAATATAGTTGGTATGTAAAACTGCTAGATCCCTAATTCTCTTTGAATACATGATGGTCCTAGTTCATTTACATACTTTCAATCTTCGCTGTCAAATAGTATTTTCTAACTGATTTTCTAAAAAACTGTGTTTTTCTGCCCAAGAAAATATGTTTCCAGAAATTGGATTTCTGGATACATTTTTGTTGCTACACGTGCAAAGAAGAATGGCATGTTTCCTTCTTTCATTCTCCTCCACCTTATTTATTTTTGAGCTTTCAAATACATTTACTCCTTTCTGAATGAAAAATATCCATTGGCTTGTTGCTCTAACACCATGAATTAAAATGTCAGCCCAAATTTTATGTGAAATAGATTCTGGTTTCTATGGTAGATTTCAGAGTTAGAGAATATTTCTGGAAATTTGATTGACATAGTTTCCAAAATTGCTTGTATTTATGTCTGGGCTAAAAGTCAAAATGCCTCTTGCAGCAGGAGGTAAAATATGTCCAAGAGCCAAACTCTGGAGTAATCTTTAACTAGTATGGCTGAAATAAAAATTTGTATTACAAGTTATTTATGTAAGTGAATATTTTTATTCACATTGTATTCACAAATACGTGTATTCATATAAGTGAATGTTCATTTGTTCAAAGTTGTGAACACCATGGCTAAAATTATTTTCTGATACTATATAAAACATGTAGGTTCCATTTCCAGAAAGTCAGTGTGAGGAGCTCCACAGACCCATTCCCCAGACAAATAATCATAACTAATAATAATTGTGAGACAAAACAAAACCATTTAAATTACAGTTAAATTATCTGGAAGTTGTTCTAATGGCATAGAGCAAATTAAGAAACATTTATTCAAGAAAATATACTAAATCTTGGGAAGAACAGTGAGAAACACTTGAGCTATGCATGACCCACTCTTCCTTCCCCCTAACCAACTCCGGATGATGGAAGCTCCACTTCAGCTGATGTGGACATAAAGATTGAACTCCTTCTCCCTTCAGCTCCCAGTCAAGCAATATGGCACCAAAAAAGGGAAGCATTTTTCATTCCGTGAAAAATATTTGGCATAGGTGCAGCCATGAGATTAGGAGCTCCCTTCCTCCACCCAATCTCCACTCATAGGTTCGGCAGGTTCAGCAGGCAACAATACTTGGGCCCCTATCATATCTGTATCTATATATCTATATCTATCTATCCTTAAGGGTAAGGATTGAGCCCTACATTTTGTATTTACTTCAGTGCTTGATAACCATGTATTGGTCAGTTGAAAATTAAAGCACAAAGTAAACAATTTCTTTTAGGAAAGGACAAAATAAACTGAATATTTTCTGATGTCGTGTGGTATATAGATTTTCTGCCTCATTCAACATGTAAAGGTAGAAAACTATGTCCATAAAAATAAAATGCCAAACATAAAAGTAGGAAGGCCTAAAATCCTGGAATAAAAAAAAATCCTGGAATAAATAAATAATCATTTATTTTCAATTTCGATGCAGTGAGAAGCTGAGAGATGTCTTAAAACTTGGGGGACACTTTTCAAGATGTAGTTGGGTGCGTGGAAAAGGTGGTCTTGAACATACTCAGGGCTTCTATAGGTTGATCTTCAGAAAGTGATTATCTACATTCTTTCTATCAAGTTCTCTCTTGGAAAAAGAGAGATGTTTTAAAAGTGAACTCTTCATTTCCTTCAGTACCTAAATTTCTCCAAATAAGCTCAGATTTTTACTGTCTGATAAATCACAAATGATTTTATCATTTTGGCCACTTTAAGTTCACCTTAAATTATGACTTCAGTTAGTCGAATTTTATTATTTATTACTTAAGATCAAATTGAGTCTAAAAAAGAACAACCACACAGCAGTAGTGGTAGTAGAGAGAAGGGCATGGACATTATTTCTGTATAATTTTGAATTCTATGTTATTGCTTCTTATGTGTATCATTTCAGTAATTTGTTTCATTAGCTGTAATTCTCATACTTTTATCACAAAACAGTTTTGGAATCATAATTGATCAGTTTATTAGATGTAAGTATTAATGACATTTGGAAAATTAGTTTAGGTGGAAATGAGATGTAAAGTTAATTTTTCATAACCTAATAAATGGTTTTCAATCTGAAAATTAGGGAAGACCTTAACACTTCATAGGAAGGAAAATAGCTTATACTAGAAATGTTATAGGGCTTACCAAGAATGTGGTCTATGAATTTAAAAGCCCATTAATGGAACAAATCTTAGATTAGTTGGATAGGACACCTATTTTAATGCTATGACCTAAAGAAGCTTATGATAAAGCCTAATCCCTAATTATTTTCTCACTCATAACTGATATTATCTTGGGTTCATCATATAGAAATACTGAAATATATTAGGCAAGAGAATAACCTAATCTGATTTGCCTTTAAGAAAGATCACTCTGGTCATTTCCTGTTCATGTAAGAGAATGGGACTGGTCCATTTTGAAGAGAAGAAAAGGGAAAGGAGAGTAATGCTTGATACCATGTAGTCTGGTAGGTTGCCATTATAGAAAATCCAGGGCATTACAAGAAAATAAAGAGGGAAAGGACTCTGAAGACAGTTTCCATTCTACAATTTCCTTTCAAGAAAGAGCAGAAAGGCAATTATTTTATCTAAGATAATTTCTGAAAAGCTTCTAAATAAAATTAAGGATTCAAAAATCAATACTACTTGCATCAGTTTCCTTTTTGTGCTTACAGGTGATCTAAATTTGACACCTATCAACCAATATGTGCTTATAAATTTATATGAAAAGTTTGCATTATTAATGTGAATGAGTATGGAGAATATTATAACTTTTTTAGTCTGTTGCTTTCTTACTACGAGAGGTTCTTCCTATGTGCTAAGGGTCTGGCATCATGGGACTAATTCCCAGTCTGTTTGGAATATATTGTTCTATTTTTCTTTAATTCTATATCTTGTAAAAGCATCCTTATCAGATGTTCATTTTTAATTTGTTAAATTTATGAGAGCTTTTGAAACCTTATGGAAGTATTTGAATCTAGTGTAATACCACCAGATATAGTATAATATTACAAAATAGAAAGATCCTTGGCCAGAGTTAGAACACTAGTTCTAGTCCTAAAAATGCTACTAACGAGCTGTGTTACCAGGTTTGCTAGGCTTCCATACAGCTCTAAATTTCTTTGATTTAACAGAGCTAAATTTCAAATATAAAATCCATGCTTCAAGGAAAATTTCTATGTGTATTTTTTATTTTTATTTTATTTACTTATTTATTTTTTTTTACGGTACCTGGGCCTCTCACTGTTGTGGCCTCTCCCGTTGTGGAGCACAGGCTCCGGATGCACAGGCTCAGCGGCCATGGCTTACAGGCCCAGCCACTCCACGGCATGTGGGATCTTCCCAGAGCAGGGCATGAACCCGTGTGCCCTGCATCGGCAGGCGGACTCTCAACCACTGCGCCACAAGGGAAGCCCTATGTGTACTTTTTGATTGCACCTAAAATAAAATTAGCTGAAGACTCTTGGTCTTCTCACTTTATTTCCACATTTAAGCATAAATCAAGAAAGTAACTGGTGTGAATACGCTTGTGCAACACTTCCCATTTTAGTGTCATATTTCCTTGATAGCATGTTATTTTATTGTCTATAGAACACTTTGTTGAAAAAGAAACATGATTAAGAATGTGGTCATTAGTAATTTTGTTTTTTTCTCATAGTTAAATGACATGACATCAAGTTCAAAAGCTAATTATTTGCACAAGATAAAAGGGAAGTTTTGCTGCATGTCTTATTACCTATTGTGCTCTTCTTTCCTAGAAGAAAAGCATATATTTACCACTATGATTACCACTATGATTTACCACTATGATTACTATAAAGATACCTTGCAAAAGTTTTTGAGCCCCAGCATTGTATTTTCTCAGTCAAATAACAAGAACATTCTATTTTCTCCCATTTTGACTTTGATTCATTTTTTTAGGTATGATGGAAAATTCATTATTATTATTACTATTTTTACCATTTAAAAAAATTGAAGTATAGCTAATTTACAATGTTGTGTTAGCTTCAGGTGTACAGCAACGTGATACAGTTATATATATATATATATATATATATATATATATATCCTTTTCCAGATTATTTTCTCTTATAGGTTATTGCAAGGAATTGAATATAGCTCCCTATACTATACAGTAGGTTTTTGTTTATCTATTTTATATATAGTAGTGTGTATATGTTAATTCCAAACTCCTAATTTACTCCTCCCACTCCGCTATACTCTCTGATAAACATAAGTTGTTTTCTATGTTGGTCGGTGTTGACTTTGATTCTTCTTTTTTTTAATAAAATTTATTTTTTACAGCAGGTTTAGGTCCACAAAAAAATTAAGCAGAAGGTACAGAGATTTCCGAGTGTATATTTTTAATCTCTATATACTTTATCATCAAGCATAAGGTCTGGAACAGAGATGAATAAATACATATGTCATTTTCAAAATGTTTTATAATTTTTGTTTTAAGAAATTCTTGCCTACACTGATATCTATGCTTTCTTCTGCATATTTAAAGTTTTGTCTTTCAGATTTAGTTCTGTAATATACCTGGAATGTATTTTTCTGTTTGGTATGATTAAGAGACTTACTATAATTTTTTTTTTCTTTTTGCCATATGGGTATGCCCAGCATCATTTACCACATAGTTAATTCTCTTTTCCTCCAGTCAATTGTTTTAAATTTTTATTTTATATTGGAGCATAGTTGATTAACAATATTGTGTTAGTTTCAAGTGTACAGCAAAGTGATTCAGTAATACTTATACACATATCTAGTCTTCTTCAAATTCCTTTATCATTTAGATTATTTCAGAGTATTGGGCAGCATTCCCTGTGTTATACAGAAGGTCCTTATTGGTTATCTATTTTAAATATAGAAGTGTTTACATGTCAGTCCCAAACTCCCAATCTATCCCTCCCACCCTTCCCCCTGGTACCCATAAGTTCATAGTCTTAAGTCTGTGAGTCTGATTTTGTTTTGTAAACAAGTTCATTTGTACCTTTTTTATAGATTCTGCACATAAAGCAATATCATATGATATTGTCTTTCTCTATCTGCCTGACTTCACTCAGTATGACAATCTCCATGTTCCTGCATATGGCATTATTTCATTCTTTTTAATGTCTGAGTAGTATTCCACTGTATATATGTACCACATCTTCTCTATCCATTCCTTTGTTGATGGACATTTAGGTTGCTTTTATGTCCTGACTATTGTAAATAGTGCTTCAATGAACATTGGTGTGCATGTATATTTTTGAATTATGGATTTCTCTGAATATATGCCCAGGAGTGTGATTGCTGGATCATATGGTAGCTCTATTTTTAGTTTTTTAAGAAACCTCCATACTGTTCTCCATAGTGACTGTACCAACTTATATTCCCACCAACAGTGTAGGAGTGTTCCCTTTTCTCCACAGCCTCTCCAGGATTTATTGTTTGTAGATTTTTTTGATGATGGCCATTCTGACTGCTGTGAGGTGATACCTCATTGTAGTTTTGATTGGCATTTCTCTAATAATTAGTGGTGCTTAGCATCTTTTCATGTACTTTTTGGCCATCTTTATGTCTTCTTTGGAGAAATGTCTATTTAGGTCTTCTGCCCAGTTTTTGATTGGGTTGTTTCTCTGACATAGAGCTGCATGAGCTGTTTACAAATTTTGCAGATTAATTTCTTAAGAGTTGCAACATTTGCAAATATTATCTTCCATTCTGTGGGTTATCTTTTTGTCTGTTTATGGTTTCCTTTGTTGTGCAAAAGCTTTTGAGTCTAATTAGGTCCAATTTTTAATTGTTGTTTTTATTTCCATTACTCTAGGAGACAGATTGAAAAAGATATTGCTGGGATTTATATCAAAGAGTGTTCTGCCTATGTTTTCCCCTAAGAGTTTTATAGTTTCTAGTCTTACATTTAGGTCTTTAATCCATTTGAATTTATTTTTTGTATGGTGCTAAAGAATGTTCTAATTTTATTTTTTTACATGTAGCTGTGTAGTGTTCCTAGCATAATTTATTGAAAATACTGTTTCTTCTCCATTGTATAGTCTTGCCTCCTTTGTCATAGATTAATTGACCATAGGTGCATGGGTTCATTTCTGGGCTTTCTATCCTGTTCCATTGATCTATATTTCTGGTTTTGTGCCATATAATACTGTTTTGATTACTGTAGTTTTGCAGTATAGTCTGAAGCCAGGGAGCCTGATTCCTCTAGCTCTATTTTTATTTCTCAAGATTGGTTTAGTTATTTGGGGGTCTTTTGTATGTCCATATAAATTTTAAGATTTTTGGTTATAGTTCTGTGTAAAATGCCATTGGTAATTTGATAGGGATTGCATTGAGTCTGTAGATTGTCTTGGGTAGTATAGCCATTTTGACAATATTGATTCTTCCAATCCAAGAACATGGTCTATCTTTCCATCTGTTGGTGTCATGTTCAATTTCTGTCATCAATGTCTTATTGTTTTCAGAGTACAGGTCTTTTGTCTCCTTAGGTAGGTTTATTCCTGGGTATTTTATTCTTTTTGATGAGATGGTAAATAGGAGTGTTTCATTAATTTATCTTTCTGATCTTTCATTGTTAGTGTATAGAAATGCAACAGATTTCTGTGTATTTATTTTGTATGCTGCAACTTTCCCAAACTCATTGATGAGCTCTAGTAATTGGTAGCATCTTTAGGATTTTCTATATGTAATATCATGTCATCTGCAAACAGTGAGAGTTTTACTTCTTATTCTCCAATTTGGATTCCTTTTATTTCTTTTTCTTCTCTGATTGCCATTGCTAGAACTTCCAAAAGTGTGTTGAATAAAAGTGGCAAGGGTGGACATCATTGTCTTATTCCTGATCTTGGAGGAAATGCTTTCAGCTTTTCACCATAGAGTATGATATTACATGAAGGTTTGTCATATATGGCCTTTATTATATTGAGTTATGTTTCCTCTATGCCCACTTCCTGGAGAGTTTTGGGGTTTCCTTTGTTTTTTGTGGTATGCGGGCCTCTCACTGTTGTGGCCTCTCCTGCTATGGAGCACAGGCTCCGGATGCGCAGGCTCACAGGCCTGGCCACTCCGCGGCATGCGGGGTCTTCTGGGCCAGGGCACGAACCCGTGTCCCCTGCATTGGCAGGTGGACTCTCAACCACTGAACCACCAGGGAAGCCCTCTGGAGAAGTTTTATCATAAATGGGTGTTGAATTTTGCCACAAGCTTTTTCTGCATCTGTTGAGGTGATCATATGGTTTTTATTTTTCAATTTGTTGTGATGTATCACACTGACTTATTTGCCAATATTGAAAAATCCTTGCATCCCTTGGATAAATCCCCCTTGATCATGGTGTATGATCCTTTTAATGTATTGCTGGATTTAGAGTGCTAATATTTTTTGAGGATTTTTGCATCTATGTTCATCAGTGATAGTGGGCTGTAATTTTTCTTTTTTTTGTGGTATCTTTTTCTGGTTTTGGTATCAAGGTTAGGGTGGCCTCATAGAATGTGTTTCAGATTATTCCTTCATCTGCAAATTTTTGGTATAGTTTCACAAGGATGGGTGTTAACTCTTCTCTAAATGTTTGATAGAATTTGCCTGTGAAGCCATCTGACCCTCGACTCTTGTTTTTTGGGCGTTTTTAAATCAGTTTCAATTTTAGTACTTGTGATTGGGCTGTTCATATTTTCTGTTTCTCTTGGTTCAGTCTTGGGAGACTGTACATTTCTAGGTATTTGTACATTTCTTCTAGGTTGTCCATTTTATTGACATATAGTTTCTTGTAGTAGTCCCTAATGATCGTTTATATTTCTCTGGTGTCTGTTGTGATTTTTCCTTTTTTTTGTAGTATTTATTTATTTGGTTGCACCCGGTCTTAATTGTAGCAGGCAGGTTCCTTAGTTGCAGCTTGTGGGCTTCTGCATTGCAGCTCACCATCTCCTTAGTTGTGGCACACTGGATCCTTAGTTGTAGCATGCAAACTCTTAGTTGCTGCATGCATGTGGGATCTAGTTCCCTGACCAGGGATCAAACCTGGGTCCCCTGCATTGGGAGCATGGAGTCATAACCACTGTGTCACAGGGAAGTCCCTGTAACTTCTTTTTAATTTCTAATTTTATTGATTTGAGCCCTCTCGCTTTTTTTCTTTATGAGTCTGGCTAAAGGTTTATCATCTTTGTTTATCTTTTCAAAAAAGCAACTTTTAGTTTCATTGATCTTTTCTATTATTTTATTCAATCCATTTCATTTATTTATGCTCTGATATTTATGATTTCTTTCCTTCTACTTACTTTCAGTTTTGTTTGTTTTTCTTTCTCTTGTTGTTTTAGGTGTAAGCTTAGGTTGTTCACTTGTGCTTTTTATTGTTTCCTGAGGTAAGAATTTATTGCTACAAACTTCCCTCTTAGGATGGCTTTTGACACGTCCCATAGGTATTTGGATTGTTGTGCTTTTGTTTTCATTTGCTTCTGGTATTTTTTGATTTCCACTTTGATTTCTTCAGTGATCTCTTGGTTGTTTAGCAGTATATATTTTTTACCTCCATGTGTTTGTGTTTTCTACATTTTTTTCCTTATAGTTGATTTTTAATCTCATAGCATGGTGCTAAGAAAAGATGCTTGATATGATTTCAATTTTCTTAAATTTACTAAGGCCTGCCTTATGGCCCAGCATGTGATCAATCCTGAAGAATGTTCCAGGTGCATTTGAGAAGAAAGTGTATTCTTCTGCTTTTGGATAGAATGTTCTATAAATATCAAATCCGTCTGATGTAATGTGTCATTTAAGGCCTGTGATTCCTTACTGATCTTCAGTCTGGATGATCTCTCCAGTGATGAAATTGGGGTGATTAAGTCCCTCACTATTGTTTTACTATTGATTTCCCCTTTATGGCTGTTAGCATTTGCCCTATATATTGAGGTGCTCCTATGTTGGGTGCATATATATTTACAATTGTTTTATTTTCTTCTTGGATTGATCCCTTGATCATTATGGAGTGCCCTTCTTTGTCTCTTGTTAACAGTCTTTATTTGAATGTCTATTTTGTCTGATATGAGTATTGCTACTCCAGCTTTCTTTTGATTTCCATTTGCATGGAATACCTTTTTCCATCCCCTCACATTCAGTTTGCACGTGTTCCTAGATCTGAAGTGGGTCTCTTGTAGACAGCACATATATGGGTCTTGTTTTAGTATCTATTCAGCCAATGTTTGTCTTTTCATTGAAGCATTTAATCCATTTACATTAAAGTAATTATCGATATGTATGTTCCTATTGCCATTTTGTTAATTGTTTTCTATTTGTTTTTATAGGTCCTTTCCTCTTCTGTTCTCTTTTCTTGTGGTTTGATGACTAACTTTAGTGTTGTGTCTGGTTTACATTTTCTTTTCTTGTGTCTGTAGCTATTGTACATTTTTGATTTCAGTTACCAGGAGGTTTTAATATAGAAATCTGTAAATAAACAAGATTGTTTTACGTTGCTGGTCTTTTCATTTCAAATGAATTTCCAATAACCTGCATTTGTGCTCTCCTCTTCTCACAATTGCTGGTTTTAAAATAATGTTTGTGTGTGGTTGATTTCCTACCTTTCCTTTACATTTGCTGTTACAGGTGAGCTTTTCCATTCATAAGTTTATGGTTTCTTGTAGTGACTTTTTCTTTTCCACTTAGAGAAGTTCCTTTAGCATTTATTGCAAAGCTGGCCTGGTGGTGTTGAATACTCTTAGCTTTTTCGTGTCTGTAAAGCTTTTGATTTCTCCATTGAATCTGAATGAGAGCCTTGCCGCATAGGGTAATCTTGGTTGTAGGTTCTTCCCTTTCATCACTTCAAATATATTGTGCCACTCCCTTCTTGCCTGTAGAGTTTCTGCTGAGAAAACAGCTGATAACCTTATGGGAGTAGAAAACAGCAGGTAACCTTATGGGAGTTCCCTCATATGTTATTTGTTGCTTTTAATATTTTTCCTTTGTATTTAAGTTTTGTCAATTTGATTACTATATGTCTCAGCTTATTCCATCATGGTTTTATCCTGCCTTGGACTCTCTCCACTTCTGGACATGAGAGACTGTTTCCTTTCCCATGTTAGGGAAATTTTCAGCTTTTATCTCTTCAAATATTTTCTCAGATCCTTTCTCTCTCTCTCCTCCTTCTGGAACCAGTATAAAGCAAATGTTGGTACCTTTAATGTTGTCCCAAAGGTCTCTTAGTCTGTCCTCATTTCTTTTCATTTTTATTCTTTATTATCTTCCATGGCAGTGATTTAAACCACTTTGTCATCCAGCTCACTTATCCATTTTTCTGCCTCAGTTATTGTGCTATTGATTCCTTCTAGTGTATTTTTTTCTTTTTTTTTTCCTATTTTTTTCTTTTTTTTTTACTGGGGTGTAGTTTTTTATAATGTTCTGTTAGTTTCTACTGTACAGTGAAGTGGAGTTCCCCGTGTTATACAGCAGGTTCTCATTAGTTATCTATTTAATACATATTAGTGTATATATGTCAATCCCAATCTCCCAATTCTTCCCACCACCCCCCTTTCCTCCCTTGGTGTCCATAGGTTTATTCTCTACATCTGTGTCTCTATTTCTGCCTTACAAACTTGTTCATTTGTACCGTTCTTCTAGAATCCACATGTATGCATTAATATAGGATATTGGTTTTTCTCTTTCTGACTTACTTCACTATGTATGACAGTCTCTAGGTCCATCCACCTCTCTACAAATGACCCAATTTCATTCTTTTCTATGGCTGAGCAATATTCCATTGTATATATGTACCACATCTTCTTTATCCATTTGTCTGTAATGGACATTTATGTTGCTTCCATGACCTGGCTATTGTAAATAATGCTGCAGTGAACATTGGGGTGCATGTGTCTTTTGGAATTATGGTTTTCTCTGGGTATATGTCCAGTAGTGGGATTTCTGGGTCATATGGTAATTCTATTTTCAGTTTTCTGAGGAGCCTTAATGCTTTTCTCCATAGGGTGTATATCAATTTACAGTCCCACAAAAAGTGCAAGAGAACTCCCTTTTCTTCACATCCTCTCCAGCATTTGTAGTTTGTAAATTTTCTAATGATGACTATTCTAACTGGTGTGAGCTGATACCTCATTGTAGTTTTGATTTGCATTTCTCTAATAATTACTGACGTTGAGCATGTTTTCATGTGCTTCTTCGTCATATATATACCTTCTTTGGAAAAATGTCTATTTAGGTCTTCCATCCATTTTTTGATAGGGTTGTTTGCTGTTTTTATATTGAGCTGCGTGAGCTGTTTATATATTTTGGAGATTAATCCTTTGTCCATTGATTCATTTGCAAATACTTTCTCCCATTCTGAACGTTGTCTTTTCATCCTGTTTATGGTTTCCTTTGCTGTGCAAAAGATTTTAAGTTTCATTAGATCTCATTTGTTTTTTTTTGTTTGTTTGTTTGTTTTTATTTCCATTTCTTTAAGAAGTGGGTCAAAAAGGATCTTGCTGTGATTTATGTTATAGAGTGTTCTGCCTATGTTTTCCTCTAAGGGTTTTATAGTGTCTGGCCTTAAATTTAGGTCTTTAATCCATTTTGATTTTATTTTTGTGCATGGCATTAGGGAGTGTTCTAATTTCATTTTTTCACATGTAGTTGTCCAGTTTTCCAAGCACCGCTTATTGAAGAAACTGTCTTTTCTCCATTGTATATCCTTGCTTCTTTTGTCAAAGATTAGTTAGCCATAGGTGCATGGGTTTTTCTTTGGGCTTTGTATCATTTTCCACTGATCTATATTTCTGTTTTTGTGCCAGTACCACACTGTCTTGATTACTGTCGCTTTGTAAAGCTTTGTGTAGCTTCCAGGTTAGTATAGTCTCATGTCAGGGAGTCTGATTCCTCCAGCTCCATTTTTTGTTTTGTTTTGTTTTTTTTCCTCAAGGTTGTTGTTGTTTTTCGGTGTCTTTTGTGTCTCCATACAAACTTTAAGATTATTTTGTTCTAGTTCTGTGAAAAAGACCACTGGTAATTTTCTAGGGATTGCATCGAATCTTTAGATTGCTTTCGGTAGTAGAGTGATTTTCATAATATTCAGTCTTCCAATCCAAGAACATGGTATATCTCTCCATCTGTTTTTGTTGTCTTTGTTTTCTTTCATCAGTGTCTTATAGTTTTCTGAGTACAGGTGTTTTACCTCCTTAGGTAGGTTTATTCCTAGGTATCCTATTCTTTTTATTGCAATGCTGAATGAGATTGTTTCTTTAATTTCTCTTTCTGATCTTTTGTTGTTAGTGTATAGGAGTGCAAGAGCTTTCTGTGCATTAATTTCATATCCTGCAACTTTGCCAAATTCATTGATGAGCTCTATGGTTTTCTAGTGGCATCTTTAGGATATTCTATGTATAATGTCATGTCATCTGCAAACAGTGACGGTTTTACTTCTTCTTTTCTTATGTGGATAATTTTATTTATTTTTATTCTCTGATTGCCATGGTTAGGACTTGCAAAACTATGTTCAATAATAGAGGTGATAGTGGACATCATTGTCTTGTTCTTGATCTTAGAGGAAATGCTTTCAATTTTTCACCATTGAGAATGATGTTTGCTGTGGGTGTGTTGTATATGGCTTTTATTATGTTGAATTATATTTGCGTTATGCCCACTTTCTGGAGAGTTTTTTCATAAATGGATTTTGAAATTTGTCACAAGCATTTTCTACATCTATTGAGTTGATCATAAGGTTTTTATTCTTTAATTTGTTTATATGGTGTACCACATTGATTGATTTGCGTATATTGTAGAACACTTGCATCCCCTGGATAAATCCAACTTGCTCATGATGTATGATCCCTTTAATGAGTTGTTGGATTCTCTTTGCTAGTATTTTGTTGAGGATTTTTTCGTCTATGTTTATCATTGTTATTGGTCTGTAATTTTCTTTTTTTATAATATCTTTTCCTGGTTTTGGTATCACGGTGTTGATGACCTAATAGAATGAGTTTGGAAGTGTTCCTTCCTCTATAATTTTTTGGAAGAATTTGAGAAGGATGGGTGTTAGTGCTTCTCTAAATGTTTCATAGAATTCACCTGTGAAGTCATCTGGTCCTGGAACTTTTTTTCTTGTAAGATTTTTAATCACAGTTTCAATTTCATTACTTGTGATTTCTGTTCATGTTTTCTATTTCTTCCTGGTTCAGTCTTGGAAGGTTGTGCCTTTCTAAGAATTTGTCCATTTCTTCCAAGTTTTCCATTTTATTGGCATATAGTTGCCTGTAATAGTCTCTTGTGATGCTCTATACTTCTGCAGTGTCTGTTGTAACTTCTTTTTCATTTCTAATTTTATTGATTTGAGTCTTCTCCCACTTTTTCTTCATGAGTTTGTCTAAAGTTTTAACAGTTTTGTTTCTCTTCTCAAAGAACCAGCTTTTAGTTTTATTGATCTTTGCTAGTGTTTTCTTTGTTTCTATTTCAAAAATTCTGCCTTGATTTTTATGATTTCTTTCCTCAAACTGACTTTCAGTTTTTCTTTTTTTCTTCTTTCTCTAGTTGCTTTACGTGTAAACTTAGATTGCTTATTTGAGATTTTTCTTGTTTCTTGAAGTAGGTTTGTATTGCTATTAACTTCCCTCTTAGAATTGCTTTTGCTGCATCACAGAGATTTTGGATCATTTTGTTTTTGTTGTGATTTGTTTCTAGGAATTCTTTGATTTCCTCCTTGATTTCTTCAGTGATTTCTTTGTTATTTAGGAGCATATTGTTTAGCCTCCGTGTGTTTGTATAGTTTACATTTTTTTTCCTGCAGTTGATTTCTAATCTCATTGCCTTTCATCTGAAAAGATGCTTGATATGATTTCAATTTTCTTAAAATTACCAAAGCTTGATTTGTTATCCAAGATATGATCTATCCTGGAGAATGTTCCATGTGCGTTTGAGAAGAATGTATATTCTGTTGTTTTCAGATGGAATGTCATATCAATATCAATGAAATCTCTCTGGTCTACTGTGTCATTTAAAGCTGTGTTTCCTAATTAATTTTCTGTGCAAATTGGTGTAAGTGAGATGTTAAAGGCCCCCTATCATTGTGTTACTGTCATTTTCCCCGTTTATAACTGTTAGTATTTGCCTTATCTATTGAGGTGTTCCTATGTTGGGTGAAATATGTTTATAATTGTTATATATTCTTCTTGGATTTATCCCTTCATCATTATGTAGTGTCCTTCTTTGTCTCTTGTAATCTTCTTTATTTTAAAGTCTATTTTACCTGACATGAGAATTGCTACTCCAGCTTTCTTTTGATTTCCATTTGCATGGAATACCTTTTTCCATTCCCTCACTTTCAATCTGTATGTGTCCCTATGTCTGAGCAGACAATCATCTCATGCTGGTGAATGCTAGTTGGCACCAATCCCCTATGCGGGAATCTCTCCACTTTGCCCTCTGCACCCCTGTTGCTGCTCTCTCTGAGGCTTTGCAGCTCCCCCTCTTCAATTCCTGCCAGTGAAAGGGCTTCCTAGTGTATGGAAACTTTTCCTCCTTCACAGCTCTTTTCTAGAAGTGCAGGTCTCATCCTGATTCCATTGTCTCCTTTTTTTTTCTTTTGCACTATCTAGTTACGTGGAGATTTTCTTGCCTTTTTGGCAGTCTGAGGTTTTCTGCCAACATTCAGTAGTTGTTTTGTAGGAGTTGTTCTACATGTGGATGTATTTTTGATGTATTTGTTGGGAGGAAGGTGATCTCCATGTCTTATTCCTCCGCCATGTTTGAAAAACTCCTTCTAGTATATTTTTCACTTCAGTTATTGTGTTGTTCATCTCTGTTTGTTCTTTAGTTCTTCTAGGACTTTGTTAAACATTTCTTGTATAGTCTGAATCTGTGCCTCCATTATTTTTCTGACATCTTGTATTATCATCAGTGTCATTACTCTGACTTCTTTTTCTAGTAGGTTGCCTATCTCTACTTCACTTAGTTTTTCTTTGGGGATTTTATCTTGTTCCTTCATCTGGGACATATTCCTCTACCATTTCATTTTGTCTAAGTTTCTGTGATTGTGGTTTCTGTTCCACAGGCTACAGGACTGTAGTTCTTGCTTCTGCTGTCTGTCCTCTGGTGGATAAGGCTGTCTAAGAGGCTTATGCAGGCTTCCTGGTGGTAGGGTTGGTTCTTGCCCTGACTTTGATTCTTATGATAATCTCTGTCTTCTGTAATTAGCCAAGGCTGTAGAAACAGGTTCTATCCATAATCAGGAAGTTATGCCTTTTGAAGGAGCCATATTGTTAGGTTCTTTGTCTTATTCTATGTAATGTAGGACTATATACTTTTGTGGTAGAAAGAATTCTGTAATAACCACCAATGATGCATGCTTTTGTATAATCCTTTGAGTTGTGTATAAGGCCTGTGAATATGATGCACAGTGACTCCCATGATTGCTAATCATTTACCTTTTAAACAAGGTTATCCTAAGTAGGCCTGGCCTAATAACATGAGCCTTTACTAAAAGGTAAAACATTATAAAGATTCTCCTGCTCATCTTGAAGAAGAATACTACCATCTTCTAGAGGTGGTGAATAGCTTGTAGAAGATGAGAATAACACCCAGTTTACAGCCAGAAGGAAAGTTGGAACCTCAGTCCTACAACCACATGACACAGTATTCTGCTAACAACCAGTGAGCTGGAAAAAGGACCCTGGGCCTTAGATGAGATTTCAGCCTTGTCAAACTCCTTGATTTCAACGTTGTGAGACTCTTAGGAGGGAATCCAGCTACACTGTACATGGAGTTCCAAACCACAGAAGCTGTAAGATAATAAATGGTTGTTGTTTTGTGGTAATTTGTTATCCAGCAATAGAAAAATAATACAACTTTCAACTATATTTTATTTTCACAATCATGGAGTGTCATAACTTTTTGATCACTTAGATACATAAACCCAATGAAATGATGGTTAAAAAAGTGAGAGAAGGAGGCTTTCAAAGTTATATTTCAGGAAAGTAGGACTTGCTATAGTCCAAAAGAAGAATCTTTTTGCCCCTTCCTTGTCTAGATACTGGGAAAAAATGTCTGCTGTTTAATTTTTTATGGATCCAGAATATCAAGGGTATCTAAACCACTTCAAATCCTTTGAATCCTTCCTTAAGCAAGTCAGGAGTTTTCTTTCTATTATGTACCCATATATTGGTCTAAAGGGTTAAGACCAGTCAGAAGCATCTGTGTACACACAATGGGGGAATCATTAATTAATAGACTAGCAGCATTTTAGGTACCTTCTCCTATTTACCAATTTTCAATAAAATATTTATGGCCTCTTCATCTCAAAATTCTACAGTCTAATAGGGGGAGGCAAGAATAAATATAACGATTTAACAAAATTATATAATCAGTGCATAATGTCAGAAGAAAGTATAAAGTACCAGTTAAGTCATGGAAACTATAAGTTTCCACAGAAGGGAAAGATTATTTTATGCTACATTATTCAGGCAGAGCTTCATGGCATAGCTAGGACTTAATAAGTATAATTGTTTTAATTCAATAAGTATAATTGAATAGAGGGAGAGAAGGAGGAATGATGTTCTGATGAAAGCAAATGATGTGTGAACAATCATGCAGATAAGAAGTAATGTGTGTTTGAGGTCAGTGAATAAATAGACCTGCTTACCTGGAAGGGGAGAGTATGTTTGCGAGTGACAAGGCTGTAAACGTAGGTTGGTGCCAGATTGTGGAAGACTTTGAATGTCAACTTAAAGAGTAAATTCCACAGGCATTACATGCTCTGTCATCTTGAGTAGGACACTATTAATTTTCATTTATACATCTCTGTAAAATTGAAGAAGGTAGTTGTTATACCTCTCTTCCTCCATAGCAAGAAAAAGAGGAGTTGGGCTTTACCACTGGGAGGAAAGAGTCCCGATGACAGAGATGATAGCTCCACTACTCTGCACTGAGAAGATCATAACTATAGTACTATTTCACTTCTGGATACTATATTTTAGAAGGGGCACTAACCAAGTAGAGCAAGTCCAGGGAAGATCTCAAAGCAAATTATATCTCTTATGAAATCTTAGGTTTTGGAGGTGAATTGGCATGTCTTGCCTTACAGGATGATTGATTACCCCTTATGTTTTTTATAAGCTTTTAGGAATAATGCCTTACATGGAGGAGACTTAATTGAGTGTTGCCTTTGCAACCTCAACTATGATAACCATTGAACCGCTTTCATTTTTCCTTAAGCATCAGCAAGCAGCTATTATAAATGGAACCTGTTTAATATATGTTGAGCAAAAAACATTTCTGAACTAGGGTCAGCAGCTGCTGGTGGTGTGTGTGATTGCTTGAGCCCTCATAATTTCAGGCTTGAAAACTACAGATATTATCAAAATCTAATATCACACCTCCTCTCTTAAATAAGACTCCAGAGACATAATTTGATTGTATCACTTGCTAGTTCTAAGAAAAACAACAACAAAACTATGCTTAAGTTTCTGTCCATTCTTAAGGCCACTCTTCACTACATGACTGAGACTACTTAGTAAAAATTTAGAAACACACAGTGCTTTCAAAATTAAATGGGAACAGTGGAGTAGAAGCTTGTTGAAATGGAGAGTGTCAAAATGTAAACAAATGATCTAGGTTCTTATCCTCACTCTGCTGTTTTCTTAATTTTTTAAATTGAAGTATAGTTGATTTACAATATTATATTAGTTTCAGATGTAAACATTGTGACACTATTTTTATAGATTAAACTCAATTTAAAGTTAATATAAAATATTGGCTATATTCCCTCTGCTGTACAAAATATCTTTGTAGCTTATTTATTTTATACATAGTAATTTGTACATCATAATCCCCTACCCTTATTTTGCCCCTCCTCCGTCCCTCTCTCCACTGGTAAGTACTAGTTTGTTCTCTATATCTGTGAATCTCTTTCTGTTTTTTATATTCATTTCCTTTGTTTTATTGTTTATATATACGTGATAACATACAGTATTTGTCTTTCTCTGACTTATTTCACTAAGCATAATATCCTACAGGTATATCCATGTTGTTGCAATTGACTGAATTTCATTCTCCTTTATGGCTGAGTAGTTTTCCATCATATATATATCTCACATCTTCTTTATCCATTCATTAGTTGATGGGCACTTGGGTGGCTACCAAGTCTTGGCTATTGTAATAGTGCTGCTATGAACAATGGGGTACGTGTATCTTTTTGAATTAGTGTTTTCATTTTCTTTGTATATGCATCTAGGAGTGGAATTGCTGGGTCATATGACAGTTCTATTTTTAGCTTTTGAGGGACCTCCATGCTGTTTTCAATAATGGCTGCACCAATTTACATTCCCACCAACAGTGTAAAAGGGTTCCCTTTTCTCCATATCCTGTCCAACATTTGTTATTTGTAAATATTTTGATGATAGCCATTCTGACAGATCTGAGGCAGTATACCCTTGTGGTTTTGATTTGCATTTCTCTGATACTTAGCAATGATGAGCATCCTTCATGTGCCTGTCAGCCATCTGTATATCTTCTTTGGAAAACTGTCTATTAAGGTCTTCTGCCCATTTTTTAATTGGGGTGTTTGAGTTTTTTGAGCTATTTATATATTTTGGATATTAACCCCTTGTCAGTCTCATCATTTGCAAATACTTTCTCCCATTCCATAGGTTGTCTTTTCATTTTATTGATCGTTTCCTTTCCTGTGCAAAAAGTTTTCAGCTAGTTAGGTCCCATTTGTTCATTTTTGCTTCTATTTCTTTTGCCTTAGGAAACTGATCCAAGAAAATGTTACTGTGATTTATGTCATAGAGTGTCCTGCCTATGTTCTCTTCTAAGAGTTTTATGGTTTCAGGTCTTACAGTTAGGTCTTTAATCCATTCTAAGTATATTTTTGTATATAGTGTGAGGAAATGTTCTAATCTTATTCTTTTATAAGTAGCTTTCCTGTTTTCCTAGAACCACTTGTTGAAGAGATTGTCTTTTCTCCATTGTATATTCTTGCCTCCTTTTTCATAGATTAATTGACCATAGACATGTGGGTTTATTTCTGGGCTCTCAATTCTGTTCCATCAATATATGAGTCTGCTTTTGTGCCAGTACCATGCTGTTTTGATCACTGTAGCTTTGTAGCATAGTCTGAAGTCAGGGAGCATGATACTTCCAGCTTTGCTTTTTTTTTTCCCCTCAAGATTTCTTTGGAAATTTGGAGTCTTATGTGGTTATGTATAAATTTTAGGATTTTTGTTTTTTTTTAGTTCTTTGAAAAATGTCATGGGTGTATGGACATTATAAAAATATTAATTCTTCCAATCCAAGAACATGGGATATCTTTCAATTTCCTTATATCATTTTCAATCTCCTTCATCAATGTTTTATAGTTTACAGAGTATAGGTTTTTCACCTCATTGATTAAATTTATTCCTAGATATTTTATTCATTTTGATGTGGTTTTGAATGAGATTGTTTTGGGTTTTTTTTTTACTTTCTCTTTTTGATAGTTCATTATTACTATATAGAAAAGCTACAGATCCCCTTCTCCACCATCTGATGTCATCTTTTATATCTTCATGTTTATCACTTCACTGATTATTGTAGTTATAATTGTTTTTACAATTTTTGTCTTTTAATATTCTTGCTAGCTTATTTAAGTGGTTGTACCACAGCCTTTACTATATATTTGCTTTAATAGTGGGATTTTTCCTTTTCTATAAATTCTTATTTCTTGTTCTAGCCTTTTTTGTTTTCCACATAGAGAGGACACTTTAACATTTCTTTTAGGGTAGGTTTAGTATTTGATGAACTCTTAGGTTTTCTTGTCTGAGAAATTATTTATGTCTCCTTCAATTCTATGTGATAATCTTACTGGTTAGAGTTTCCTAACATTGCAGGGTTTTTTTTCCCTTTCATTACTTTAAATATACCTTTCTGCTCCCTTCTGGCCTGCAAAGTTTCTTCAGAAAAATCAGCTGATATCCTTATACAGGTTCCCTTTTATATGACTCTTTGTTTTATTCTTGCTTCCTTTAGAATTTTCCCTTTACCTTATCATTTGCCATTTTAATTATGATTTATCTTGGGGTGGGTCTCTTTGGGTTCATCTTGTTTGGGATTCTCTGTGCTTCCTGTGCCTGGACATCTCTTTCCTTCTTCAGGTTTGGGAAGTTTTCTACAATAATTTCATCAAATACATTTTTGGTGGCTTTCTCTCTTCTCCCTCTGGTTCCCATATAATGTCAACATTGGTACACTTGATGTTGTCTTAGAGGTCTCTTAAACTGTTCTCATTTTTTATTTGTTTTTCTTTTTGCTCTTCTGATTGGTTGATTTCCAGCATTCCATTTTCCAGATCACTTATGCATTCTTCTGTATCACCTGCTGTTAATTCCTTCTAGTATGTCTTTCATTTCATTTACTGCATTATTCAGCTCTGACTGGTGCCTTTTTATAGTGCTAAATGTGTATTATGTTGTTCTGGATGGAATGTTTTATATATACTTATTAAATCTATCTTGTCTAATGTGTCAGTTAAGACCAGTGCTTCCTTATTGATTTTCTGTCTTGATGATCTGTTTATTGGTGTAAATGGGGTGCTAAAGTCCCCTAGTATTGTTGTGTTACTTTCAATTTTTCCCTTTAGGTTTGTTAATATTTACTGTATGTATTTACATACTTCTACCTTGGGTGCAAATATATTTACAATTCTTATAGTTTCTTATTGAATTGATCCCTTTTTCATTTTGTAATGTCCTTTGTTGTCTCTTGCTAAGTTATTTGTTTTAAAGTCTAGATTTCCTGATAATAAGTATTGCTACTCCAGCTTTCTTTTCATTTACATTTGTATGGAATACCTTTTTCCATCCCCTCACTATCAGTCTGTGGGTGCTTTAGATCTGAAGTGAGTCTCTTGTAGGCAGCATATAGATGGTCCTTGTTATTTTATCCATTCAACCACTCTGTGTCTTTTAATTGGAGCATTTAGTTCATCTACATTTAAAATAATTATAGATAGGTATGTAGTTATTGCCATTTTGGTTATTGTTTTCATGGTGTTTTGTGGTTCTCTTTTGTGCCTTTCTTCTTTGCTCTCTTCCCTTGTGATTTGATGACTGACTTTACTGTTATGCTTGGATGATTATTTTTTCTTCTTCTGCATGTATCTATTATAGATATTTGTTTTTTGATTGCATGAGGTATATATATTTAAGTTGATGATCCTTTAAGTTCAAACACATTCTAAAAACTGCCTTTTCATCCCGCTCTCCACATTTAATGTTTTTGACATCATATTTTACATCTTCTTGTTTTGTGCATACTTAAGCCCTTATTGTGGGTGTAGATAATTTTACTGATTTTTGTCTTTTAACCTTTATACTTAAAGAAGTTCCTTTAACATTTCTTGGAAAGCCAATTTAGTGTTGCTGAACTCTTTTAGCTTTTGTTGTCAGGGAAACTCTTTATTTATACTTCAAATATGAATGATAGTCTTGCCTGACAGAGTATTCTTGGTGTTAGGTTTTTCCTTTCATCATTTTGAATATACCATGTCACTTCCTTCTGGCCCGCAAAGTTGCTGCTGAAAAGTCCACTGATTGCCTTATGGGAGTTCCCTTCCATGTAACTAGTTGCTTTTCCCTTGCTACTTTTAAGATTTTCTTTTTATCTTTAATTTTTGTCATTTTAATTACAATGTGTCTTGGTGTGGATCTCTTTGGTTTCATCTTGTTTGACTCTGTGCTTCCTGGGGCTGGCTGTCCATCTTCCTTTCCAAGTTAGAGAAGTTTTCAGCTATTATCTCTTGATATATATTCTCTGCCCTCTTTCTCTCTTTCTTCTCCTTCTGAGACCCCCTATAATGCAAATGTTAGTATGCTTGATGTTGTCACAAAAGTCTCTTAAACTATCCTCAGTTTTTAAAAATCTTTTTTTCTTTCTATTCAGCTTAGTTGAGTTCCACCGGTCTGTCTTCCAGTTTGCTGAGCCATTCCTTTGAATAATCTGATCTATTGCATATTCCTTCTAGTTATTTTATTTTAGTTATTCATTTCATTCTTTGTGTCTGTTTTGTTCCTCTTTATGTTTTCTTACTCTATGTGAAATTTTCACTCATCCCAAGTTTTTTGAGCATCTTTATAATCATTAAATTGAACTCTTTGTTGGGTAGATTGCTTATCTCCACTATGCTTAGTTCTTCTGGGATTTCATCTTGTTCCCTCATTGGAACATATTCCATTGTTACCTCATTTTGTCTAATTCTTCGTTTTTATTTCTATATATTAACTAGGGCAGTTACTTTTCCCAGTCTTGGAGAAGTGGCTTTATGTAAGAGAGGTCTTATGAGGCCCAGCATCACACTGCCCTCTGGTCACCAAAACTATATGCTCTAGTGGTTCCCCCTATGTGGGCTCTTCTGTTGTGGCAGGGCTGACTACTGAGGACATGCCACTAGGTGGAAATGTTCCCCGGCCCAGTTGGCTGCCATCCTCTGCCTCCTGCCGAGGCACTAGCCCACTGGTGGTTGTGACCAGTCTCAGGACAGCTGTTTGCAGGCACCAGGTAATTCCTGGGCTGTTGCTGGACCACTAGTGGATGGGGTTGTGTCCCCACATTTCTACCTTCCTGTCCTGGTGTGTCCTGGGCCTGGTGTGTCCTGGGACTAGTGCTGGCTGGCTTGTAGGTGGGCAATACCCATGTGTAATGGGCTAGAGTGAGCAGTCCAAAGTGGCACTTGCAGCACCAGTGTCTTCGTGATAGAATGATCTTCAAAATGGCTGCCACTAACATCTATCCTCATAGGGAGTTCCAGTTGCCTTCTGCCTCTCTTAGAGGATCTCCAAAATCAACAAGTGTATTGGACTCATACTCCTTTCCACTTATTGCTTCCATGCTGGGCCTCAGAGTGTGTGATCTTTTCCATGAAACCTTTAAGAGCAGAGTCTATTTCCTACAGCCCTCTGGCTCTCCTATATGTAAGCCCCACTGATCTTCCAAGACAGATATTCTGGATGCTTGTCTTCCAGGTGCAGGATCCCTTAGCTAGGGTACCCTAAGTGGGGCTTGGACACCTAGATCCTCTGGGAGAAGCTCTTCAACTGTGATTATCCTCCCATTTATAGGTCACCTACCCAGGAGTGTGGGTCTGACTATACTACATATCTGCCCTTCTCATCCTTCTTGTTGTGTTTTCATTTTTTAATCTTTTGTCGTGGAAAATATTTTTGTGCTAATTTTCAAGTAGTTCTCATCAATACTTTCTCTGTAAATAGTTGTAATTTGTGTGTGCCCATGGAGGAGGTGAGCTCAGAATTTCCTACTCTTCAATCTTGGTCACAACCCCACCTTATCGAGCTTTAAATCAGAAAACATCTGGTGTCTTATTTATCAGGTTCACCCAATGTAAGTCCCAAACTGGGAAGGTGCCCCAAAGGAAATACAGTTCCTTGCAGTTTTGGCATAGAATCTGTAATTCAATATCTAATATACATTAGAGATTACCCCCACACCAGTTGTTTATCACTTAATCTCTGGAAGTACTTTTTTTCCTAAGTGTGCACACCCTCAGTTTTTTTCATGGAATCTGGTTGCAAAATAATATTCAGTTTACATGACTAGTGTTCATAACCAAGTGTCTTATTATACAATCTATGACATAAATTAAGACATACCTACAATGTGCCATGTTTGAGTATATGCATGAACACATGTACTTGTGTCTTTCAATTTAAGTATTATATAATCATACAACCATATAATTAATATTTATGTTTTATTATTTCAACATAGAAAATAGGCAGATCTGGCCCTGAGAAAAGTTTTGAAGCAACAAGTTTGTCTGCCATTTCTTATACCTTATTAAAGGTTAATCTTCATGTGGCGTGCCTGCCTGTTCTCCCTTTCAATAGGGCCTTCATTTTAAGATTTCACTCTATACACATCCTGGTGAGGGTTTTTATCATAAATGGAAGTTGAATTTTTTTAAATGATTTTTCTGCAACTATTGAGATGATCACATGATTTTTTTATCCTTCTGTTTGTTAATGTGGTGTATCAATTGATTGATTTGAGGATGTTGGAGCATCTTTGCATACTTGAAATAAATCCCCCTTGATCATGATGTATGATCCTTTTAATGTGATATTGAATTGGTTTGCTAATGTTTGGTTGAGGATTTTTCCATGTATGTTTATCAGGGATATTTACCTGTAGTTGTCTTTCTCATGGTATCCTTGTCTAGTTTTGTTATCCAGGTAATGCTGGCTTCATAAAATGAGTTTGTACGTTTTCTCTCCTTTTCTATTTTTGGTATAGTTTGAGAATGATTGGTACTAACTCTTTGAATGTCTGGTGGAACTCACCAAGAAAGCCATCTGGTTCTGGATTTTTGTTTGTTGGGAGGTTTTTGATTAGTGATTCAATCTCATTACTATTAATAAGTCTGTTTAGATTTTCTATTTCTTCATTATTCAGTCATGGAGGGCTGTATTTCTAGGAATTTATCCATTTCTTGTAGGTTGTTCAGTTTACTGGTGTAAGTCTCTTGGTCCTTTGTATTTCTGTGATATCAGTTGTAGTGTCTCCTATTTCATTGCCATTTATATTTATCTGAGTCTTCTCTTTTTTTTCTCCTGGTTTGTGTACCTAAAGTTTTATCAATTTTGTTTATCTTTCCAAAAGCTACCTGGTAGTTTCATTGATATTTTCTGTTATCTTTTTAGTCTCTAAGTCATTTCTGCGCTGATCTTTGTTATTTCCTTCCTTCTACTAATTTTAGGCTTCATTTTTTTTCTTCTTCTTCTGCAGTGCAAAGCTATGTTGTTTATTTGAGATCTTTCTTGTCCCTTGATATAGGCATTTATCATTATGAACTTCCCTCTTAGTTTCTTTTACTTCACTGCATACATTTTATGTTGCATTTCCATTTTCATTTATCTCAAGGCATTTTTTAGCTTCTCTTTTGTTTTTTTCTTTGACCCACTGGTTGTTCAGTCACATAGTAGTAAATCTCCACATACTTGTGAATTTTCCAGTTTTCTTTTATAATTCATTATTAGTTTCATACTACCATGGTCAGAAAAGATGCTTGATATGACTTAAATCTTAAATTTAATGGCCAAATTTAATGACCAAAATGACCATTTTTTAGACCAAAAATTCATTTTGTGGTCTAACATATGATCTATCCTGAAAAATGTTCCATATATGCCAGAGAAGAATGTGTATTCTATTGCATTTGGTTGGAATATTCTGTACGTTTCTGTTAAGTTTATTTGGGTTAATGTGTCATTTATTGCCAATGTTTCCTTACTGATTTTCTGACTGTATTATCTGTCCATTGAAGAAAGTTGGGTATTAATTTCCCTTAAAATTATCATGCTACTCTCTATTTCTACCTTTATATCTGTTAACATTTCCTTTATATACTTAGGTGCTCCTACGTTGGGTGCATACATATTTATAAATTTTATATCCTTTTGTTTGTGTGACCACTTTATCATTATATAATGACCTCCTTTGACTCTAATTTCAATCTTTATCTTAAGGTATATTTTGTCTGATATAAATATAGCAACCCCAGCTTATTTTTGGTTTCTATTTGCATGAAATATCTTTTATCATCCTTCCACTCTCACTCTGTGTGTGTCCTTAGATTTGAAGTGTGTCTCTTCCAGGCAGCATATAAATGGTTCTTATGTTTTTATCCATTCAGTCACTCTTTGTCTTTTGATTGGATCATTTGTTCCATTTACATTTAAATTAATTATTTATAGATATGACCTTCCATTTTGTTAATTATTTTCTGGCTGTTTGTAATTTTTCTGTTCTGTTCTTCTCTTGCTGTCTTACTTTGTGATTTGATGATATTATGTAATAGTATGTTTTAGGTCATTTCTCTTTATCTTTTGTTTATCTACTGTACACAAATTAAAGAGGTTCTCATGTGGCTTATAAATATATATATATATATATATATATGTAACAGTTTATTCTACACTAGTGACAGTTTATGTTTGAATGCATTTTAAAGCTCTACATTTTTACTCCCTCCCCCAACTTTTATGTTTTTGATGTCACAAGTTACATCTCATTTATTTTATCCTTTAAATTACTGTAGTTATTTTTACTACTTTTGATTTTTAACTTTCATACTAGCTTTATAAGTGATTAATCCACTGCCTTTACAACATTAGATTATTTTTTATTTCATTATACATTTACCTTTTTTGTGATATTTATACCTTCTTTTGTTTTCCTGTTAGTAATTAATTTTATTTTGTTTCACCTTGAAGAAACTTTTTAACATTTCTTGTAACTCCAGTCTAGTGGTGATGAATTCCTTTAGCTTTTGTTTGTCTGGAAAATTCTTTATTTCTCCTCAATTCTGTTGGGTAGAATATTTTTGGTTGGCATTTTTTTTCTTTATTTCAGCACTTTGAATACATTGTGACACTCTCTTCTGGCCTGGAAAGTTTCTGCAGGAAAATCTGCTCATATTCTTTGAGGGTTCCCTTGTATGTTACAAGTTGTTTTCTTCTCGCTGATTTTAAGTCTCTCCTTGTCTTTAATTTTTGGCACTTTAATTATAATATGTCTCAGTGTGGTTCTCTTTGAGTTCATCTTATTTGAAACTCTCTGGATGTCTGTTTCCTTTCACAGGTTAGGGGAGTTTTTAGCCATTATTTCTTCAAATAAATTTACCACCGCTTTCTCTCTTTCTTCAGCTCTGGGACTCATATAATACAATTGCTGGTCCATTTAATGTTGTCCCATAAGTGTCTCCAGCTATCTTCCCTGTTTTAGTTTCTTTTTTTTCTTCTTCCTTTTTACTACTTTGATTGAGTAGGTTTTACTGCCCTGTCTTTGGGTTCATTAATGCTTTCTCCTGATTCATCTAGTCTGTTGTTGAACTCTTCTACTGTATTTTTCAGTTCAGTTAATTTCTTTAACTCTGTGACTTTCTATTTGTTATTTTCTTATATTTTCTATGTCTTTGTTGCAATTGTCAGTTTGTGTTTTCCTTGTTCTCCTGAGCTCAGTGAGCATCTTTATGACCATCATTTTGATTTCTTCCTTAGGTAAATTATTCATCTCTATTTCATTGAGGTTTTTTTCTGAGGTTTTATCTTGTTCTTTCTTTTGGAACATATTCTTCTCTTTCTTCATTTTCCTTGACTCTCTATGTTGGTTTTTGTGCATTAGATAAAACAGCCACTTCTCCCAGTCTTGAAGGAGTGGATTCATTGTAGGCTCTTAACCTTTTCATTCAACCCTGACCTAACTTTTGTTTTTCCCCAACCTTTAAGATTGTCCAAGCAGCTGACTTTATTTTTTGTTGGTCCCATTAGTTGAGTGTGTGGCAAGACATGTCATTGGCTCAAAGGTGACGATGTCAATTAGCACCTAGATTTAGGCTGATTGGAAGCCAGATGCTCAGGCAGCAGCTTTAAAGTACACAAGTATACCTCTTTTAAAGGAAGACTGGGAGATGAGCATTTATGTCTGCTCCCTCTTCCCTGAGGCCTGGGGTAATAGCCAGTTAAGAACTGTTTCTTTCTTTACTACTGTCCCACTATACTTGCGAATATAAACCCCACTGGCCATAAGAGCCAGGCTCTCAAGGGATGTGTCCTCTGTGTGGCAGATACAAAAGATGGGTACCAGATGTGTACACAAGCTGCTTTCTTGGAGACACTGAAATCCTGGAGTAGGGTGGAGAGAGACCACAAAGACGGTATCCACTAACCTCCCCAGTTTCTAAAGAGGACTGTAATGAGCCCCTTACTGTGTGTTTAATTAGAAGCCTGTCTCTCAGGCCACAGCTATGAAGATATAAGCATCGTTCAATAAAAGACTGGGTGCCTCAGTCTGTTGCCTCTCTGTTGTATCCTGGAGGTTATAGAGAGTTAAGAACTCTTTCTCCATTTATAATGCTCCTGTGGGACTTATGAACTTATGTCCCACTGGCCACTAGAGCCAGGCCATCTAGAGGTGTTTTCTTGCTGACACCTTCAACAATTGGGGTATTAGATGAGTGTACAAGCTCCCTTTTGGGAGATGGCAGTGACCTAAAGTGAGGCAGAGGGAGAGTGCAAAATTGGCAACCACCTTTGGAAAGTATTTCACTAGGCCCCCAGATGTGTGTTAAATTAGATGCCTAGCCATCAGACTGATGATTTAATATAAGCAAATAAGGCTCTTTCACAGAAAGTCCGGATACTTTTCAGTGGCTGCCTCTGTGCTGGGCCTTGGGGTAAGTGAGTCTGTGTAAGCTCTTTAAGAACTGTTTCTCAGTTTGTTATAGACTTTCAGATCTCCTGGACACAAGGCCTGTTGTATTTCAAAGGTAGATGTTTGGAGGCTCATCTCTCAGGTGCAGGTCTTAAATGTTAGGGTACCAGATGTGGGGTTAAATACCTTTGCTCCTCAGGGAGAAGCTCAGAGCTGTGACTTCCCTTCAGATTATAGGTCACTTCACTAGGAGTGAGGTTTATGGAAAGACTGTGTCTCATCCTCTTTTACCTGCTTTGATGTGGGTTTTTTCTCATTTGCTCAATGTATAGGAGTCACTCAGCTAGTCCCTCCCCAAGTCCCCAGAGGAAATTATTCCATGTGTAGCTGTAGATTCAGTGTGTCCTACATCTCCAGCTTGAATGAGAAATTCTGTGTTTTATTTTTTAGTGTAAATATTTCCCTTTAAGAATCATGTGTATTTTCTATTTTGCAACATTATTTATTAAGATTTCATGTTGAAATAGGGTTATCTACACACTACCAACATAAATTAATCACAGAGGACACAATTTACCCCATTAAGAGATCTAGAATGCTTTTGCAGTACTTGATTCCAAATAACTATCCCCTAAATAGATGAGATTTGAAGCTCACTTAATTAAGGAGTATCTCTAGCCTCACCTCACAAAAAAAAAGTCAAAACACATTTAAAAACTCAAGAAAGTAACACTTTTGATGGATTTGTAGTTACTGGAGGCATGAGAGTTGTCCTACTTCCCATGCCCCTATTCTCATCTGAGGCATAAATCTAAATTTAGTGTTTTCAGTCAATAAACAGATATTTATTTAGTGCTAATTGTGTACATAGCTAGATGCTGTAGGGGAATACTGTGAAAAATAGTTATAATGCATATGAGCTGGGTAAATAAAGCATGCAGAGATGAAAATAAAACTAACAGTTTACAGCTAAAGAATGTATATGATGGGTGTTAATTGCAATATCAACTGCCCAATATCGGATTAAGGCTCCTCTCTGCAAAGCACAGCTAGCCTTTAGGGCACCTTGATGTGTATTACAAGTTGCCCCCTTTGGGAATTTAGAAATAATAGGCTCTCCTGAGCAGACATAAGCCCCTTGGGAGCAAAACTTAGAGAACCGACTATGTATGTCTTTAGGTGAAGAAATAGGAGCCATTTCCACCAAAGGAAATATAGCCTCACATGGGACCATAGCTTAAAAGGCAGAGTACAACTGAATTTTAATTCCCATTTGCTGTATATCCTGTTCACCTTTGCTCAATTGCAAAATCATATATTGTGATGTTGCACTTCTATTCATCTTTTGGAATGACAGAAATACTTCGAAATAATCTACAAGGTTGTCTACTTCATTTCCTATTTATTTATCATTTTCAGTTAAGTGTCAATGGAAAAAGTGAAAAGAATTCAAACAAAGTAAAAAGGTTAAAGTTATTACTAGGTTACTTGATTAGTGAAAGAATAGAATCTGTGAGCTGAAATGGGATTAGAGTGCTATCTATGCCTCTGTATTAGAGTCAAGAGTAAATGTAAATCTACTTATGTGTTAGACAGAAATTAAGAACCTTTGCTAATGTGCCTGTGTTCAGGACACTTTTAAAATAGCATCTTATTTTTTCTTAAAAGTGTCTAGAAGCATAGTTTTTTTTCCTATTTTTTCTTGAAAGTGTTTAGAGGCATAGTTTTTTTTAAAGTATATAAAAATTTAACATTAAAGTGAATTTTAGTTGTGAAAAACTGTGAACTTGTCTCCTTTGTGGGAATATATAAACTCTGCAGAACAGAAATGAAGAGTAAATTATTAACATTTGTGACACTGAGGCCAGAATAATGGATTTTCTTTCTAAGTTCATTAATTTATGGACCAGTCAGACTGTACTGAGGACACCCTGAGAGACATCTCAATTCCTCATATTGCACTTCGGGAAAATATAGTGGGCAATTTTCTTACAGAATTCCTAGATTCCACAGTGACAACTGTAATATAAATTGTTGGTATAAGTGGCTCATAGCAGTGCAATGTGTGTAGTGACAATTTCATATTGCCAGCTTTAGACCAGTGAAACTCACCTAGTCTCAGACACAAAGTGCTATTTCAGTACACTAAATAACAGTCTAAAAGAACCATTGAAATTCACCTTCATAAGGTGGGTGATTACTAACTGGTTAGAGCATAGTTTTTCTCAAAAGAGTTTGAGAAATTTTTTCTGGGAAAAAACAACAAGATGTGCATGAAAATGTTCTATCCTCTGACCTTCAATAGGGAAATCATAAGATGCCCCTAAGGTTATGGCACAAATGTCTCAATAATATACAACGTTAGAGAGGTCTACTCTTTACAAATATATAGTTTGTTCTGGGACATGATGTCTGCTGGTGCTTTCTTGTTATTGTTAGACTCTCAGTGGACATGTTCTCTTTCTTGAAAAAGTTCTCTGTTCCTTGGGAACAATCTTTCATTTGTCCCTGCATGTCTCCTCAGTGGTTAATATAGTACTTAAAACAATACTGTAGTTGCTGAGTCCCTGTATGGTGATTTATTCATCAATAGAGTAAAGGCAAATGTGTAACAACTCTTCTAGTTTAGAGAGGCTCATGACTTTAAGTTGGATAGTCTCTAGTAGTACCAATAATGTCACATACATCTTGAAGTTTTCTATCAGTGTTAACCATTGGTTTCTACAAAATTTAATTTTTAGGACAAAATTACCATCCAAATATCCAAGAACATAGCCAATGTTTCTAAAGAGGGGGAATGTGGGTGTAGACGGGGTGACATGAATCTACCTTCTGAGGGACTGCTCTGAACAGTGCAGAATGTTTAGCATGGCTGACTCCTTCCCACTAAATACCAGTGGTACTCTACAGTTGTTTTGATAAACAACGATGCCCCTATATATTTCCATACTACACTGACAGAATTAAGGGCTGCCTCTGGTTGAGATACAGTGACTCAGTGACACATTATTAATTTGCATTTGATTTTCACTTATGTGTGTATCTACTGTGCTCTGGAACCTGTTCTAGGAGCCAAGAAGGGTGCCAAGATGAATTTTATGCATACTCTTTAATTTCCATTACCTTTCATACTAGAAGGGAAACAACATATGTCAGTAAAATAAGCACAACATAAGGAAGATATAAGTGAAAAGAGTGAAAAAAACAGAGAAGAGACTGAGATTGATATTTGAAGGAGGCTTAGGATTTTAACTGAGAGGAGAGAGTGAAACTTTTGGGTGTGAGACATAGCATACCAAAGGCACAGACATGGGAAAATTCAAGATGTTCACGGGAATGTGAATAGTTTGGTTTATTTAAATAGAGG
The DNA here is from genome assembly GCF_964270905.1 of Leucopleurus acutus. Classification (NCBI taxonomy): domain Eukaryota; kingdom Metazoa; phylum Chordata; class Mammalia; order Artiodactyla; family Delphinidae; genus Leucopleurus; species Leucopleurus acutus. The sequence continues at coordinate 72,630,787 of NC_139148.1, forward strand.
GTTTCTGGAATTGAAATGAAGCCAGATTATGAAAGATCTTGAGATCCAATTAAAGTTTTAGGTGTTAATTTGTAGAGTGGAGAGCCACTGAAGGGTTTTGAGCAAGGGAGGAAAATTAATAGAACACAGGCAATTCTTTACAAAACATTACTATTATAGGCTAGGTATGTATATAATGACAAAAATGTTTTTTTAACATATTTATTGGAGTATAATTGCTTTACAATGGTGTGTTAGTTTCTGCCTTATAACAGAGTGAATGAGCTATACATATACATATATCCACATATTTCCTCCCTCTTGCATCTCCCTCCCAAACTCCCTAACCCACCGCTCTAGGTGGTCAAAAAGCACTGAGCTGGTCTCCCTGTGCTATGCGGCTGCTTCCCACTAGCTATCTATTTTACATTTGGTAGTGTATATATGTTAATGCCACTCTCTCACTTCGTCCCAGCTTAAACTTCCCCATCCCCAAGTCCTCAGTCTCATTCTCTACGTCTGCGTCTTTATTCCTGTCCTGCCCTTAGGTTCTTCAGAACCATTTTCTTTTGGTTCCATATATTTTTGTTAGCATACAGTATTTGTTTTTCTCTTTCTGACTTACTTCACTCTGTATGACACACTCTAGGTCCATCCACCTCACTACAAATAACTAAATTTCGTTTCTTTCTATGGCTGAGTAATATTGCATTATATATATGTACCACATCTTCTTTATCCATTCATCTGTCGATGGACACTTAGGTTGCTTCCATGTCCCAGCGATTGTAAATAGAGCTACAGTAAACATTGTGGTCCATCACTTTTTTTGAATTATGGTTTTCTCAGGGTACATGCCCAGTAGTGGGATTGCTGTGTCATATGGTAATTCTATTTTTGGTTTTTAAAGGAACCTCCATATTGTTCTCCATAGTGGCGGTATCAAATTACATTCCCACCAACAGTGCAAGAGGGTTCCCTTTTCTCCACACCCTTTCCAGCATTTATTTGTAGATTTTTTGATGATGGCCATTCTGACTGCTGTGAGGTGATACCTCATTATACCTTTGATTTGAATTTGTCTAATGATTAGTGATGTTGGGCATCCTTTTATGTGTTTGTAGGCAATCTGTATATCTTCTTTGGAGAAATGTCTATTTAGGTCTTCTGACCATTTTGGGAATGGGTTGTTTGTTTATTTGATATTTAGCTGCACGAGTTGCTTGTAAATGGTGGAGGAGATTAATTCTTTGTCAGTTGCTTCATTTGAAAATATTTTCTCCTATTCTGAGGATGGTCTTTTTGTCTGGTTTATGGTTTCCTTTGCTGTGCAAAAGCTCTTATGTTTCGTTAGTTCCCATTTGTTTATTTTTGCTTTTATTTCCATTTCTCTAAGAGGTGGGTCAAAAAGGATCTTGCTGTGATTTCTGTCGTAGAGGGTTCTGCCTATGTTTTCCTGTAGGAGTTTTAGAGTGTCTGGCCTTACATTTATGTATTTAATCCATTTTGAGTTTATTTTTTTGTATGGTATTAAGGAGGTTTCTAATTTCTTTCTTTTACATGTAGCTGTCCAATTTTCCCAGCACCACTGGGAAAGGCAGTCTATTGAAGAGGCAGTCTTTTCTTCATTGTATATTCTGGCCTCCTTTATCAAAGTAATGTGAGCACATGTGCGTGGGTTTATCTCTGGGTTTTCTATCCTGTTCCATTTATCTATATATCTGTTTTTTATGCCAGTACAATACTGTCTTGATTACTGTAACTTTGTAATATTTTCTGAAGTCCGGGAGCCTGATTCCTCCAGCTCCATTTTTCTTTCTCAAGATTGCTTTGGCTATTCGAGGTCTTTTGTATTTCCATATAAATTGTAAATTTTTTCGTTCTAGTTCTGTGAAAAATGCCAGGGGTTTTTTGATAGGGATTGCATTAAATCTGTAGATTGCTTTGGGTAGTAGAGTCATTTTCACAATCTTGATTCTTCTAATCCAAGAACATGGTATATCTCTCCAACTCTTTGTATCATCTTTAATTAATTTTATCAGTGTATTATAGTTTTCTGCATACAGGGCTTTTGTCTCGTAAGATAGGTTTATTCCTAGGTATTTTATTCTTTTTGTTGCAATGTAAATGGGAGTGTTTCCTTAATGTCCCTTTAAGATTTTTCATTTTTAGTGTATAGGATTGCAAGTGATTTCTGTGCATTAATTTTGTATCTTGCTATTTTACGAAATTCATTGATTAGATCTCATAGTTTTCTGGTAGAGTCTTTAGGATTCTCTTTGTATAGTATCATATGCAAATAGTAACAGCTTTTCTTCTTCTTTTCCAATTTGGATTCCTTTTATTTCTTTTTCTTCTCTGATTGTTGTGGCTAAAACTTACAAAACCATGTTGAATAATAGTGGTGAGAGTGGGCAACCTTGTCTTGTTCTGGATCTTAGTGGAAATGGTTTCAATTTTTCAACTTTGAGAACAATGTTGGCTGTGTGTTTGTCATATATGGCCTTTATTATGTTGAGGTAAGTTCCCTCTATGCCTATATTCTGGAGGTTTTTTTTTATCATAAACAGGTGTTGAATTTTGTCGAAAGCTCTTTCTCCATCGATTGAGATGATCATATGCTTTTCCTCCTTCAATTTGTTAATATGGTGTATCACATTGATTGACTTGTCTATATTGAAGAATGCTTGCATTCCCGGGACAAACCCCACTTGATCATGGTGTATGATCCTTTTAATGTGTTCTTGGATTCTGTTTGCTAGTATTTTGTTGAGGAATTTTTCATCTATGTTCATCAGTGATATTGGCCTGTAGATTTCTTCGTTTGTGACATCTTTGTCTAGTTTTGGTATCAGGGTGATGGTGGCCTCGTAGAATGAGTTTGGGAGTGTTCCTCCCTCTGCTATATTTTGCAAGAATTTGAGAAGTATAGGAGTAAGCTCTTCTCTAAATGTTAGATAGAATTCACCTGTGAAGCCATCTGGTCCTGAGCTTTTGTTTATTGGAAGATCTTTAATCACAGCCTCAATTACAGTGTTTTTGATTGGTCTGTTTATATTTTCTATTTCTTCCTGGCTCAGTCTCAGAAGGTTATGCTTTCCTAAGAGTTTGCCCATTTCTTCCAGGTTGTCCATTTTATTGGCATAGAGTTGCTTGTAGTAATCTCTCATGATCCTTTGTATTTCTGAACTGTTATTTATTACATCTCCTTTTTCATTTCTAATTCTACTGACTTTTGTCTTCTGCCTTTTTTTCTTGACGAGTCTGGCTAATGGTTTATCAATTGGGTTTATCATCCCACATAACCGGCTTTTAGTTTTATTGTTCTTTGCTACTGTTTCCTTCAATTCTTTTTCATTTATTTCTGGTCTGATCTTTATGATTTCTTTCCTTCGGCTAACTTTGGGATTTTTTTGTTCTTCTTTCTTATTTGCTTTATGTATTAGGTTAGTTTGTTTACTTGGGATGTTTCTTGTTTCTTGACATAGGATAGTATTGCTATAAACTTCCCTGTTAGAACTGCTTTTGCTGCATCCCATAGGTTTAGGGGTGTCGTGTTTTCATTGTCATTTGTTTCTAGGTATTATTTGATTTCCTCTTTGATTTCTTCAGTTATCTCTTGGTTATTAAGTAGTGTAATGTTTAGCCTCCATGTGTTTGTAGTTTTTACAGATTTTTTCCTGTAATTGATCTAGTTTCATAGCGTTGTGGTTGTAAAAGACACTTGATATGATTTCAATTTTCTTAAATTTACCAAGGCATGATTTGTGCCCCACGATATGATCTGTCCTGGAGAATGTTCCATGAGAAGTTGAGAAGAAAGTGTATTCTATTGTTCTTGGATGTAATGTCTTGTAAATATCAATTAAGTCCTTCTAGCTTAATGTATCATTTAAAGTTTGTGTTTCCTTATTTATTTTCATTTTGAATGATCTTTCCATTGGTGAAAGTGAGGTGTTAACGTCCCCTACTATGATTGTGTTACTGTAAATTTCTCCTTTTATTGTTAGCATTTGCCTTATGTATTGAGGTGCTCTTCTTTGGGGCGTGTAAATATTTACAATTGTTACGTTTTCTTCTTGGATTGACCCCTTGATCATTATGTAGTGTCCTTTTTGTCTCTTCTAATAGTCATTTTTTTAAAGGCTATTTTGTTTGATATGAGATTTCCTATTCCTACTTTCTTTTGATTTCCAATTGCATAGAATATTTATTTCCATCCCCTCACTTTCAGTCTGTATGTGTCCCTAAGCACAAAGTGGGTCTCTTGTAGACAGCATATATACAGGTCTTATTTTTGTATCCATTCAGCCAGTCAATGTCTTTTGGCTGGAGCATTTAATCCATTTACATTTAAGGTAATTATTGATATGTATGTTCCTATTACCATTTCCTTAATTGTTGTGGGTTTGTTACTGTAGGTCTTTTATTCTCTTATGTTTCCTACCTAGCGAAGTTCCTTTAGCATTTGTTGTAAAGCTGCTTTGGTGGTGCTGAATTCTCTTAGCTTTTGCTCACCTGTAAAGCTTTTAATTTCTCCATCAAATCTGAATGACATCCTTGCTGGGTAGAGTAATCTTGGTTATAGGTTTTTCCCTATCATCACTTTATATATGTCCTGCCATTCTCTTCTGGCTTGCAGGCTTTCTGCTGAAAGATCAGCTGTTAACCTTATGGGGATTCCCTTGTATGTTATTTGTTGTTTTTGCTTTGCTGCTTTTAATATTTTTTCTCTGTATTTAATATTTGATAGTTTGATTAATATGTGTCTTGGCATGTTTCTCCTTGGATTTATGCTGTACAGGACACTCTGCACTTCCTGGAATTGATTTACTATTTCCATTCCCATATTAGGGATACTTTCAACTGTAATCTCTTCAAATATTTTCTCAGTCCCTTTCTTTTTGTCTTCTTCTTCTGGGACCATTATAATTCTAATGTTGATGCATTTAATGTTCTCCCAGAGTTCTCTGAGAATGTCCTCAATTTTTTTCATTCTTTTTTCTTTATTCTGCTCTGCAGTAGTTATTTCCACCATTTTATGTTCTAGGTCACTTTTTTGTTCTTCACCCTCAGTTATTCTGCTATTGATTTCTTCTAGAAAATTTTTAATTTCATTTATTATGGGTTCATCATTGTTTGTTTGCTCTTTAGTTCTTTTAGGTCTTTTAAAACATTTCTTGTATTTTCTCCATTCTTTTTCAAAGATTTTGTATCATCTTTACTATCATTACTCTGAATCCTTTCTCAGGTAGACTGCCTATTTCCTCTTCATTTGTGTGGTCTGATGGATTTTTACATTGCTTCCTCATCTGTTGTGTTTCTCTGTCTTCTCATTTTGCTTAACATACTGTGTTTGGCATCTCCTTTTCACTCGCTGCAGGTTTGTAGTTCCTGATTTTTTCTGGTGCCTGCCCCCAGTGCCTAAGGTTGGTTCAGTGGGTTGTGTAGGCTTCCTGTTCGAGGAGAATGATGGCTGTTATCTGGTGGATATGAGTGAATCTTTTCTTTCTGTTTCATAGGACCACGTCCAGTGGTGTTTCTTGGAGTGTCTGTGACCTTATTATGATTTTATGCACCCTCTCTGCTAATGTGTGTTTGTTTTCCTGTGTTGCTAGTTGTTTGGCATAGTTCATCCAGCACAGTAGCTTGCTGGTCGTTTAGTGGAGCTAGGTCTTAGCGTTTAGATGGAGCTCTCTGGGAGATCTTTTTCCATTTAATATTATTTGGAGACAGGAACCCTCTGATGTACAAATGCCCTGAACTCAGCTCTCCCACCTCAGAGGCACAGGCCTGACACTCGGCCAGAACACCCAGGTACTGTCAACCACATGGCTCAGAAGAAAAGGGAGAAAAACAGGAAAGAAAGAAGGAAAACAAAATATTACAATAAAAAAGTAATTATTAACAATTTTAAAAAATTAGAAAGTAATAAAATAAGAAAAAAAAGAAAGAAGGGAGCAACCAACCAGAAGACAAATCCACCAATGATAACAAGCGCTAAAATCTATACTAAACAATACAGCAAAAAGGGACAGACAGAACCATAGGACAAATGGCAAAAACAAAGTTTACAGACAAAAATCACACAAAGAAGCATAGAAGTACATACTCAGAAGAAGAGAAAAAGGAAGTATGTATATATATATATATATATATATATATATATATATATCTTTGCTCCCAAATCCACCACCTCAATTTTGGGATGATTCGTTGTCTATTCAGGTATTCCACAGATATGGGGTACATCAAGTTGATTGCGGTGATTTAATCTGCTGCTCCTGAGGCTGCCTGGAGAGATTTCTCTTTCTCTTCTTTGTTCGCACATCTACTGGGTTTCAGCTTTGGATCTGGCCCTGCCTCTGCGTTTATGTCGCCTGAGGGCGTCTGTTCTTTGCTCAGACAGGACGGGGTTATAGTAGCTGTTGATTAGGGGGCTCTGGGTCACTCAGCCCAAGGGGAGGAAGGGGTACGGAATGCGGAGTGAGTCTGCGGCGGCAGATGCCAGCATGACGTTGCAACAGCCTGAGACGCAGTGTGTGTCCTCCCAGGGAAGTTGTCCCAGGATCACAGGACCCTGGCAGTGGTGGGCTGTACAGGCTCCCCGGAGGGGTGGTGTGGATAGTGACCTGTGCTCGCACACAGGCTTCTTGGTGGCTGCAGCAGCAACCTTAGCATTTTATGCCCATCTCTGGTGTCTGCGCTGATAGCCAGAGCTCATGCCCATCTCTGGAGCTCGTTTAGGCAGTGCTCTGAATCCCTTCTCCTCCGCACCCTGAAACAATGGTCTCTTGCCTCTTAGGCAGGTCCAGACTTTTTCCCAGACTCCCTCCAGGCTATCTGTGATGCACTATCCCCCTTCAGGCTGTCTGCATGTAGCCATCCCCAGTTCTCTCCCTGGGATCTAACCTCCGAAACTTGAGGCTCAGCTCCCAGCCCCCACCCGTCCCAGCAGGTGAGCAGACAAGCCTGTGCAGCCAGTGAGTGCTGGTTGGTACTGATCCTCTGTGCGGGAATCTCTCCACTTTGCCCTCTGCACCCCTGTGCTGAGCTGTCCTCTGTGGCTTTGAAGCTTCCCTCCTGCCACCCCCGTCTCTGCCAGTGTAGGAGCTTCCTAGTGTGTGGAAACTTCCTCCTTCACAGCTCCCTCCCACTGGTGCTGGTCCCATCCCTATTCTTTTGTCTCTGATTTTTCTTTTTTCTTTTTCCCTACCCAGGTATGTGGGGAGTTTCTTGCTTTTGGGGAAGTCTGAGGTCTTCTGCCAGCGTTCAGTAGGTGTTCTGTAGGAGTTGTTCCACATGTAGATGTATTTCTAATGTATTTGTGGGGAGGAAGTTGATCTCCATGTCTTACTCTTCCGCCATCTTGAAGGTCTCCTCTGACATTAAATTTAGGTGGTACAATCATAAATAAAGAATGAAAAGAAATGCTGCTTAGGCAGCTGAAACGCCTGCCAATGACCAACCAGATTGGTAATGAGGAAAATAGCCAAAATGAGGAAAATAGCTTTTCTTTAAATCAAGTATAGCAAATAGTTTCCAAGTGTTAGTATCCATTGATTGGTTAATGGCTGTTGGCTATGTAAAGCAGTATGTCAGAAAGGATTCTATTGTTGAATCCTAGCTTAAGAAGTGTGTGATGAGTAATTAATTATACCTGACATAGGAATAGAGTTGAGGAGTATAAGAACGAGTGTCATATGTTTGCCATCCCTACTTAGAGCAAAGGCTTTTGACCAAATAGGAATCTAGAAGGCAACTACCAGAAAATAGTACAAGGCACTTCAGACACCTGCTACAGTCATTAGACTTTTATGGACTTCATTCAAGCTTAGTATGAAAAGATATATTGATCCTATGGCTTTTTTTCCAGTAATAAATAGCTGCATACATGGATTATAATTCATTATTAAGTGGTGTCTCCCAAAGGTAAAGAGCACAATTTATATAGAAAATGTAAATCATTGGGAGTTTCAGAGCCTGACAGAAGAATGGTATGAGTTTGAAATCACAAGGAGCTACATTGCTGATTTATTTACCCACTTGGTAATGGTAAAACCTGGTTCAAGATAGTTTGCTCTATTTAAAGCTTTAGTTCTGTCACTGATCTGAGACCTACTTCATTTACATTCCATCTGTTTTCTGTTTTGTCAAATGAATTTCTAATGACAATGGATTCTGAAGTGCTGTTTAATAATATAGTCTAAAAGCTGCAACCCCTCATCCCTCCAAAAAAGTTAAAAAAAATTCAAAATTGAAATTCATGCAATGACTTCTAACCCCTGAAGTTTATGCCATGTGTTTTGGGGGGAGGTAAGGGGTTATATAGGTGGAGGATAGGGTGGATATTTTGTCTTGGTTTACTTCTTTTTCTGGAGTGGGACAGAAACAGAGAACAGGGTTTAGGAAAACACCAATTTAAGTAGGGAATTATTTATGGATTCTTTGAATATGTGTTTTCTTTACCTTCTTATTTTCTAATCCTATAGGGTCATTGCCATCTAACTTCTCAGTCAGACTTCATTAAAAAGAATCTGGGAAGAGGTAGGAATTAAGATGGTGATAAATAAAGTAGATTTAATTCCAGTCCATTAGGAATTAAACTCATCCAGTCCAGGGTTTGTCTCCTGAGATTCATCCATTTTGTACAATTACTTCACTTATTTTAGATATTGCATCTTTATACATGCTTTTCACCAAAATAAAATTAAGAAAATGTATTGTTTTATTATTGTTGACTCTTATTTACAAGTTTTTAACACTTGAATTTTCAGAATGTGTGTATATATTTGTCCCTGTTTTTAAACTTCCTTCTAAGTTTATTTTTTCTGGGCTAGTTTGTCATTCTTTTTTTAAAGTAGAAAACAAGTGAGCATTAGTTATTTGTTAATTAAAACATTTTCTCATTGCAATGTCTTGTGTTTCTATGAAAAGATAGTTAAAATGCTTTATATAATGCCTCAATATCTGTTAAATATTGAAACAGTATATGGACAGGTGTGAGCTGAACTATAGGGTGGCAGTGTAAATTCCACAGCTGACAGCAGTAGATATTGAAAGGATTTGCAAAGGGCCCAAGATCAGCTTTTCTTATTTTACAATTTTACCTGGTATCTGTTTTGTAAATGACTCATGTTGAGGCAAAGAGGTATCCTCTAGGCAGCAGCAAAATTGGATCTCAACAAGTTTTGTTTTCAACATTTAATATCCACTTTGTGACTAGTTTATGTAAACATTTTAAATCAACCTCCCCAACCCCACCTCATAATTTGACATTTGATAATTATTTTTTGGCATTCTTAGAAACATCTTTATTACAAGTGTTCTTACACACTACGCTATGAGCATTAAAAAATGTGTATAACTACCATTCACTGATAATACACTCTTCTCTAAGAAAGTAGCATTCTTCCAAACATTTTTATTAGAAATGTTCTTAAACACCACTCTACATACATTGCAGAAAATGCATAACTTCCATTTACTGATATAACACTGATCTTTACATAGTAAGCAAGTAGTGTTCTTAGAAACATCTTTATTACAAGTGTTCTTAAACACTTCACCACATGTATTGCATAATGTGTAGCTACCATTCACTGATATTACACTCTTCTTAAAGTAGTATGCAAGTAGTAGACATTTGATAAATAGCAACATAAGCCATTCAAAAATTAAGAAACGTATCTGCTGCAAAATGCACATATATACATACACACAAATTAACATGCCCTCTTGGATTTTCAGCTATATATTAAATGTCAATTATGCATTTACTTTGAATTACCTATGCTTGTGGTTTCATTAAAGAAGATAACAGGGAGAATGGACTTTGCATGTTATTTCAAATAGCCATTTTAAATATAATTCTCAATATTTAGGTAGAGTTTTACCATAGCTTGCTGGTTTTGTTTTGAAATTTCACACCATATGTTTTCCTTCAAGCCAGTTTATTTCTATTATCTTCTTACTGAATTTTAAAATAAGTTCTATCGGATTTATTTAGCATATTTATGTATGACTGTTGTTCTGTAACATCAAATAAAGGTGACAGTTTTCTGTTGGTGCCTGGTTTGTTTTGTACATTTGAACTTCCTGGCTATCTATGGATTCTAATTTTGTAGTGTGCTCATAGTAGTATGTCTAGATTCTATCACATACAGTTTTAATGACTTGCTGATTTGAAGAAGCTCTCAGTTAAAATGCTAACAATCATCTGTTGCTTTAAATATAGTAAATGAAGGACTTTTTAAATGCATTTGATGTCTTTTGGGGCCTTTTTTTCTATTTCACATATATACACTTCCTTATAAAAATATAGATAGATGTGATTTTCTTAATTGCTGAGTTTCAGAAAATTTGTAATGCTTTTGGCTATAGTTGCATCTCTTTAATTTTCATTTGTTGTATTGGCTTAAATAATTTAAATTACCAATCTCTGACTAATACAACTCAGCAATATATAGATTTTTCCCTGAATTATTTTAAGTATTTTTCCTACCCTCTTTCAGATAAAGTCATACCACATAAAAATAAGAATCTGAATTAGACTCAAAATAGCATTGTATTAATCCATATACAGTATGGTGGATTGCAGGAACATAAAGCATTGATTGGTCAAACCAGATTACGTGCTGCTTGTAGTTGTAGGAAATACTGGGTTGCAATTTCATTGTGTAGGACATGTGTGTGAAGACATTGCCCAGTCACTAAAATTCATTCTGATCTCTCACCTCTCTGATTAACAAATGCCTATCATATTTCTTATTCATTTAACTCTTGGACATATTTCTTTGTGTGTCATACATTTTATTAATATTTTGTGTGTTTTTGCTTAAAAATTATAAGTTCTTTAAATACAGAGATTGTGTTGTGTTTCTTCATGTTCCCCACAATTTTTGACAACATCTGTGTACATAGAAAGCATTCACCAAATCTTTGCTGAACAAATAAATGAGAGAAATTAGGGAATGATGAGCTGTACAGATGGATTATGATCATTCCAAAAATTCACAACTGTGGATAGCTGGCTGCACTTAGATTATTCTGAGATTGTGGTCAGCTGTCTCATATCTTCGAGGATGCCATTCTAGAAGATATTTTTTGGGGTCTCTTAAAAGCCATTTCCAATCTTAGGCCATCTCAATTACTGGGAGAAGTAGTATAGCATATTGGTTAAGAGCATGGGATCTAGAGTTAATGTTCTTGGATTTAAATCCTGACTCAGCCACTTACAAGCTTATGTGTCCTTAAGTAAGTGATTTACCTCTCCTCGAGTCATTTTTTTACATCTGTAAAACGGGGAGAATGATAGTTCCTCTGTCATAGAGTGGTTTTGAGAATTGAGTTAATATATGAAAAGTGCTTAGAATAGTGACAAATATTAGTTATTATTATAACAGTGTATCATAGCTTCTTAAGCTAAAAAATTTCTACAATTATTTTTATTGATAAATAAAACACACAGACTAATCTTGATAGCTTATTTCAATCCCCATAAATATACAATGGGGTTATGATTATATTAATTCATACACATGACAAAATAAATTTAAAATTTATATCAATACAAGTGCATGCATGAACATATTCATACACACACAATATTTAAGAATAACACTGTGACACAAGTTCTAAATCAATACTGTTCATAGTAATTTTTTTTAACATCTTTATTGGGGTATAATTGCTTTACAATGGTGTGTTAGTTTCTGCTTTATAACAAAGTGAATCAGTCATACATAAACATATGTTCCCATATGTCTTCCCTGTTGCGTCTCCCTCCCTCCCACCCTCCCTATCCCACCCCTCCAGGCTGTCACAAAGCACCGAGCCAATATCCCTGTGCCATGCGGCTGCTTCCCACTAGCTATCTACCTTACTACGTTTGTTAGTGTGTATATGCCCATGACTCTCTCTCGCCCTGTCACAGCTCACCCTTCCCCCTCCCCATAACCTCAAGTCCGTTCTCTAGGAGGTCTGCGTCTTTATTCCTGCTTTACCCCTAGGTTCTTCATGACATTTTTTTTCTTAAATTCCATATATATGTGTTAGCATACGGTATTTGTCTTTTTGTTTCTGACTTACTTCACTCTGTATGACAGACTCTAGGTCTATCCACCTCATTACAAATAGCTCAATTTCGTTTCTTTTTATGGCTGAGTAATATTCCATTGTATATATGTGCCACATCTTCTTTATCCATTCATCCGATGACAGGCACTTAGGTTGTTTCCATCTCCGGGCTATTGTAAATAGAGCTGCAATGAACATTTTGGTACATGACTCTTTTTGAATTTTGGTTTTCTCAGGGTATATGCCCAGTAGTGGGATTGCTGGGTCATATGGTAGTTTTATTTGTAGTTTTTTAAGGAACCTCCATACTGTTCTCCATAGTGGCTGAACCAATTCACATTCCCACCAGCAGTGCAAGAGTGTTCCCTTTTCTCCACACCCTCTCCAGCATTTATTGTTTCTAGATTTTATGATGATGGCCATTCTGACTGGTGTGAGATGATATCTCATTGTAGTTTTGATTTGCATTTCTCTAATGATTAATGATGTTGAGCATTCTTTCATGTGTTTGTTGGCAGTCTGTATATCTTCTTTGGAGAAATGTCTATTTAGGTCTTCTGCCCATTTTTGGATTGGGTTGTTTGTTTTCTTGTTATTGAGCTGCATGAGCTGCTTGTAAATTTTGGAGATTAATCCTTTGTCGGTTGCTTCATTTGCAAATATTTTCTCCCATTCTGAGGGTTGTCTTTTGGTCCTGTTTATGGTTTCCTTGGCTGTGCAAAAGCTTTGAAGTTTCATTAGGTCCCATTTGTTTATTTTTGTTTTTATTTCCATTACTCTAGGAGGTGGGTCAGAAAGGATCTTGCTGAGATTTATGTCATAGAGTGTTCTGCCTATGTTTTCCTCTAAGAGTTTGATAGTTTCTGGCCTTACATTTAGGTCTTTAATCCATTTTGAGCTTATTTTTGTGTATGGTGTTAGGGAGTGATCTAATCTCATACTTTTACATGTACCTGTCCAGTTTTCCCAGCACCACTTATTGAAGAGGCTGTCCTTTCTCCATTGTACATTACTGCCACCTTTATCAAAGATAAGGTGTCCATATGTGCATGGGTTTATCTCTGGGCTTTCTATCCTGTTCCATTGATCTATCTTTCTGTTTTTGTGCCAGTACCATACCGTCTTGATAACTGTAGCTTTGTAGTATAGTCTGAAGTCAGGGAGCCTGATTCCTCCAGTTCCTTCTTTCGTTCTCAAGATTGCTTTGGTTATTCGGGGTCTTTTGTGTTTCCATACAAATTGTGAAATTTTTTGTTCTAGTTCTGTGAAAAATGTCAGTGGTAGTTTGATAGGGATTGCATTGAATCTATAGATTGCTTTGGGTAGTAGAGTCATTTTCACAATGTTGATTCTTCCAATCCAAGAACACGGTATATCTCTCCATCTATTTGTATCATCTTTAATTTCTTTCATCAGTGTCTTATAATTTTCTGCATACAGGTCTTTTATCTCCTTAGGTAGGTTTATTCCTAGATATTTTATTCTTTTTGTTGCAATGGTAAATGGGAGTGTTTTCTTGATTTCACTTTCAGATTTTTCATCATTAGTATATAGGAATGCCAGAGATTTCTGTGCATTAATTTTGTATCCTGCCACTTTACCAAATTCATTGATTAGCTCTAGTAGTTTTCTGGTAGCATCTTTAGGGTTCTCTATGTATAGGATCATGTCATCTGCAAACAGTGACAGCTTTACTTCTTCTTTTCCGATTTGGATTCCTTTTATTTCCTTTTCTTCTCTGATTGCTGTGGCTAAAACTTCCAAAACAATGTTGAATAATAGTGGTGAGAGTGGGCAACCTTGTCTTGTTCCTGATCTTAGTGGAAATGCTTTCAGTTTTTCACCATTGAGGATGATGTTTGCTGTGGGCTTGTCATATATGGCCTTTATTATGTTGAGGAAAGTTCCCTCTATGCCTACTTTCTGCAGGGTTTTTATCATAAATGGGTGTTGAATTTTGTCAAAAGCTTTCTCTGCATCTATTGAGATGATCATATGGTTTTTCTCCTTCAATTTGTTAATATGGTTTATCACATTGATAGATTTGCGTATATTGAAGAATCCTTGCATTCCTGGAATAAACCCCACTTGATCATGGTGTATGATCCTTTTAATGTGCTGTTGGATTCTGTTTGCTAGTATTTTGTTGAGGATTTTTGCATCTATGTTCATCAGTGATATTGGCCTGTAGTTTTCTTTCTTTGTGACATCCTTGTCTGGTTTTGGTATCAAGGTGATGGTGGCCTCGTAGAAGGAGTTTGGGAGTGTTCCTCCCTCTGCTATATTTTGGAAGAGTTTGAGAAGGATAGGTGTTAGCTCTTCTCTAAATGTTTGAAAGAATTCGCCTGTAAAGCCATCTGGTCCTGGGCTTTTCTTTGTTGGAAGGTTTTTAATCACAGTTTCAATTTCAGTGCTTGTGATTCGTCTGTTCATATTTTCTCTTTCTTCCTGATTCAGTCTTGGCAGGTTGTGTATTTCTAAGAATTTGTCCATTTCTTCCAGATTGTCCATTTTATTGGCATAGAGTTGCTTGTAGTAATCTCTCATGATCTCTTATCTCTGCAGTGTCAGTTGTTACCTCTCCTTTTTCATTTCTAATTCTATTGATTTGAGTCTTCTCCCTTTTTTTCTTGATGAGTCTGGCTAGTGGTTTATCTATTTTGTTTATCTTCTCAAAGAACCAGCTTTTAGTTTTATTGATCTTTGCTATTGTTTCCTTCATTTCTTTTTCATTTATTTCTGATCTGATTTTTATGATTTCTTTCCTTCTGCTAGCTTTGGGGTTTTTTTTGATCTTCTTTCTCTAATTGCTTGAGGTACAAGGTTAGGTTGTTTATTGGAGATGTTTCCTGCTTCTTAAGGTGGGCTTGTATTGCTATAAACTTCCCCCTTAGAACTGCTTTTGCTGCATCCCACAGGTTTTGGGTCGTTGTGTCTCCATTGTCATTTGTTTCTAGGTATTTTTTGATTTCCTCTTTGATTTCTTCAGTGATATCTTCATTATTAAGTAGTGTATTGTTTAGCCTCCATGTGTTTGTATTTTTTACAGATCTTTTCCTGTAATTGATATCTAGTCTCATGGCGTTGTGGTCAGAAAACATACTTGATACAATTTCAATTTTCTTAAATTTACCAAGGCTTGATTTGTGACCTAAGATATGATCTATCCTGGAGAATGTTCCATGAGCACTTGAGAAAAATGTGTATTCTGTTGTTTTTGGATGGAGTGTCCTATAAATATCAATTAAGTCCATCTTGTTTAATGTATCATTTAAAACTTGTGTTTCCTTATTTATTTTCATTTTGGATGATCTGTCCATGGGTGAATGTGGGGTGTTTAAGTCCCCTACTATGAATGTGTTACTGTCGATTTCCCCTTTTATGGCTGTTAGTATTTGCCTTATGTATTGAGGTGCTCCTATGTTGGGTGCATAAATATTTACAATTGTTATATCTTCTTCTTGGATCGATCCCTTGATCATTATGTATTGTCCTTCTTTGTCTCTTTTAATAGTCCTTATTTTAAAGTCTATTTTGTCTGATATGAGAATTGCTACTCCAGCTTTCTTTTGGCTTCCATTTGCATGGAGTATCTTTTTCCATCCCCTTACTTTCAGTCTGTATGTGTCTCTAGGTCTGAAGTGGGTCTCTTGTAGACAGCATATATAAGGGTCTTGTTTTTGTATCCATTCAGCTAATCTGTGTCTTTTGGTGGGAGCATTTAGTCCATTTACATTTAAGGTAACTATCGATATGTATGTTTGTGTTCCCATTTTCTAAATTGTTTTGGGTTCCTTATTATAGGTCTTTTCCTTTTCTTTTGTTTCTTGCCTAGAGAAGTTCCTTTTGCATTTGTTGTAAAGCTGGTTTAGTGGTGCTGAACTCTCTCAGCTTTTGCTTGTCTGTAAAGGATTTAATTTCTCCATCAAATCTGAATGAGATCCTTGCTGGGTAGAGTAGTCTTGGCTGCAGGTTTTTCTCCTTCATCACTTTCAGTATGTCCTGCCACTCCCTTCTGGCTTGTAGGGTTTCTGCTGAGAGATCAGCTGTTAACCTTATGGGGATTCCCTTATGTGTTATTTGTTGTTTTTCCCTTGCTGCTTTTAATATGCTTTCTTTGTATTTAATTTTTGACAGTTTGATTAATATGTGTCTTGGCGTATTTCTCCTTGTATTTATCTTGTATGGGACTCTCTGTGCTTCCTGGACTTGATTAACTATTTCCTTTCCCATGTTAGGTAAGTTTTCAACTATAATCTCTTCAAATATTTTCTCAGTCCCTTTCTTTTTCTCTTCTTCTTCTGGAACCCCTATAATTCGAATGTTGGTGCGTTTAATGTTGTCCCAGAGGTCTCTGAGACTGTCCTCAGTTCTTTTCATTCTTTTTTCTTTATTCTGCTCTGCAGTAGTTATTTCCCCTATTTTATCTTCCAGGTCACTTATCCGTTCTTCTGCCTCAGTTATTCTGCTGTTGATCCCATCTAGAGTACTTTTAATTTCATTTATTGTGTTGTTCATTGTTGCTTGTTTCATCTTTAGCTCTTCTAGGTACTTGTTAACTGATTCTTGCATTTTGTCCATTCTATTGTCCATTCTATCTCCAAGATTTCGGATCAACCTTACTATCATTATTCTGAATTCTCTTTCAGGTAGACTGCCTTTTTCCTCTTCATTTGTTAGGTCTGGTGCATTTTTATCTTGCTCCTTTATCTGCTGTGTGTTTTTCTGTCTTCTCTTTTTGCTTATCTTACTGTGTTTGGGATCTCCTTTTTGCAGGCTGCAGGTTCGTAGTTCCTCCTGTTTTTGATGTCTGTCTCCAGTGGCTAATGTTGGTTCAGTGGGTTGTGTAGGCTTCCTAGTGGAGGGGACTAGTGCCTGTGTTGTGGTGGATGAGGCTGGATCTTGTCTCTCTAGTGGGCAGGTTCACGTCTGGTGGTGTGTTTAAGGGTGTCTGTGGCCTTATTATGATTTTAGGCAGCCTCTCTGCTAATGGGTGAGGTTGTGTTCCTTTTTTGCTAGTTGTTTGGCATAGGTTTTCCAGCACTGTGGCTTGCTGGTCGTTGAGTGAAGCTGGGTGCTGGTGTTAAGATGGAGGTCTCTGGGAGATTTTCGCCGTTTGATATTATGTGGAGCTGGGAGGTCTCTTGTTGATCAGTGTCCTGAAGTTGGCTCTCCTACCTCAGAGGCAGAGCCCTGCCTCCTGGCTGGAGCACCAAAAGCTTTTCATCCACACGGCTCAGGATAAAAGGGAGAAAAAGTAGAGGGAATTAGTAGAAGTATGAGGAAAGAAAGAAGGAAAGGAGGGTAGGAAGGAAGGAAGAAAGAAAGAAAGAAGCAAAGACGGAAAGAAGGCAAGAAGGAAAGAAAGGAGGGAGGGAGGGAGGGAGGGAGGAAGGAAGGAGGGAAAGAAGGAAAAAAGACAGAAAGAAAGAAGATACAGTAAAAATAAAATAAAGTATAATAAAGTTATTGAATTAAAAAATTCTTATTTAGAAAAAAAAAAGGGATGGAAAGAACCTTAAGACAAATGTTGGAAGCAAAACTATACAGACAAAATCTTACACAGAAGCATACACATACACCCTCACTAAAAGAGGTAAATGGGGAAAAATCCTAAATCTTGCTGTCAGAGACCACCTCCTCAATTTGGGATGATTCATTGTCTAAAGGAGGGAAGGAAGGACGGAAAGAAAGAAAGAAAGAAAGAATGAAGGTAAAGTATAATATTGTTATTAAAATTAATTATTAAGAAAAAAAATTAAAAAAAAACATGGACGGATAGAACCCTAGGACAAATGGTGGAAGCAAGACTATACAGACAAGATCTCACACAGAAGCATACACATACACATTCACAAAAAGAGGAAAGGGGAAAAAATCATAGATCTTGCTCCTAAAGTCCACTTCCTTAATTTGGGATGATTGGTTGTCTATTCAGGTATTCCATAGATGCAGGGTACATCAAGTTGATTGTGGAGCTTTAATCCGTTGCTTCTGAGGCTGCTGGGAGAGATTTCCCTTTTTCTTCTTTGTTCTCACAGCTCCCAGGGCTCAGCTTTGGATTTGGCCCTGGCACTGCGTGTAGATCGCTGGAGGGCATCTGTTTTTTGCTCAGACAGGATGGGGTTAAAAGAGCCGCTGATTGGGGGCTCTGGCGCACTCAGGCCGGCGGGGACGGAGGGGCACAGAGTGCGGGGCGGGCCTGCGGTGGCAAAGGCCGGCGTGACTTTGCACCAGCCTGAGGCGCGCTGTGCGCTGTCCCGGGGAAGTTGTCCCTGGATCCCGGGAACCTGGCAGTGGCGGGCTGCACAGGCTCCGCGGAAGAGGGGTGTGGAGAGTGACCTGTGCTCGCACACAGGCCCCTCGGTGGCGGCAGCAGCAGCCTTAACGTCTCCCGCCCGCCTCTGGGGTCAGCGCTTTTAGCCACGGCTTGCGCCCGTCTCTGGATTCCGCGCTTTCAGCCGCGGCTTGCGCCCGTCTCTGGATTCCGCGCTTTCAGCCGCTGCTCGCTCCCGTCTCTGGGGTTCGCGCTTTTAGCCGCGGCTCGCGCCCGTCTCTGGAGTTCCTTTAAGCAGCATTCTTAAACCCCTCTCCTCACGCCCCAGGAAACAAAGAGGGAAGGAAAAGTCTCCTGCCTCTTCGGCAGGTGCAGGCTTTTCCCCGGACTCCCTCCCGGCTAGCTGTGGTGCACTAACCCCTTCAGGCTATGTTCAAGCCGCCAACCCCAATGCTCTCCCTGCGCTCTGGCCTCAGCTCGCAGCCCCGCCCGCCCCGGCGGATGAGCAGACAAGCCTCTCGGGCTGGTGAGTGCCGGTCGGCACCGATCCTCTGTGCGGGAATCTCCCCACTTTGCCCTCCGCACCCTTTGCTGTGCACTCCTCCACAGCTTCGAAGCTCCCCCCTCCGCCTCCCACAGTCTCCGCCCGCGAAGGGGCTTCCTAGTGTGTGGAAACTTTTCCTCCTTCACAGCTCCCTCCCACTGGTGCAGGTGCCGTCCCTATTCTTTTGTCTCTGTTTTTTCTTTTACCCTACCCATGTACGTGGGGAATTTCTTGCCTTTTGGGAGGTCTGAGGTCTTCTGCCAGCCTTCAGTAGGTGTTCTGTAGGAGTTGTTCCACGTGTATATGTATTTCTGGTGTATCTGTGGGGAGGAAGGTGATCTCCGCGTCTTACTCTTCCGCCATCTTCCGCCTTCCCCTCCATAGTAATTTGTGATGAAACAAAGTGAAATGGATTAAAAATGGCGACTCTGGATAGGGGAGGGTGTGTATGCCATATAACTCAGCTTGAAAGTCATAAATGTGACTTTCAGATTGATAATTTAGAATTCAATAATAAAACCCATCCTTGGCAATAATTTGAACATCACCACTATGTCTGCAATAATGTATATAAAAGTACAGATGGTTTTAAAACCTAGAAGATTGTGTGACAAATATTGAGAATGAGCTTTCTGTCTTTAATCTATGGTCTCATTTTGAAGGGACATGCTGATTGTGGAATTTTAATCAATTCTTAGGCTTCCTAAATATCTCCTTGGATATTTGCAATGGATTTTATACATCATGGCATTTAGCCTATTTAGCCTTCATGCTTCCTTAAAGAAATGACCATGTCTCTGATTAGCAAAGTTTTCATGCTTATAGACTGACATATGTTAATCCAACAAGCTTGTTATTTATGTCATTAATGGGTCAAAATGTCACATGTATAAATGAAGCCCGAAATGATATATATGGACTTCATCCAAAATCTAGTGATCTAAGGATGCAGGCTATTGGCTAGTGAAACTATGGAACTTGTTTGAGGTCCATAGCCATTATCTGGTCCATATCCTTTCTAAGTAAGTTTTAATGAAAGGGTTTGAAAAAGCAAAGGCAAAGTAACCTAGTAGAAATAAGTGTCATTTACTATAACAAATACTAAGTCACCTACAGAAAGCAAGTTAGTTTAATAAATTTGTATACATCACAATTCCTTAATTTATTTTTACAGTCTTGTTGACAGTATATTATATTCTAGTGCAAATACCTGCTGTGGTTCATAAAATAGAATGTGAAACGTGGTGTGTATGTAATATTCTGAGCAATATAATTTACTCTCATACATATATGAGGAGTAAAGGAAAGCCAAAATCCTCTCTGGTAAGTCATCCATCTTTCAAGTGTAGTTACTGAGTGACGTTTTAAATACACATGAACACCATCCATAAGAATGGTTATCTCATTCTACTGAACATAACTATATATAATTTTCCCCTAGACAATTGCTACTATTAAAACTTACCCATACAAATTTCAGTTTATCATTTTATCATACTTAATCACTGTAATGAAATAAGTTCACTAAAGTCTTCTATAAATTAATAGGAATATTACCGTGAGTAATTTAGCTTTCAAATTTCTTTGACATAGTTACACAGTTTCCCCTTGATATTTCTAATCTAGTAATCAAACATTTATTTTTCTTCCTTTAATGAAAAAAAATCATAAGCTTGAACAATAAACTTAGAGAAAGACACTCAAGTTTAGGTAGATACTTTGCACATGTCTGAATAATATTGCTGGTTATTTTCTACATTGGAGCAGAGAAGTTTTCTCTATTATGAAGCTCCAAGTGGGGGAAATGGGAAATCTGAATACATATCTACACTGATAGGAGTTGGGTTACTCCAGGTGATTTCATTTCTTTAAACTTAAAATGCAATAAGAAACCTTGCTAATTTACGAGTAATCAAGGGTAAGGCCTGCCTGAATATGTAGCAGTAGAGAATTATACAAATTTAAAATAACAGAAATATACTTGTATGCCTTTAAAGGGCAGATTATAATGAGAATGAAGCTAACAAAGTAAATTAATAGAGGTTATTAGTAAGCTTTGCTTTAATAAATAGATAAGAATGTAAACATGATTTAATTAGCATATCAGCATAATTAAATATATACTTGTAAAGTACTTGACAAGTTTTTAAAAGCAGTTTAACTATTCCTCATGAAATCTTATTTACATTATCTTATTAGTTAGCAAATTTTCTAAAGGTGTTGTAAAGGTAAACATTCCCCTGACTTAATAATTTTTAAAAAACAAAGTAATGAAATCTGTATTCATTAGCTTATACTATTATTTCCCAGAATATTAACTAGCCATGCTCACTATCACAGGGATGTTCAATATCGAATTTCAAACAAATTATAAGTTAATATTTTACTATTTCCACTATACTCCTACTGTTAATGTGGATAAGCATGATAATTTCATAATTTATTTAGACTTCTGATGACTTGATTCATAGCTCAGCAACCTTTCATGTCAGGTTATATTATTTATTTTCTCCAACATATAATACATTGTATCATGTTATTTCTCGTTCCTCTAATTTCTTCTCTCTAAATAGATCTAAATAGATATGGCAGAAGCAGTTCACTAAAACATATATCTGAGAAGTTTGGATATTTTTTCTGTTTTGAATATAGTTTTGAAGCCATTTACCCAAGAGGTTGTACCCTCCCAAAATTGTTCACATTTATTTATTTTTGGCTGTGTTGGGTCTTCTTTTCTGTGCAAGGGCTTTCTCTAGTTGCGGCAAGCGGGACCCACTCTTCATCGCGGTGCGTGGGCCTCTCACTATCGCAGCCTCGCTTGTTGCTGAGCACAGGCTCCAGACGTGCAGGCTCAGTAGTTGTGGCTCACGGGCCTAGCTGCTCCGCGGCATGTGGGATCTTCCCAGACCAGTGCTCAAAACCGTGTCCCCTGCATTGGCAGGCAGATTCTCAACCACTGCACCACCAGGGAAGCCCCTACATATATTAACTATATAGATTTGTTGTTGATAAAATTCCAAATATTAAAGCACTCACAAATCAAAAACTATATTTTATCTCATTTCAATTAAGTCCTTTTTATGTAGTATTATAACAGATTCTAAATATGTTTCAGTTATCCTCTCTGACTGTACTTGCATATTTAATAGGGTCTCTTTTGTTAGTTAAATTTTGTACCTAAGCATTTCTGTAAAGACCTACAAAACTTTGTCCTTCCTAAGCCTTTCTCACTAAAGATGCTGAATTTAAAATAGAGTGGTGGAATAGAAAGTGTAAACAGCTCATTGATAATGACAAAAGATCCACAAGCAAGTCTATTCCAGTAGAATTGTGTAGTTATCTTCACAAGGATGTATAGTCTCTACTTTCCTTGACATCTTCTAAAACTCTTTTGTGTCTTATTTCAGAGTTGGATTATAGTTTTCTTGTATATGGAGAAAACTTTGAAAGAGTAGTAATAAATGGGGAGAAACTACTTAACATCACCTGGCAAAAACTTAATGAACTCGGCATAATCCGGACTGACCACCGGGGTATCATATTAAAAGCAGTCGCTAATATTTATAAAAAGGTGAGTATAGCACTGTACTATTATTGCCTGTCTTTTTAGTTCAGAAAAAATTGAATTAAATGGAAGAAGTGTGCTACATGGTTTATAGTAAATTTCAGTTTTTCTGCCTTTCCAGTTCAAAAGTAATTGTGACTGATATGGTCTCTAATTACTCTGCTTAAGAATTCTGTGGGCCCCTTTCATTCCTATATTTGAATCATGGAACTCTCTGAAGAGGTTGCTGTTTCTTGCTCTTCCTTGAGGAGGATGTGTCCCATCATTCTTGGGAAAACTCAAGGATCATCTTCATAAAGATACTTTCTCCCAGAAATGAATGTCAGAGATGGAGGATCTTGGAAATTAGCTTAAAAATTCCTATAAGATCAAAGGATGAAAAAGGCAGCTATATCTACTGAGGCTCACAATGAACAAAAGAATAATGAGGGAGTTATCAAGGCCAGATATGATATTCCAGACAGCTGTTTTTGCATTTAGAAATAGAATTGCCATTTTATATAATAGTCAAGTCAACCAAAAACTCACTAATAAATACAAAGGGCAAACCTATAACTATTTAACAAAGATAAAGAAAGCTTGGAGTTTTTCATTATTTCAGGACTGTGAATATGCTAAAATCCACCCATCAATTCAACAAATATTTATTGTGGACATTTGATTACTTGAGTAACTCAAGTAATGTTATATGCTTAATTGTGTCTAATGAGTTTCATTTGACAGGCTTAAAAACAATTTATTTCTAAGAGATTTTTAAATATTCTAATATGCCATATCTCTTTTGGGTGAATTTTATCCTTCTACTTTTTCTGTAAGCAGAGTGTGTACTCCTTTTAAAAATAAAGTCTCTGTGTATCTTCTCCTTCATATTCTAGTTAGACTTTACAAGACTATGACAATATGTGTATTTGATTACATTTTGTATCCTATTAAGTTACGAATTCAACTGAGACTATTACCTCACAAACACCATGAGAATCCTTGCACACTGCCTGAACAAACTGCGGGGCAGTCCAAAAAGATCTCAGTTTTAACAACAAGCACTTAGATTATTTAAACACCAGTTTATTTATATATGGAAGGCTTATACTAGAGACTATTGATTACATTGAGAGTTCAAGTAGTTGTTCCCTACAGAGCAGAATATCATTTGAAAACATGTGATGAGGGAAAAACTCTAACAGTATCAATTTCTCCCTGTTAGCCAGCCATTCTCTAGAATACCTTGGCATCAAAACTCAATTGTTCCTTGTTCTTAGAAAATCTCATAAATTAATTTTTGTGATTATGCTATCATATTACCCACCCCAAGCAGCGTGTTTCAAAGGAGCTTCCTTTGATGAAAAAGGAAAAGGGATTTGTAATGCATACATTGGTACATCTGTCAAGTTTTTTGAGGTATATATAAACTTGAAGATCTTAAAAAACTATACCCTCTAAATGTTCCATGACTATGTTTTTCTTGTGTGGGATCTGTCTGACTAAAGATTTTGTATCTAAGTAACCAAGCTATAAACTGTATTTCATTGAATTTAAGATGCTACTGTTGAGGTGTGCCATGATTTCATTTATCACTATGATAGAAAATAATGCTAACAATTAAGCTAATCCAATGCTTTCTCTGCATGTGGATAAGCAATTGCACCCTGATTTTAGAGATTTTATAGTACGAAAACCTCTCCTCCTCCAATGAAATATGGTATTATATAAGTCTATATGGTCCCTAAGGCATGGGTTCTGGTAATATTTTATAATATCAAACTGAAAAGGAACATAGGTTTTTAGGGGTCATAGAGAGATGTGTTTTTATGTAACTGGTTGAGTAATGACTTTTAGTAGGGTTATTTATGACTCAAATTCTGAAAATGAGCCATGTATCATATCATATCTTAACTGGACATCTGGAGATTCCAGGATAGAACAATCATAATTCTGTTAGAAGGGAAGTGCTCAAGAGAATGTGAGCTGGAAATAATCAAACAGAAAAAGTGGTCAGGTGACAGGCTCTGAATAGAAAGTGATTTCTTAGGGAAGAAGAGTATTTTTTTATGTTTTATTTTTAGGCTCTCATGGAAGAATGAAACTTGAAAAAAATGAGAGAAGAAATCAGCAATCATAAAATATAACTATTATCCTTGGCATATGTTTAATAAAACTCCATCATAACATTTTAATGTTAAATGGAAAGTGGATACATGGACCACATGCCTATAGATTTTAAATATGTTGTAAAAGATAAAATTAAGAATTAGAGGCCAATAACACTGATGAACATAGACACAAATATCCTCAACAAAATAGCAAACCGAATCTAACAATACATTAAAAGGATCATAAACAATGATCAAGTGGGATTTATTCCAGGGATGCAAGGATTTTTCAATATACACAAATCGATCAGTGTGATATACCACATCAACAAATTGAAGAATAAAAAATCATATGATCATCTCAGTAGATGTAGAAAAAGATTTTGACAAAATTCATCATAAATTTATGATAAAAACTCTCCAGAAAGTGGGCATAGAGGGAACCTGCCTTAACGTAATAAAGGCCATATGTGAAAAAACTACAGTTAACATCATACTCAACAGTGGAAAGCTGAAAGCATTTCCCCTAAGATCAGGAAAAAGACAAGGATGTCCGCCCTCGCCACTTTTATTCAACATAGTTTTGGAAGACCCTAGCCAAGGAAATCAGAAAAGAAAACCTGTTGCATTTCTATGCACTAAAAACAAAAGATCAGAAAGAGAAATTAAAGAAACAATAACATTTACCTTTTCATCAGAAAGAATAAAATACCTAGGGATAAAGCTACCTAAGGAGGCAAAAGCTCCATACTCTGAAAACTATAAGACACTGATGAAAGAAATTGAAGCTGACACAAACAGGTGGAAAAATAGACCATGTTCTTGGGAGGGAAGAATCAATATTGTCAAAATGACTATACTACCCAAGACAATCTAGAGAGTCAATGCAATCCCTATCAAATTACCAATGGCAAAATAAATTATCAATGGCATTCTTCACAGAACTAGAATAAAAATCTTAAAATTGGTATGGAGACATGAAAGACCCCAAATAACCAAAGCAAATTTGAGAAAAAAAATGGAGCTGGAGGAATCAGACTTCCTGATTTCAGACTACACTACAAAGCTACAGTCACCAAAACAGTATGGTACACGCAAAAAAAAAATATCAAACAATGGAACAGGATAGAAAGCCCAGAAATAAACCCACATACCTATGGTCAATTAATATATGACAAAGGAGGCAAGACAATTCAATGGAAAAAAGACAGGCTCTTCAATAAGCAGTTCTGGAAAAACTGGACAGCTACATGTAAAAAATGAAATTAGAATATTCTTTAACACCATACAGAGAAATAAACTCACAATGAATTAAAGACCTAAATGTAAGACCAGATACTATAAAACTCTTAGAGGAAAATATAGCAGAACAGTCTTTGACATAAATCACAGCAATATTTTTTTGATCCATCTCCTAGAGTAATGAAAATAAAAACAAAAATAAACAAATGGGACCTAATTAAACTAAAATGCTTTTGCACAGCAAAGGAAACCATAAACAAATGAAAAGACAACCCACAGAATGGAAGAAAATATTTGCAAACAACGAACAAGGGATTAAAATCCAAAATTTACAAACAGCTCTTGCAGATCTATGTCAAAAAAACAACCCAGTCAAAAAGTGGGCAGAAGGGGACACCTCAAGATGGCAGGGGAGTAAAACGTGGAGATCACCTTGCTCCCCACAAATACATCAGAAATACATCTACATGTGGAACAACTCCTACAGAGCACCCACTGAATGCTGGCAGAAGACCTCAGACTTCCCAAAAGGCAAGAAACTCCCCACATACCTGGGTAGGGCAAAAGAAAAAAAGAAAAATAGAGACAAAGGAATAGGGATGGTACCTGAACCTCTGGGAGGGAGCTGTGAAGGAGGAAAAGATTCCACACACTAGGAAGCTCTTTCACTGGTGGAGATGGGGGATGGGAGGGGGGAAGCTTCAGACCCATGGAGGAGAGAACAACAATAGAGGTGCAGAGGGCAAAGCAGAGAGATTACCACACAGAGGATCAGTGTCAACCAGCACTCACCAGCCAGAGAGGCTTGTCTGCTCACCCGCCAGGGTGGATGGGGGCTGGGAGCTGAGGCTTAAGCTTCGAAGGTCAGATCCCAGGGAGAGAACTGGGGTTGGCTGTGTGAACACAGGCTGAAGGGGGCTAGTGAGCCACAGCTAGCTGGGAGGGAGTCTGGGAAAATGTCTGGAACTGCCTAAGTGGCAAGAGACCATTGTTTCAGGGTGCGTGAGGAGAGGGGGATTCAGAGCACCGGCAAAATGAGCTCCAGAGACAGGCACGAGCCACAGCTATCATCACGGATACCAGAGATGAGCATGAAATGCTAAGACTGCTGCTGCAGCCACCAAGAAGCCTATGTGCAAGCACAGGTCACTATCCACAAACTCCCTCCGGGGAGCCTGTGCAGCCCACCACTGCCAGGTTCCTGTGATCCAGGGACAACTTCTCTGTGAGAACACAGGGCACACCTCAGGCTGTTGCAACATCATGCAGTCCTCTACCACCAAAGGCTTGCCCTCAATCCATACCCCTCCCTTCCCCTGGCCTAAGTGAGGCAGAGCCCCATAATCAGCTGCTCCTTTAACCCCGTCCTGTCTGGGCAGAAACAGACGCCCTCAGGCAACCTAAACAGAGAGGTGGGGCCAATCCAAAGCTGAACTCCAGGAGCAGTACATACAAAGAACAGAAAGGGAAATTTCTCCCAGCAGCCTCAGGTGCAGCAGATTAAAACGCCACAATAAATTTGATGTACGCTTCATCTGTGGAATACATGGATAGACAACAAATCATCTCAAAATTGAGGCGGTGGACTTCGGGAGCAACTGTAGACTAGGGGTTGGCTTTCTGCATCTATTTTTTTTCTGGTTTTATATTTATTTTCATTTAGTATTTACAGTTTATTATCATTTATAGATTTGTTTATTTATTTTGTTTCTCTTTTCCTTTTATTAATACATATATATGTATTTTTTCCCTTTTCTCTTTTCCTGAGTGTGTATGTGTATGCTTCTTTGTGTGATTTTCTCTTTATAGCTTTGCTTTTACCTTTTGTCATAGGGTTCTGTCTGTTTTTTTCTTGTTTTGTTTTGTTTTGTTTTTTGCTATAGATTTTAGTGCTTGTTATCATTGATGGATTTGTTTTTTGGATTGGTTGCTCTCTCTTTCTTTTTCATTACCTTCTAATTTTTTAAATTTTTTATTTTAATAATGTTATTTTTATTTTTTCTTTCTTTCCTTCTTTTTCTCTACCTTTTCTTTTGAGCTGTATAACTGACAGGGTCTTGGTGCTCTGGCCGGGTGTCAGGCTTGTGCCTCTGAGGTGGGAGAGCTGAGTTCAGGATATGGGGCCAGCAGAGACCTCCTGGCTTCAGGTAATATCAAACAGCAAAAGACCCCCAGAGATCACCATCTCAATGCTAAGACCTAGCTCCACTCAATAACCAGCAGCTACAGTGCTGGACACCCTACACCAAAAAACTGGCAAGACAGGAACACAACCCTACCCATTACAAGAGAGGCTGCCGAAAATCATAAGGTCACAGACACCCCGAAACACACCACCAGACATGGACCTGCCCTCCAGAAAGACAAGATCCAGCCTTATCCACCAGAACACAGGCAATAGTCCCCTCCACCATGAAGCCTACACAACTCACTGAACCAACCTTAGCCACTGGGGGCAGACACCAAAAACAATGGGAACTACAAACCTGCAGCCTGTGTAAAGGACACACCAAACAGAGTAACTTAAGCAAAATGAGAAGACAAAGAAACACACAGCAGAGAAAGAAGCAGAGTAAACACTAACCAGACCAAACAAATGAAGAGGAAATAGGCAGTCTACCTGAAAAAGAATTCAGAGTAATGATAGTCAAGATGATCAAAAATCTTCCATATACGATGGAGAAAATACAAGAAATATTTAACAAGGACCTAGAAGAACTAAACAGGAAACAAACCATGATGAACAACACAATAAATGAAATAAAAATTTCTCTAGAAGCAATCAATAGCAGCATAACTGAGGCAGAAGAATGAATATGTGACCTAGAAGACAAAATAGTGGAAATAACTACCACAGAGCAGAATAAAGAAAAAAAGAATGAAAAGAATTGAAGACAGTCTCAGAGACCACTGGGACAATAATAACTGAAGCAACATTCGAATTATAGGGGTCCCAGAAGAAGAAGAGAAAAAGAAAGGGACTGAGAAAATATTTGAAGAGATTATAGTTGAAAAATTCCCAAATATGGGAAAGGAAATAGTCAACCAAGTCGAGGAAGCACAGAGAGTCCCATAGAGGAAAAATGCAAGGAGAAATACACCATGACACATATTAATCAGACTGTGAAAACTAAAGACAAAAAAAATATTAAAAGCAGAAAAGGAAAAACAACAAATAACATACAGGGGAAACCCCATAAGATTAACAGCTGATCTTTCAGCAGAAACTCTGCAAGCCAGAAGGAAGTGGCAGGACATACTTAAAGTAAAGAAAGGGAAAAACCTACAACCAAGATTATTCTACCCACCAAGGATATCATTCAGATTTGACAGAGAAATTAAAACCTTTACAGACAAGCAAAAGCTAAGAAAATTCAGAACCACCATACCAGCTATACAACAAATGCTAAAGGAAATTCTGTAGGCAGGAAACACAAGAGAAGGAAAAGACCTACAACAACAAACCCAAAACAATTAAGAAAATGGTAATAGGAACATACATATTGATAATTACCTTAAATATAAATGGATTAAATGCTCCAACCAAAAGACATACACTGGCTGAATGGATACCAAAACAAGAACTGTATATATGCTGCCTGCAAGAGACTCACTTCAGACCTAGGGACACATACAGGATGAAAGTGAGGGTATGGAAAAAGATATTCCATGCAAATGGAAATCAGAAGAAAGCTGGAGTAGCAATACTCATATCAGATAAAATAGACTTTAAAATAAAGATTATTAGGCTTCCCTGGTGGCGCAGTGGTTGAGAGTCTGCCTGCCGATGCAGGGGACACAGGTTCATGCCCCAGTCCGGGAAGATCTCACATGTCGCGGAGCAGCTGGGCCTGTGAGCCATGGCCGCTGAGCCTGCACCTCCATAGCCTGTGCTCCACAACGGGAGAGGCCACAACAGTGAGAGGCCTGTGTACCACAAAAAAAACAAACAAAAAATCTCTAAAATAAAGATTATTACAAGAGACAAAAATGACATTACCTAATGATCAAGGGATCAATCCAAGAAGAAGATATAACAATTGTAAATATTTATGCACCCAACATAGGAGCACCTCAATACATAAGGCAAATGCTAACATCCATAAAATGGGAAATTAACATTAATACAGTCATAGTAGGGGACTTTAACACCCCACATTCACAAATGGACAGATCATCCAAAATGAAAATAAATAAGGTAACACAAGCTTTAACTGACACATTAGAACAGATGGACTTAATTGATATTTGTAGGACATTGCATCCAGAACAAAAGAATACACTGTCTTCTCAAGTGCTCATGCAGCATTATTGAGGATAATCATATCCTGCGTCACAAATCAGCCTTGGTAAATTTAAGAAAATTGAAATCATATCAAGTATATTTTCCCAGCACAACTCTATGAGACCAGATATCAATTACAGGAAAAAATCTGTTAAAAATACAAACACATGGAGGCTAAACAATATGCTACTAAATAACCAAGAGATCACTGAAGAAATCAGAGAGGAAATCAACTAATACCTAGAAAAAATGACAGTGAAAACATGACAACCCAGAACCAATGGGATGCAGCAAAAGCAGTTCTAAGAGGGAAGTTTATAGCAATAAAACCCTATCTCAAGAAACAAGAAACATCTCAAATAAACAACATTGCCTTACACTTAAAGTGATTAGAGAAAGAAGAACAAAGAAAAACCAAAGTTATCAGAAGGAAAGAAACCATAAATATCAGATAAGAAATAAATGAAAAAGAATTGAAGGAAACAATAGCAAAGATCAATAAAATAAAACCTCACCTTTTGTGAAGGTATACAAAATTGATAAAACATTACCCAGACTCATCAAGGAAAAAGGGAGAAGACTCAAGTCAGTAGAATTAGAAAAGAAAAATGAGAAGTGACACCTGACACTGCAGAAATACAAAGGATTATGAGAGATTACTACAAGCAACTGTATGCCAATAAAATGGAGAAGCTGGAAGAAATGGACAAATTCTTAGAAAAGCACAACCTTCCATGACTGAACCAGAAAGAAATAGAAAATATAAACAGACTAATCACAAGCACTGGAATTGAGACTGTGATTAAAAATCTTCCAACCAATAATTATCCAGGATCAGGTGGCCTCACAGGTGAATTCTATCATATATTTAGAGAAGAGTTAACACCTACCCTTCTCAAACTCTTCCAAAATACAGAAGAGGGAAGAACACTCCCAAACTGATTTTCCAAGGCCACCATCACCGTGATACAAACACCAGAAAAAGATGTCATAAAGAAAGAAAACTACAGGTCAATATCACTGATGAATGTAGATGCAAAAATCCTCAACAAAACACTATCAGAAAGAATCCAACAGCACATTAAAAGGAACATACACCATGATCAAGTGGGTTTTTCCCAGGAATGCAGGGATTCTTCAATATATGCAAATCAATCAATATGATACACCATATTAACGAATTGAAGGATAAAACCATATGATCATCTCAATAGATGCAGAAAAAGCTTGTGACAAATTCAACACCCATTTATGAAAAAAACCCTCCAGAAAG
Organism: Leucopleurus acutus; assembly: GCF_964270905.1. Classification (NCBI taxonomy): domain Eukaryota; kingdom Metazoa; phylum Chordata; class Mammalia; order Artiodactyla; family Delphinidae; genus Leucopleurus; species Leucopleurus acutus. The sequence continues at coordinate 72,662,120 of NC_139148.1, forward strand.
TAGGCAAAGAGAGAACTTTTCTCAACCTAATAAAGGCCATATATGACAAAACCACAGCCAACAGCATTCTCAATGGTGAAAAACCAAAACCATTTCCTCTAAGATCAGGAACAAGACAAAGTTGCCCACTTTCACCCCTATTATTCAACATAGTTTTGGAAGTTTTAGCCACAGAAATCAGAGAAGAAAAAGAAATAAAAAGAATCCAAATTGGAAAACAAGAAATAAAGCTGTCACTGTTTGCAGATGGTGTGATACTATACAAAGAGAATCCTAAAGACTCTACCAGAAATCTACTAGAGCTAATCAATGAATTTGGTAGCAGGATACAAAGTAGCAGGATACAAAATTAATGCACAGAAATCTCTGGCATTCCTATAGACTAATGATGAAAATTCTGGAAGAGAAATTAAGGAAACACTCCCATTTACCATTGCAACAAAAAGAATAATGTACCTAGGAATAAAACTACCTAAGGAGACTAAAGACCTCTATGAAGAAAAGTATAAGACACTGATTAAAGAAATTAAAGATGATACAAATAGATGGAGAAATATACCATGTTCTTGGATTGGAAGAATCAACATTTTGAAAATGACCATACTTCCCAAAGCAATCTACAGATTCAATGCAATCCCTATAAAACTACCAATGGCATTTTTCACAGAACTAGAACAAAAACTTTCACAATTTGTATGGAAACACAAAAGACCCCGAATAGCCAAAGCAATCTTGAGAACAAAAAACAGAGCTGGAGGAATCAGGCTCCCTAACTTCAGACTATACTACAAAGCTACAGTAATCAAGACAGTATGGTACTGGCACAAAAACAGAAATATAGATCAATGGAACAGGATAGAAAGCCCAGAGATAAACCCACGCACAGGAGGCAAGAATATACAATGGAGAAAAGACAGCTTCTTCAATAGTGGTGGTGGGAAAACTGGACAGCTACATGTCATAAAAAGAAAATAGAACACTCCCTAACACCATACACAAAAGTAAACTCAAAATGCTTTAAAAACCTAAATGTAAGGCCAGACACTATCAAACTCTTAGAGGAAAACATAGGAAGAACACTCTATGACATAAATCACAGCAAGATCCTTTTTGACCCACCTCCTAGAAAAATGGAAATAAAAATAAACAAATTGGACCTAGCGAAACTTAAAAGCTTTTGCACATCAAAGGAAACCATAATCAAGATGAAAAGACAGCCCTCAGAAAGGGAGAAAATATTTGCAAATGAAGCAACTGACAAAGGAGTAATCTCCAAAATTCACAAGCAGCTCCTACAGCTCAATATCAAAAAAACAAACAACCCAATCCAAAAATGGGCAGAAGACCTAAAGAGACATTTCTCCAAAGAAGATATACAGATTGCCAACAAACACATGAAAGGATTCTCAACATCACTACTCATTACAGAAATGCAAATCAAATCTACAATGAGGTATCACCTCACACCAGTCAAAGTGGCCATCATCAAAAATCTACAAACAGTAAATGCTGGAGCTGGTGTGGAGAAAAGGGAACATTCTTGCTGTGTTGGTGGGAATGTAAATTGATACAGCCACTATGGAAAACAGTATGGAGCTTCCTTAAAAGACTAAAAATAGAACTACCATATGACCCAGCATCCCACTACTCGGCATATACCCTAAGAAACCCATAATTCAAAAATAACCATGTACCAAAATTTTCATTGCATCTCTGTTTACAATAGCCAAGACATGGAAGCAACCTATGTGTCCACCGACATATGAATGGATAAAGAAGATGTGGCACATATAAAATGGAATATTACTCAGCCATAAGAAGAAACAAAATTGAGTTATTTGTAGTGAGGTGGATGGACCTAGAGTCTGTCATATAGAGTGAGGTATGTCAGAAAGGGAAAAACTAATACCATATGCTAACACATATATATGGAATCTAACAATAATAATAATAATAATAATAATGGTTCTGAAGAACCTAGAGGCAGGACAGGAATCAAGACGCAGATGTGGAAGATGGACTTGTGGACACGGGGAGGGGGAAGGGTAACCTGCGACCAAGTGAGAGAGTGGCATGGACTTATATATACTACTAAATGTAAAATGGCTAGTGGGAAGATCCACATAGTACAGGGAGATCAGGTCGGTGCTTTGTGACCTCCTAGAAGGGTGGGATAAAGATGGTGGGAAGGAGACGCAAGAGGGAGGAGACATGGGGATATACGTATATGTATAGCTGATTCACTTTGTTATAAACCAGAAACTAACACACCGTTGTAAAGCAATTATACTTCAATAAGGATGTTAGAAGAAAAATAACCCAGGTTTTTAACGTTCCTGTTTGTGCAAGAATGCTTGATTACATATCACTTCATTAGTCCTATGGACAAATGGCAGAGCCCTGGGCTCTGCAAGGACCTGTCCTCCCTGGGGGCTTCTCTCCTTTACATGGAGAGCCAGCTTATCCCTTGTTGATGGGCCAGGGGTAATCCTTCTGCTTATGTAACAAGCCCCCTTTCCTCTAAAGAGGGAATGAACTCTTGGACTCTGCAGTGAGCCTCTGACGCTTCTAACTGCCCCTCATGTGGAGTCAGAGTCAGACATCCTCTCTCTCATGACGCTCCCTCACTCGTGACTGGGTCCATGTCCCTCAGCTCCAATTCAGGGCTGGCTGGCCCTGTTTACTTCATTTGGAATCTTTCTCCTTACAGGTTTTATTCTTTCCAGCTTTTACCCTCACGATGTTTGCTCTACACACCCAATACTCTCTCCAGTTCAGTCAGTATTTGTTTTCTGCATCAGCACTCTTCCTTTCTACATGTTTACCTGATGGCAGTATTTGTCTTTATTGCTCACTTTCGGTTCCTTTTAATTCTTTCACTGTTGAATTTCTTTGAAAAGTAGCTTTGGAATAAAAGAAGGACAAATTAGTGGTATGGAATCAAGAGATGCCAACCAGTGTGTATAAAATGGATAAGCAACAAGGATATATTGTATAGCACAGGGAATTATAGCCATTATCTTATGATAACTTTTAATGGAGTATAATCTATAAAAATACAGAATCACTATGTTGTGTACGTGAAACTAGTATAATATTGTAAATCAACCACACTTCAATAAAAAATTGTATCTCCCTGGGGAAAAAAATGGGCAGAAGACCTAAATAGATATTTCTCCAAATTAGTTATACAGATGGCCAAGAAGCACATGAAAAGACACTCAACATTGCTAATTATTAGAGAAATGCAAATCAAAATTACAATGAAATATCACCACACACCTGTTAGAATAGCCATCATCAAAAAGTCTACAAACAATAATGCTGGAGAGGGTGTGGAGAAAAGGTTAACCTTCCTACATCGTTGGTTTGGTGGGAATGTAAGCTGGTACAGCCACTATGGAGAACAGTATGGAAGTTCCTTAAGAAACTAAAAATAGAGTTAACATATGATCCAGCAATCGCACTCCTGGGCATATATCCAGAGAAAAGCATTGTTCGAAATGATACATGCACCCCAATGTTCATTTCAGTGCTGTTTACAGTAGCCAAGACATGGAATCAACCTAAATATCCATCAACAGATGAATGGATAAAGAAGTTGTACCACATATATACAAGGGAATATTATTCAGCCATAGAAAAGGATGACATAATGCCATTTGCAGCAACATGGATGGACCTAGAGATTGTCATACTGAGTGAAGTAAGTCAAACAGAGAAAGACAAATATCATGTGATATCACTTATATGCGGAATCTAAAAACATGATACAAATGAACTTATTTACAAAACAGAAACAGACTCACATACTTAGAGAATGAACTTATGGCTACTGGTGGGGAAGGGTGATGGGCGGGATAGATTGGGTATATGAGATTGACATGTACACACTGCTATATTTAAAATATATAACCAGCACCTACCTACTGGATAGCACAGGGAATTCTGCCCAATACTCTGTAGTAATCTAAATTGGAAAAGAATTTGAAAAAGAATAGATACATGTATATGTATAACTGAATCACTCTACTGTACACCAGAAATTAACACAACATTGTTAATCAACTATATTCCACTATAAAGTAAAAATTAAAAAAAAAGAATTATAAATAAAAAGAAACGATAATAACCAAATTTTTCGGCACACTTTGTATTACAATTTTGTAGGACTCAAATATTGTTTATATGTGTTTGGAAAGTGAGAAATCAGGTTTAGAGATATAATTTTGAAAGCTAACACCATATCAGCTGATAGCAGAAACCCTGGGAATTGTTGCTGAAGAAGATTAGAAAGCTCAATTTGGAGATTTTGAGATAATAATCTTGATAATACTATTTGACTTTATGTAGCAAGGAATCATTTATAAACTACTAACCCATATTCTAGTCTGATTTTAACAACTTTGAGAGATAAGAAAAGAATGCTAAACATTCTATAATACACACAAAATTATTATTTTTTGAAATGATGTGGTAAAAAAAAATAAAGGAACATCAGGGATAGATGCTATCATACCCATTTTATAGTTGAAAAAACTAAGGATCATAGAGTTTAATTGTCCTGCTCCATGATTGATCGATGAATAAATCATGGATATGGGTGTAGAATTCAGGTCTTCTGGCTCAATATTTTTACCACCTTATCGAAGCAGGAAGTAAAGAAAGGGCGAAGTGGGGTGAAGGAGGGAATGAATGAGAGGGATCTAGAGGTATCAGAAGAACCAGGAAATCATTAGAAGTTAAGGGAGATATATCTGAGGAGGGCATTGTCATCAGAGTCAAGTGTTAACAGAGAGGTAAAGGAAATTTTTATCACAAATTCCTGGGCAGTAAAATTTGAGTCAAAATATCTTACAACATTAAATATAAAGTATACCATGTGTAAAATAGATAGCTAGTGGGAACCTGAGGTGCAGGAGAGGGAGCTCAGCTCGGTGCTCTGTGATGACCTAGATGGGCAGGATGGGAGGGGGGAATGGGAGGGAAGTCCAAGAGGGAGGGGACATATGTATACATATAGCTTATTCACTTCGTTGTAAAGCAGAAACTAACACAACATTGTAAAGCAATTATACTCCAATAAAAAAACGAAATATGTTTGACAGGGAGATATAGGTCAACCAAATATAACAAACTTGTTTGTGTTACTTCTGTTTGGGCCTTTTAAAATATATCATTTGCTTCATGGGTTATTGTTATTATTAGGTTTGCATATTTTAAATCAGCTAAACAAAAGAATTATTGAATTTTCATACTTATGCATATTCATCTTTTCTAGGTTAAGAAAGTAGTATCATGTATTACTAAAAACCTCAGTAGGACTTTTATGTCCCTGGTGGAAGGTCCTTCCTTCCTAGAAAGACAAAGAAGCATTTACTGGCAGATGCTGATGTATAATCATATATATATATTTTTTTTACTGTATAGCCCCATGCAGTCAGAAAATATTCAATGGATTTGTCATCAAAGCATGAAGTTGCAAATCTTTCTTTAGTGGATTTACCATTTATGCTATTGGGTTTTCTCTTCTCTTTAATTACAAAGAACAGTATTAGACAAGAACAATATCGAAGGAAACAGGAGATTTTTGATGTTATGGATGTTTACAGATACGTTCATACTCATTTAGCAGTGTGGACACAGTAAATTAATATGGATATACATCAAAAGGTAACCACTGAGGTTTTATACCAGTTAATAAAATAAATGAAAATTGGGTTTCATATAGTTAAAGTTTAAGTTATGGGAAGATACTTACTAACAAGTATGATAAGGTAATGTCATTTTAAGTAGAAATTCAGTTCTGGGACAGCAAGGACTATGTCTTTCAGAGGAGTAGGGATGTTTCTTTTTCTGGAATGAAATAATAGGAATTAATTGAACTACAACTCTCCAATATGTCCCCTTAAGATCACAGATCACCATATTTAACTATCAGTGCCATTTAGAGAGATTGGAGAACTTTTCAAGGATTTACAATTAACCTTCTACTCTAGTAAAAATAACAATTGGTAATCAATAGAATGTAATTTTTGCAAAAATAAAAAAATTGAAGGAATGGTGACAGTCATATTTCACAAAGTCCATATTGTAATCCTTTTTTTTTTATTTCTTGGCCACATCGTTTGGCATGCGGGATTTTAGTTCCCTGACCAGAGATTTAACCCGTGCCCCTTGCATTGGGAGTGTGGAGTTTTAACCACTGGACCACGAGGAAAGTCCCTGTAATCCACTTTATTACATGAAAAATTAATTTATTTCTGTGTTGTTTTTTGAATCTGTCCTCAAACCTAGTTCATGCTTAAATCTGAGGCAGATTGCATCACTCTATAATAAGAAACCTAAGTTTTGACTTCCTGTCTCCAGCTTTTCAGTACAGAAAATGCTATCAAGTGTGGGTTAATAGTTTATTTTATGGGTTATTTTCTTGTATCTGGGAAATTCTGAAAAAGATAAAGAAAAGCACTCTCTTTCCTTATTGATCACTTTTATGTAAAATCTCATGTACTTTGAAGTTTGGAATAGAACACTACACATTCTGAAAGTTATTCATATATGACTCTTCCTGAAATATTGAGTAAAGGGGTATAAAAAATGCCTGCCTTTACTTCCAATGTAGAACTAATTCTTAAAGTACACTTTAAAAATTCCAGTGAAATCAGACTACCAAGCAGTGTTTTCATATACTCAGGCTATTGTTACCTCTTTCAACCCTGTGAAATATAGAGGCTACTGTACAACTTCCTTTTAAACATATCCAGTTGCCTCTTAGTCCCACGTTGCTATGGCAAATAGTCATAAGTTATTACTATGTTAGAAGAATGGAATGTGATTTAAATAATGACAAAGCAGATGGTTTACTGCTCAGCAGTTAGAAGGAAAGATCAGTAACTGATTTCTTGGCTTCAAGACTTAACTCATTCATGTTAATTTTACCTGCAATGACCTTCTTTGGAGCTTATCTAACAACAAAATCTAAAAACCTTTGTCTCCCATCTCAAAACATAAACCTTTCTGGCATGCACAAATTTTTCATTAAAATGCCCTTTATTCCTTCTTCTTTTCAAGTACAATGAAGTTAGATTTCAATAGCTTTAAACAGATTAAATAGGAATGAAAAAAAACCATCAGTTAATTTATTTACCAAGTAACCCAGAGCAATGTGTGTTAATGAAGAGCAACATTTGAGGAACTAACATTATTAATGAAAGATCCTTAAGTGTACTGGTAAAGAAAATACCTAGATGTGAAAATAATTGGGACTGCTTATGAACGTAAACTAGACATAGTCTTACTCTGCCTTCTGTGATGCCACTGTTATGGATAAGTAATTGTATGTTCTAAAACATTATCACTTTTTCTACCTTCTTTTCATTCACTATGTTATAATTATATTGAAGTTGATCTAAACTCAGTACTCAAATACTTAAGCCTTTTCACTCAGAGATAAATGGATGGCTCTCTGTTCTGTGAAGGGAGCCTATGCAACTAATTTTCATATCTGTTGACTTCTACAGTTCTTGCTTTGCCTTACCATCAGTATATGTTTAAAATTGAAGTTCATCTTCCTGTCTTTCTATTTTTCAGCATACCAAGGGTGGGGGGAACCTTAAATAATTATAAAGCTATGCAATTCAAATAACTTTATCTTTTTGGTCTTTCTTCTACAATCTCATTTTTCTAGCCCTTTCAATAGAAGTTAAAGTTAAATATAAGGACTAAAGATGTGTAATTTAAAAACTAGTTCCTGGCCAACTGTTTGACTAGATGTCTGGCTCCATAGCAGCAGATTGCATAGTAAGCTGAAAGTTAGGGAAATTATGTTAACTCTCTCACTAGGTAATTTATCACTTATATAGCCTATAGAGTAGGAAGTTCCTCAAGTTCACTCATAGTTAAATTCCAGAATTTGTAGCTGGTTGAATTTTATATTGACTCTGAGGTAAGTTACAGTTGTGATGGGGGACTTGAATTATTTGGACAGCTGCTGGAAATGTCATTCTATTAATAGCAAGACATGTGTCTGACTATGCCTACCATTCCCTTCCTTCATTACTACTTACTAACTATAAGATAACATGGTCACTCTTTCCCAAGGCTTCTGTGACTTCTAAATAGTTCTTCTTTCATAGTCAGAATTTGGACCAGAGAAATAGTTTTTATCATGGTTTTCTTTTCTGAGAAATGAAATTGACAAGAGCGCAAGTCTCCAGACTCAGGTGAATTTTATCTCAGGCTGTGGGGATGGGAGCTAAATACATATACATATTATTTCAGAAGACAAATTAGTAATCTTGAATGGGAGAGGTGCCAGAAGCTTGAGAGATGACATTTTTATCTTAAAGATCTTAGTTTCAAAGTTTCTCCAAACATAAATATTTTATAAGATGTAGAAATGTTGTTTGGTTATAAATAGAGTCAGGTCAATTTGTAGATGATTAAATAACAGCATTAAGATAATATTATTTAATGCATTTAAACAATTCCCACAGAAATAGAATTAAAATCCAATGTACAGAAATTACCCACATAATTCATCTTATCTTTGCTTTTTTAACAGCTTAACTTTTTTGAAAGTTTTGATTTTCTTTTCCTTTGCTGTATTTTCTTCAAGAATTTTTTTTTCCCTTTAGAACAAAGTTGAAAATCAAGCTATGCAAGGAGAAAATCAGGTAAGAAAACAATTGTAACAACAACAACAAAATCTATTAGGAGGATTACATCAAAAAATAATTTCTTGTAACACTAAGGACCTAAATATGATGAGATGGATATACTCAGCTTTATAATTTCATGGTTCAAAGTATATTTACTAAATTGCTTTGCAATTACTACTATTAGCAGCTGCCTATAATGTGGGAAAAAAGTGAGTCAAATGGGATCTTTTCATTTCCGTACACTTAATATCCAGCTGGAAACATCTGGATGACTAATTGGTTCACTTTGCATGGGGACTATTTAATTCTGTTACTGTAAAAGTTTTAGCACCTGATCTCTTTTGGCTCTGGGCTTTTGGATGTCTTCATCGTTGGATACATTGTCCTTTCCCTTCTCTTCTGCACTGTTTAAGCTGTGTGTTTGTGTGTGAGTGAGTGTGTGTGTGTGTGTGTGTGTGTGTGTGTGTGTGTAAGATATGGTGTATAATGTCCAAGTTATTGCTGGACAATTATAAGTTATTTTGTGCTTTTATTAGTGTGTAAGAGTTATTACACAGTGGGAATTTTCTTTTTTCTTTTTCTCCATTTTCTTGTAGGGGGTATATCTGTTTACCAGAGAGTTTCTTATGATTGATTTACCATTGTACTAAAGATGTGTTTTGCAAATGAGAAAAGTTTGCAAGTGAATATATAGAGGGACTGTTAAAACATGGATATATTTCAACAGAGAGACACTGATTTATCCATTTTCAGTCACAAAACTTAGAAAAGAATCATTAAATATGGTTAGCCATGGCAAGTATGGAAAGTACACTTACTCATTTGTAAATTTCTTTGTATGTAATAAGCTTAGTTTAGATTGTTTATGTATGATTGTTTATGGATGCTTAAACATATGTCATTATCATCCTTGGTGGGATATGTAAACACTCAATTAGAAAATTTGATGATCCCTTATTAACAGTGAATAAGACTGATATCTTGAACCTAACCTTGATTGTAAAGAGTTTCTGTTTAGCTACTTTTGAGGATTGATATAAACTCTCTCCTGAGTTCTGAGATTCTTGGGGATTTCCATATTTTCTGGTTTTAATCCGTTTCAACCTACTGTTATAGTACATATTTTTAGTGTCTATTGTAGTGCCCAATAGGAACATACAAATATATTTGCAATTGTAAACTAAGTGTTGTTGAATTTAGAGTCCTAAAGTGAAATTTTATCAAAATACTGTTTGAGTTTATCTCATCTTGGGCCATCATAGGTGTATAGGAGCCTCAAAGAGATCACATCTCTAAATTATTCAACAGAGTGTCTTCGAATTTAGGCTCTAGAGTCACGCTGCCTGGATTTACATTTCAGATAAAACTTATCAGCTGTGCCCTTGTGCACAATACTCAATGCCTCAGAGCTTCTGTTGCTTTATCTGCAAAATGGAGATAATGCCAATGCTGAAAATTGTAAATATTGCCAGAGATAATTATTTTTAGTATTTTTGTATATAGTGCTTGGTAATTAACTACAGATGCTATTTCTCTCCCTCCTCTTTCACTTCCTTCCACTCCTCTGTGAACTCCTCCACCTCCTCCTCATTGTTGTTATTATGATTATTATTATTGTTATTTGATAGCTCTATCCTATGGTTACATAGCTCTCTGCTCCAATCCACATTGCATAGTTCAGCCAGAATAATCTTTCCTCGGCATGATCTTCAAACATTCCCTTGTGCAAAAAACTGATTAAAATCAGACTGCCAAATCCACCATTAATTGTCCCTTGTGAATATAATGGCTATCTGTAATGCCAGCTCTCCAATTCATTTATCAGCATTCCTAACTTTCCTAATTTATTTAAAGGAATTAAATCCTCTTGCTGTTGTGAGTCAGAAACAACAGGTGGTAAGAATGAAGAGGAAAGGAGGCCAGTCATTTTGAAAACTTATGATGGTAACAAAGAATGCAGTAATGTTAACAGTTTACATTTGTAAGCTTTACCATCTGTAAAACACTCACATATAAATACATATGTATAACTATATATAATTATATATATAATTATGTAACTATATATGTATAAATACATATATAACTAATTATACATAGTGGTATGTATTTATAACATATTGATTATATATAATATATATGATATATATAATATACATAGCACTACATATATTATACAGTGATATATATATATATATATACACACACACACACACACACACATATATATAACATACTTTCAAGCTTACAAAATGCTTTGGGTATTAGAACAAATCATGAGGAGTCTTTTGAGAATACCATCAGCCTTCTTAGAACAGATTAGTGGATTCCAAACTGATGATTAATCTTAGAGGTGTACTGAGGATAAGACTCTTCAACTAGGAGTTTGTGAGGAGGAGTCATCCCAAGTGAAAAGAAGAGTTTGAGGAGAGGGACAGAAATTGGAAAGCACAATGTATGTTTGGGAGATAAGGAAAGACCATAGCCTTTCCTATAGGGATATAAAGGAAGATTAGGCTGAAGAGTCGATGTGGACATCTGTAATGCTTTGGTTTTCTAAGAATAGAAGATGTGAAGAAGTCAAATTCTAATATAGGGTCCTAACCCCTTGACTCTTAAGACACAAAGAGACTACCTTGGGCTTTGTGTACAGAGTCATTTTATAGGTTCCTTTTCCCTCAAATTTTGGTAATACTGCACTTCATAGATAAGAAAAATGACATGGTTACCTTTGCGTTTGTCACATGTCAAAACAGTTAAGATTCTTATTACCCTTGGATATTATGCCTTTTTTTAAGTGGCAGGAGTTTGTGTTTACTCTTTTCTGCATCTGTATACCAAAGTCTAAATTTTTAGGATATTATGCCTTTTTTTAAGTGGCAGGAGTTTGTGTTTACTCTTTTCTGCATCTGTATACCAAAGTCTAAATTTTTAGGCACAATGAATGGAAATTAATATAAAAAGTGAAATGATTAGACAATGGTGTGCTGGGAAATGTTTAACAACTCTGGCTGTCTGGAAAAAACAGGCATGAAATATAAGTATACATATAGATATAGAATATTTTAATATATATGAACAAGTATTATATATATTTTACTGATACTAGAGATATGTAGCACCTAATTTACAAATAATAATAAAATATGCAGTATCCTTTATTGTAAATTCCTTATAACCAATTGATTTTCAGGGAATGATTTCATTGATTTTTGATGAATTCTTATATTGTAGCCAACTATGTTTGCAATTAACAAAATAATGAAATTTTGCCATGAATGTTAGGTGATATTTCTCTTTATGTTAGTGACTTAAACAAACTGGAACAATGAATATGTGTATTGAGAGTTCACTCTTTCATCAATAATGTGAGTTCCATCTTTGTTGATTCAAATGATAGTTTTGAAACTCAGAAGAATATTCAATTTTTGTGACATTCACCAATACAATGGCCATAGACCTGACAGTCACACTCCTAAGTTTAATCTGCATTATTAACATTCCTCCATCACTTTCATAAATCTAAATAGTGAACAAAACAATTAATTAAGACTTGATTTGTAGAATCAGAAGTTTGTCAATTTCCATTGTGTGACTACTATTCCCTCTATGGCTCAATCTACCAACATGATGGAGTTGGGGAGAAATGTACAGTAGCACACCAACATACACATACAATACAGTAGATATAAATGGCTCAAGAGAACAGATAATAGTAAAATGTGGTAAAATAGTAAAGTGATGGTGAATTTTGAGCGTTTATTCCTTTGTTTTTTTAACATTATTTATTTAATTATAAGTTTATTTAATTTACTTATGCTTAACCATGGCTGTGTTTAACAGCCAGCTTGCAGAATTCCTGGCAATTTACAAATTGACTGTAGGAAGCCAGCTTTAGTGCACCACTGAAAAACAGAGTCATTGATTCATTAAAAATCTGTAAGGTATCCTGGGTGTTATCAAGCATGTTTTTTATTGAGATATAATTAACATGACGTTGTATAAGTTTAAGGAGTACAATGTATTGATTTGATACATTTATATGTTGATATATAATTACCAGTGCAGTGTTAGCTAATACCTCTATCATGTCAGACAATTATTTGTGTGTGTGTGGTGAGAACATTTAAGATCTAGTCTTTTAGCAGCTTTGAAGTGTATAACACAGTACTGTTAACTATAATCACAGTACTGTACATTAGATTCCCCAGAACTTACTCATATTCTAACTGCAAGTTTGTACCCTTTGACAATCTCTCTAATTTCCCAACCCCCCCAACTCCTAGTAACCACCATTCTAATCTCTGTTTCTGTGAGTTCAGCTTTTTGTAGATGCAAATCAAAACGACAATGGGATATCACCTCACACCTGTTAGAATGGCTATCATCAAGAAGACAGGCGATAACAAGTGTTGACGAGGATGTGGTGAAAAAGGAATGCTTGTGCATTGCTGGTGGGAATGTAAATTGGTATAGCCACTATAGAAAACATTACTGAGTTTTCTCAGAAAATAAAACTATGATCCAACAATCACGTGTTTACTGTAAGAGATTATTTGCAGTAGCCAATATACGGACTCAACCTAAGTATCTATCAATGATGAATGGATTAAGAATGTGTGGGATATATATATATATATATATATATATATATATATATATGTATATATATATATGCAATGAAATATTATTCAGCCATGAGAAAGAATGAAATCCTGCCATTTGTGACAACATGGATGGACCTTGATGAAATTATGCTAAGTGAGATGTCAGAAAGAGAAAGGCAAATACTGTACAGTATGACTTATATGTGGAATCTAAAAAGCTCAACTTGTATCAAGCATGTTGAGGCACTGAGCACAGTTCAGTCATACAGAGGAGCTCACTGTAGGAATATAGCAGTTGTTAAAATGCTTATTACCTATAAATCCTGCAAGAACCTGAAGAGTATCTTTAGTATTGATTATTTGTAGTGTTTTTATAGCATCTTTCTTTAGGAAACTTTCAATAGATTTTAAACAATAAATGCAGCACCAAGTATTACAGGAGTAGGAAACATCAAGATGGGAAAACAAATGAAGAAGAATGGGGAGTCTGAATTGGAAGAGGAAGCAGGAGGCATCTATCACAATAGTAACCCTGAAATAAGTATATAGAGGTGTATTAGTTTTCTAGTGCTGCCATAATACATTATACAAACTTAAGGGCTTACAACAACACTAGTTTATTATTTTAGAGTTTTGTAGATCAGAAATCCAGTATGGGTCTCAGTGGGCTAAAATCAAGGTGTCTGCAGAGCTGCTTTCCTTTCTTGACTTACTAGAGGAGACTGCATTTCCTTGTTCATTCAGGTTGTTGGCAGATTTCAGTTTCTTACAGTTGTAGGGCTGAGCTCCCTTTTGCATTGCTGGCTGTCAATGAGAGTAATTCCCAGCTTCAAGAGGCTACCAACATTCTTTGCCTCATAGTCCCCTTCCTTCATCCTCAAAGCCAGTAATGGCTGATTGATCTTTCTCATGCTTTGAATCTCTCCTGCCTCTTCCTCTATTGTGACATCTCTGTGACCTCCTTTTCTGTCTTCCTCTTCTGCTTTTAAAGATCCATGTTATTGCACTGCTCCCATGCAGATGATCAAGGATGTTTTCCCCATTTTTAAGGTCAGCTGTTAAGCAACCTTAATTCCACCAGCCACCTTAACACCCCTTTGCCACATGACAACACATTCACAGATTCCAGGGATTATGACATAGACATTTTTGGCAAGGCGTGGAGTATTACTCTGCTTATGAAATCAGAGCTTTTCTATCAGTAAAATTTTAAGTCACTGACCTTTATTTCTGCTTTCACTCCTATTGATTTTAAAGAATGATGGCCTACCACTCTTTTCTTTCAATTTATCCCCCAGGAATGCCTGTTCTTAGACATTTTATTCGCCCATAAGTGAAAATGGATAAAAGTTCACTGTTAGCAGAAAGGCTACATTGTATTTAGATTAAAATATCTCCATCTTTTACCTCAAGCAGAAGATTTTTAATTCTGTGTGATCTTGGACAAGTGATTTAACTTCTCTGGTCTTCAGTTTCTTCATACACTGAATAGCGGTCAAACAGCTCCCCAGCAACATTGTTGTGAGGGTTAGAAATAGTATAAGTAAATCTTGAATCCAATACCCAGTGTATAGTATGGGCTCAATAAATGATACCTGTTATTATTATTAGAATCCATTATTTCATTAACTACATTCCATTTGAAGTAAATTAAGTCCTGGGTCATCAATTTTGTACCATGTCTATAATGCATACTTACAGCCAAGTGATTATATATCACAGTAAAAAAATATTTTGCAAAGCATTGCTTTCTTCAATTAATGGATCCAATTTACACAATTGACATATCTAATCTAGTGTAATAATTTTAAGAATAAATTAATATATCCTTGCAACTCTTAATGAAGACTTTTCATTGGTTATCAGTAACAGCTAATAAGGGGTTTTCTTGAACAAAGACAGTATTTACATTATAGTATATTTGGTTATTTAGCCTTGTAAAACTTTAGCTTATAATAAAGGATAAGCTTTAATTTTACTTGGACCATTTAATCTCACTCTCTTTAAAAAAAAATATAGGAGTGGAACTGATTTACAATGTGTTAGTTTCAGGTGTAAAGCGAAGTGAATCAGTTATACATATACATATATCCACTCTTTCTTAGATCCTTTTCCCGTATAGGCCATTACAGATTATTGAGTAGAATTCCCTGTGCTATACAGTAGGTACTTTTAGTTATCTATTTTATGTATAGTAGTCTGTATATGTCAAACCCAAACTTCCAATGTATCCCTCTTCCCACCTTACCCCCTGGTAACCATAAGTTTGTTATCTACATCTATAACTCTACTTCTGTTTTGTAGATAAGTTCATTTGTGCCCTGTTTTAGATTCCACATGTAAGCAATATCATATAATATTTATTTGTCTTTCTCTATCTGACTTACTTCACTCAGTATAAAAATCTCTAGGTCCATCCGTGTTGCTACAAATGACACAATTTCATTCTTTTTTATGACTAAGTAATATTCCATTGTATATGTGTACCATATTTTTTTTATCCATTCCTCTGTTGATGGACATTTAGGTTGCTTCTATATCTTGGCTATTGTAAATAGTGCTGCAATGAATATTGTGGTGCATGTATCTTTTCGAATTATGCTTTTCTCCAGATATATGCCCAAGAGTGGGATTGCTGGATCATATGTTAGCTCTATTTTTATTTTATTAAGGAACCTCCATACTGTTCTCCATAGTAGCTGTACCAGTTTACATTCCTACCAACAGTGTAGGAGGGTTCCTTTTTTTCAATGTTCTCCAGCATTTGTTTGTAAATTTTTTGGTGATGACCATTCTGACAGGTGTAAGGTGATAATTCATTGTAGTTTTGATTTGCATTTCTCTAATGATTAGTGATGTTGAGCATCTTTTCATGTGCCTCTTGCCCATCTGTATGTCTTCTTTGGAGAAATGTCTATTTAAGTCTTCTGCCCATTTTTTGATTGGGTTGTTTATTTTTTTGATATTGAGCTGCATGAGCTCTTTGTATATTTGGAGATTAATCTCTTGTCAGTTGCTTTATTTGCAAATATTTTCTACCATTCTAAAGGTTGTCTTTTCATTATGTTTATGGTTTCCTTTACTGTGCAAAAGATTTTAAGTTTGATTAGGTCCCATTTGTTTAATTTTGTTTTTATTTTCATTACTCTAGAAAGTGGGTCAAAAAAGATCTTGCTGCGATTTATGTCAAATAGTGTTCTGCCTATGTTTTCCTCTAAGAGTTGTATAGTATCTGGTCTTGCATTTAGGTCTTTAATCCATTTTGAGTTTATTTTTGTGTATGGTGTTAGGGAGTGTTCTAATTTCATTCTTTTACATGTAGCTGTCCAGTTTTCCTAGCACCACTTATTGAAGAGACTGTCTTTTCTCCATTGTATATTCTTGCTTACTTTGTCATAAATTAGGTGACCATAGATGTGTGGGTTTATCTCTGGACTTTCTATCCTGTTCTATTGATCTATAGTTCTGTTTCTGTGCCACTATCTGTGCCACTATCATACTGTTTTGATGATTGTAGCTTTGTAGTATACTCTGAAAGTCAGGGAGCCTCCAGTTCCGTGTTTCTTTCTGAATATTGTTTTGGCTATTCATTGTCTTTTGCGTTTCCATACAAATTGTGAAATTTTTGTTCTAGTTCTGTGAAAAATGACATTGCTAATTTGATAGGGATTGCATTCAATCTGTACATTGCCTTGTGTAGTATAGCCATTTTGACAATATTGATCCTGCCAATCTAAGAATATGGTCCATCTTTCCATATGTTTGTGTCATCTTTTATTTCTTTCATCAGTATCTTATAGTTTTCTGAGTACAGGTATTTTGCTTCCTTAGGTAGGTTTATTCCTATGTATTGTATTCTTTTTGGTGCAGTGGTAAATGGGATTGTTTCCTTGATTTCTCTTTCTGATCTTTCATTGTTAGTGTATAGGAATGCAAGAGATTATTGTGTATTAATTTTGTATCCTTCACCTTTACCAAATTCATTGAGCTCTAGGATATTTCTGGTAGCATCTTTAGGGTTTTCTATGTATAGTATCATGTCATCTGCAAACAGTGACAGTTTTACTTCTTCTTTTCCAATTTAGAGTCATTTTATTTCTTTTTCTTCTCTGATTGTCATGGCTTGGACTTCCAAAACTATGTTGAATAATAGTGTCAAGAGTGGACTTCCTTGCCTTGTTCCTGATCTTAGAGGAAATGCTTTCAGTTTTTCACCACTGACAATGATGCTTGCTGTGAGTTTGTGGAAGTCATCTTTAACTTTAAAAATTTTACTACCTGAATACTCCGTATACAAGTAGTTACAAAGCCCTGCTGGTTTTTCCTTTGTTGCTCTCTTTAAATCTGTCTCTTCTTTTCCATTCTTCCTGTTGAGGTACAAAATGTGTCTGTGATAGCTAAAGGCTCATGAACAGAGACAGGAGTCATGATCAGGAAGGCTGAGGAGTAAAAAGATCCTGTGCATCAGGTGATGAGGTCCAGCAAGTGAGATGTATATCCAAGGAGATGAATAGTGAACATTAATGGTGTTTTTTAAAAGCATGGTATTTGTTGGATAGATTGCATTTCTGGTGACAAGGAACAGGAAGTTAAGTGTTTGAAATTTGTTTTCCAGGATCTAGGATTAAGGAAAATTCTCACCATGTATTCCTCTGTTCTTTGAGACTTATTCCAAGCCTTAGAGCTTTGGGCAATAAAATAGTTATAAGGAAAGTAAATATATAGGATGTGAGACTGCATACCTCTATATCTCTGCTTAGTTCTTCTAGAGATATATGAAAAATTCCTTTGCTTTATTAAAATAAATCTAACTTTTGCCCTTTAATGATACTGACATTTGAAAGTATATGAAGTATAGTAACATTTCTATGTAAAATATTTAGCTATTGCTAGGCAGCTTATCCTCATAGACCTGGATATTTTAGTCCATTCTGCCTCTCCCATGTTATCTTTTGGCAACCATTTAATGGCACAACTACACTTTTGGAGTATAACTGATCCTTTAGAGGTAATATATTTTCTGAAGTACAGTGTAATGATTAAGTGTACAGTGTCCAGAATCAATCTGAATTGATTAATCAATCAATCTGAATTTGAATATTTCTAATAGCTTATTTTTGTGAGCTTGGGAAGCATTAATTATTATTTTAATGTAATATTTGTTGACTAATTTTTATGTGTCAGGCACTGTGCTAAATAACATGAGTTATTTTATTTAATTCCACTTGCTTTTTTGCCTCAGTTTCCTGCTTTGTAAAATGAAGTTACTCATAGTTTGTATATCATCAAATTATAATTATTATATGTGTTAATGTAATGCAGAGTGCCTGACTGAAATATAGCACAATATTAGCTGTTATTATTAGATGATTATTATTAGTCAATTTCAGTCTTCTTTCATTTTTCAAATTTGGTAGGTGCTAAAAATCCTTTTTGAATGTTTTGGTGCCTGCAAAATTCAGCAGGTGCTGACCACATGTTGTTAACTGATCCTGATAAACAGAGTAAAGCATGCTACTTTTTATATACATAAGGACGCAACTTCCCTCTTACCTAATGGTCTGTCTGAGTTCGTAGGAACTTATTTTTATATTCCTCTACTTTCAGATTGTTGTAAAAACCTTGGTAGCTACTCCAATAGCTCAAACTTTTCTCCAGATAAGGTAAAATGAAAAGGTGTGACCTATGAAATTTTCTTTGTTTAAAAAATTAGATCACATTAGGTTCATTTGTTTCTTATTCGGCCTCCGTGTTTATGAACCCATAAGTATTTATTTTCACTGTCTAATTAAAAACTGTAAGATTTTCCCTGATGTAAAGTGACAACTGACATTTCACGAATTATAGCTGATACAGGTCTTCCTTAGGTAGGCTTTAACTATATCTTAGACTTTTTAAACATCTCATTAAATTTTTAAAACTTGCATTTTAATGTAATGGTAGTTCTATTTTTACCATTCAAAGAAAATAACCATTTTTACTTCAGAATCTCTTTAGGGTATCATTTTTTTCCAGTATTATTGGACTTTTCTCTATTAAGTCCAAATCCATCCAAATATTAATGATTTTTGTGCTCTCATTTCCTATTTCCATCCCCATTCACCTATACTGCAAGCCCCACCATCCCAATACTTCTAGTTTGGAAAGTGGATGGTGGCAGCTATTAAAAAGAAAATAGTCTTTCCATGAGTTTCCTGTCAAGAAAGCACACATTAGAATAGATACATGGATTCATCTGGCTTCTAATGTCACTTATCCACATATGACACCTCAAGAGGAAGACAATAGGAGGTGAGTAGTTCATGTCCCTTAACACATGCTGCCAAACCCAGAATTTGAATACTTATCACTCAGTAATATGTCATTCTTAATCACAAACTACCTGAAATAAAAAGATCCACACTATATTATGTGTGTCACTGAGATGTTACTGGAAGCCAACTGTGATCGTATGAAAACTTCCATCCTCAAATAACTTCCAAAGTGCTCCATCATGAGTAGACTTGAAATATTGCAAGGTCAGCTTTTACTTTTTATATATGAAGTTTGTTCTCTTTACCTTAGTTCAGTTGGTTGTGGCTCAACTTCTTCTGTACAGTTATACCCTTACTTGCTGTTCTTTAAATGCACATTGTGACAAAGATTATTGAAATGTGTGAGGTCGTGTCATCAGAGTTCATTGCTTGATTAATTTGTTTCCTATGTGGATAAAAAAACTCTCAGTTTTCCTATCTCCATACAGAAGTGAAAGGGCTTTTTCAGTATGTTTTCTCAACTACATACTCTATTTTTACTAAATAGTTACTTTTTAAATTCTCTATTTTATTTGAAAATAGAAATGTGTCATTGCACCTAAAATCATCTAGTACCTGGCAGTTCAGTCTTATGACATGATAGTTTGAGTGCCTTCCATCTTCTGTTTTTATTAAGTTCATAGTGTATCTTCGGAGGCAATTAGTATAGACATTTTGTAATTAGTTTTATCACTTTCTCTGAACAATGTGGAATCTTACTCTGACATATGGGAAAATATAGCATGGATGATAAATTATTAAAAATTCAATTTAAGGAAAATACAGTGGAGTGTGCTATTCTGAAGTCCTGTTACTTGATTTGAAGCATTTTATTTTAAATACAATTGACTATTCATGCATGTATTTCTATCTGTGCTACATTTGTGGTAATAGCATCCCCAATCATAACTATAGAATTAGGGAACTAAATAGATAAGTGCAATAATAAAATCAGTCTTTGTCCTGAAAGGCTGATCTGTGTTGAATATCATCTTATTATTTATATAGTTAGTGTTGTTCAGAAGGACTTAGCCATTTCTCACTGTTCGTCTTTGTACACACTGTTACCATGGTTTTCAATAATCTGCCTTAAGGGAGTGATGCCACCAAGATGGTTGAGTAGGAGACCCCCGCCTCCATACTTCTACAAAGACTAAAAATTAGACACATCCACAAACATAAACATCTCTGGGAGAGCTCTGGAATCCAATTAAGAAATTTCAGCAACACACTAGCATAAAAAATTTGAGAATAATTGCACAAAAAGTTAAGGAAAACTGCTTCATTTTGCCTGTATCATCTGATTGCCAATCTGGCATTGCTCAACACCAAGAAGGAACTCCCCAGCTAGAAAGAGTTCCCCTTGCATGGAAAGGAAGAGTGGGGTGAGACAACTACTTCCTCAGTCTTTTAAGAATGCTCCATGGGGAAGGATAGTCTCTTCAATAAATGGTACTGGTAAAACTGGATATTCGAATAAAAAGAATGAATTGTGGCCTCTATCTTATACCATTCACAAACCTTAACTCAAAATGGATTAAAGACTTACATTTAAGACTTTCCTAGAAGAAAACATAGGAAAAATGCTCCTTGACCACAAGTTTTTAGATATGACACCAAAAACACAAGCAACAAAAGCAAAATAAACAAGTAGAACTACATCAAACTAAAAAGCTTTTGCACAGCAAACCAAATAATCAACAAAATGAGAAGGCAACCTACAGAAGGGGAGAAATATTTACCAACCATTATCAGATAAGAGGTCAATATCCAAAATATATGAAGAAATTAATTGCAGGAAAACAAATAACCTCACTAAAAAATAGGCAGAAGATCTGATAGATTTTTTTTTCTAAAGAATACATACAAATGGCCAACATGTACACGAAAAGATGCTCAACACCACTGATTATCAAGTAAATGCAAATTGAAACCACAATGAGATATCACTTCACACATGTTAGAATGGCCATTATCAAATAGAAAAGAAATAACAAGTGTTGACAAGGGTGTGAAGAAAAGGGAACCCTTGTGTGCTATTGGTTGAAATGTAAATTGATAACAAACACTATGGAGAACAGTATGGAAGTTCTTCAAAAAATTAAACATGAAACTATCATATGATCCAGCAATCCCACTTCTGGGTATATATCCAAAGAAAATGAAATCACTACCTTGAAGATATATCTGCACCCCCAGGTTTATTTCAGCATTATTCACAGTACTCAACACATGTAAACAACCTGAATGCCCATTGACAGATGAATGGATAATGAAAATGTCACATACACACAAACACACACATACACACACAGTAGTATTATTCACACATGTAAAAGGAGGAAATCTTGCTATTTGGAACAACGTGTGTGGAACTTGAGGACATTATGCCATGTGAAATAAGTCAGACGTAGAAAGATAAATACTGTGAGCTCTTACTTACATGGTGAATCTAAAAGAAGCCAAACTCACAGAGTAGAATGGTGGTTAAAAGGGGCTTGGATGTAGAGAAAAGGAGATGTTGGTCAATTAGTACAATGCTGATTAAGTTCTGGGGATCTAGTACACAGCATGGGGACTATATTTAACAATACTGTATCATATACTTGAAAGTTGCTGAAAGAATAGATCTTAAATGTTCACAGGACACACAAAAAATGTAATTACGTGAGGTGATGAATGTGTTAAGTAACTTTAGGGTGTTAATTGTTTCACAATATATACATGTATCAAATCATCATTTTGTATACCTTAAACTTGCACAGTGTTATATGTCAATTATATCTCAATAAAGCTGGGGGGGAAAAGAGAAGGAGAGTTGATGGTAAGAATGTCTGTTTAACATAAATAGCCTTAGAGTGATATTGAAGAAATGTAAACTTTGTTATGTACACTGTATATAACAAATCTCTTCAATTATGCATTGAAATGCTTTCTTTTAGGAGTAAATTATTAGGATGATAACACTATTGAATAAACGATATTAGCAAGTGGAAGCTCTGCATTTAAAATAACTGCAGGCAAATAGGTAGAGACCTAGGTGAAATAAGTGACTTTTCCAATCATAAAGGAGAATCAAAGTCTCTGAGAGACTAGCATTTCTATAGCTAATGGCCTTCCATTGTAAAAAAGCTGACATTGACTTCTGAGAGTTAAAGTTATTACTAAGGAATAACTTAATTAAGATACTTTGAAAAAAAGGTTTTTTTGTTCTGTATTGAAGGAGAAAATTATCAATGGTGTGTTACAAAGATTAGATTTTATGTAGATAATATAGGGAACTAGGACTATTCTTTGTAAAGTAATGTGAGAGGGTAATTGTAATATGGAAATTTACTGTAATTTAGTTAGAGTGAGTCTGAATAACTGAGAACAAATGTTAATGATCATACTGAGTGACTTCTTTTAAATGACTTTTAGTCATAGGTATACTATTGACAGAATTTTAGCTTTACATAGTATAAAAATGAGTTTTAAAAAGTCTATATTCTAAAAACAATGTTAAAGTTTTTAAAGTTCACTTGTGAAGTTCCATACTACAGTGTGTTTTAAAATATCTCAATGTTTGCTCATGCTTTACTGATGACTGCTATTTGAAGAATATTTGTGAATGGTGAAGTGATGGACTTGAGCAACTCCAGGAGTTTGGAAATTGATAAGTTTTTCAAAGTGTTGAAATAGTGGTGTCTGTTGCCAGAAATATGAGAACTGAATAACATTGGATAGAGAACAACAGGTTACAGGTTTACTCAGGGGTCGTGTTTTTAACAGTTTTCAACATACATAAGAGGGCTGGAGTTCTTTTTCCTTTGCTTCATGATGTCTATACAGTTAATGTTTTGATATTTTCATAGAAATAATAGGCTAAAGTTTACAGTAGAGGCATTTTAACAATTCATGCACACTTTTCTATAAGTGCAGTTAGTGTAGATTAGCAAACTAAATTCTGTTCACAAAACCAAATACATGTATGTATGTGTGTGTGTATATGTACACATATGTATATATACATATAGTACATACGCATTTATATATGTGATAGATATGTTTATATCTTTTCACACACACTACAGTATGTGTGAAAATTAAGATATAAAATTAACAATCTGTGAAAGTACTTCAAAAATTGTTGGGCCAGATGGAGCGTTTTGAAATATCACAAATACAATAATCTATAGCTATACTGACATTATGCCAGAGAGTAGGATTAAAATGGGGGAAAAACTGTCAGCCATCCAGATATTCAGTATCATGCACATGCTTACTAATTATTTTTTTATTTTCAATCTGAAATTTTGAGGGTTTATATAAGTCTTAATTCCTCTATTCCCCAGAATTTAGTGTATCTTAGACAATTAATCAATAATGGCTTCTGAAACCAAAAGGCCCATTCTTTCTAAGTCAGTAGTTTGAAAAGAAATAACCAAAGAAATGTCCATCTTATAACATGTGGAGATAATGAATTTCCATTTTGGAATAAAGCATGCTATTCTGATGTTGAATTGTACTAAAAAAATGGTAAAGTTAATTCTGGCCAGTAAAGATGGAGTAAAATGCACATGCTTCTAATAAATATATGACTTTAATTCATTCAACGAAATTTTTGAGTGCTAACTATATGCCAGGCACTGTTCAATATTACAGTAAACTTGACAGCATGGTACCTGCACTTATATAGCTTACATTCTAAATAAAGAAGATAACCAATAGATAAGAAAATAAATAAATGAATAATTTCATGATGTTTGAAAACACAGCAAAATCAAAATATGTTCACATAGATTTCATCTTTCATCATGTTCCCTAGAATGTTGATCACAAATAAAGCACAATTCTGTATTAAATAGGTGTTCAACATCTAACTTATTCAAAGAGATATTGTCTACTGATTTAATTTAAAACTCCAATTTTGAAAAAAATTTTCACATAACACTTGGCAGTAAAGCAGCCTCTGTCCATAGTCCAAAATAACACTAACTTTCCATTAAAGGAAATGGACTGAAGTCAGGAAAATATTCTCATGGTGACACTTTTCACAGAGCTGAAGGAATCAATTTTTTTAACAGCTATACTTTTATTAAAAATACTTTAGTAATCTAACCCATACTTGTGTGTGTGTGTGTGTGTGTGTGTGTGTGTGTGTGTGTGTGTGTGTGTGTGACAGAGAGAGAAGTGGGGGGCGCTAATAAATGAATTTCTGAAAATATCTTCAGGACAGTTATTGTCATTTATTGTGTGTTTATTTAGCCTTCTAATTCAAAGGCCAGTTGTTTAATCACGTGATTCTACTTCAACTAAAGCTTTCTAACATATTAAATTGTATACCATGAGCCTAGCTTCCTGGTGTGAAATGCCAAACTTACAAAAGAAACACCTGCTAAATAACAAAATATTTTCATGAAGTAATTGTAGCTAATAAAGATAGAAGCTTTTCACAGAATATACTGTGAATCGTGGAAATCATATTTTTTTTACACCAAAGGCCACATCAAGTACCAAAGTATCGATTTTTCTTCACTTTCAATTCCTCAAATGGTTTAGGATCCTATAAAGAACACAAAACTTTTGTTCTCTTTAAAAGAATATTAAATATATGAATGTTAAGGAAGATTACTTTTTCAGCTTTATTGAGATATAATTGGCAAATAACATTAAGTTTAAGGTGTACAATATAATGATTTAATACACATATATACTGTAAAATGTTTACTGCAATGAGGTTAGTTAACACATTTTTTACCTAACATAATTGTCATTTTGTTGTCGTTACTGTTACAGTGAGGACATTAAAGCTCTGCTCTCATAGCAGCTTTCAAATATACAATATAGTATTGTTAACTATAGTCACCAAGCTTTACATTAGATCCCCAGAAATTGTTCATCTTATAACCAAGAGTTTTTACCCTTTGGCCAACGTCTCCCCACTTCCCACAGCCCTTAGCCCCTGGCAACAACCATTCTACTCTCTGTTGCTATGAGTTTGGTGATATTATATTCTGCAGGAAAGTGGGATCATACAGTGTTTGTCTTTCTCTTTCTGACATGTATTTCACATAGCATAATGTCTTCAAGGTCCAACCACTTGTCACAAATAGCAGGATTTCCTTCTTTTAATGGTTGGATTTTATATATATATTGCACTTTGCAGATATTGTGGGGTTTTTTTTAATAAATTGAAGGTTTGTGTCAACCCTGTGTCAAGCAACTCTGTCAGCACCATTTTTTAGATAGCATTTGCTCACTTCATGACCGTCACATTTTGGTAATTCACACAATATTTCAAAATATTACATTCATTATTATTTTATTTACTATGGTGATCTTTTTGAATTGGAGTATAGTTGATTTACAATTTGTTAGTTTCAGGTGTACAACAAAATGATTCATTTATACATATACGTGTGTGTGTGTGTATATATATATATATGTATTTTTCAGATTCTTTTCTATTATAGGTTATGACAACTATATTACATATAGTTCACTGTGTTATATGGTAAATCCTGTTGTTTATCTTTTCTATTTGTAGTGGTATATATCTGTTAATCCCATACTCCTAATTTATCCCTCCCCCCCATTCATCTTTGGTAACCATAAGTTTTTTTCTATGTCTGTCAATCTGTTTCTGTTTTGTAAATAAATTCATTTGTATTATTTTTTATACTCTACATATTAGTGGTATCATGTAACATTTGTCTTTCTCTGACTTACTTCACTCAGTATGCTAATTTCTAGGTCCATTCATGTTGCTGTAAATGGCAGTATTTCATTCTTCTTAAGGTTGAGTAATATTTATTTTATATGTATACCACATCTTTATCCATTCGTCGGTAGACACTTAGGTTGCTTCCATATTTTGGCTATTGTAAATAGTAAGGCTATGCATATTGGGGTGTGCATATCTTTTCAAATTAGAGCTTTTATCATTTCTAGTTATATGTCCAGCAGTGGGATTACAGGATCATATGGTAGCTCTATTTTTAGTTTTTTAAGGAACCTCCATACCATTCTCCATAGTGGATGAACCAATTTACATTCCTACAGACAGTGTAGGAGGGTTCCCTTTTCTCCACACCCTCTCCAGCATTTATTGTTTGTAGACTTTTTGATCATGGCCATTCGGAGCAGTGTGAGGTGATACCTCATTGTAGCTCTGATTTGAATTTCTCTGTTAGTGATGTTGAGCATCTTTTCATGTGCCTGTTGGCCATCTGTATGTCCTGTTTGGAGAAATGTCTATTCAAGTTGTCTGCCCATTTTTTGATTGGGTTGTTCATTCTTTTGATATTGAGCTGTAGGAGTTGTTTGTGTATTTTAGAAATTAACCCCTTGTCAGTTGCATCATTTGCATATGTTTTCTCCCATTCTGTGTGTTGCCTTTCATTTGGTTTATGGTTTCATTTGCTGTGCAAAAGCTTATAAGTTTGATTAGGTCCCATTTGCTTACTTTTGCTTTTCTTTCTTTTGCCTTGGGCGACTAAGAAAATATTAGTACTATTTATGTCAGAGTATGTTTTGTCCATGTTCTCTGCTAGGTGTTTTATGGTGTCATGTCTTAATCTAGGTCTTTAAACCATTTTGAGTTTACATTTGTATATGGCATGAGGGAGTGTTCTAATTTCACTGACTTACATGAGGCTGTCCAGCTTTTGCAACACCACTTGCTAAAGAGACTGTCTTTTCTCCATTGTATATTCTTGCCCCCTTTTGTCAAAGATTAATTGACTGTAGGTGTGTGGATTTATTTCTAGGCTCTCTATTCTGTTCCATTGATCTATATGTCTGTCTTTGTGCAAATACCACCCTGTTTTGATTACTGTAATTCTGTAGCATTGTCTGAAATGTTGGAGGGCTATTTTTGCCTCCAGGTTTGTTCTTTTTCCTCAGGTTTACTTTGACAATTCTGGATCTTTTGTGGTTCCATATAAATTTTAGGATTATTTGCCCTAGTTCTGTGAAAAATGTCATGGGTAATTTCATAGGGATCACATGAAATCTGTAGATTGCTTTGGGTGGTATGGCCATTTTAACAATATTAATTCTTCCAATCCAAAAGCATGGGATAACTTTCCATTTCTTTGAATCATCTTCAGTTTCCTTTATCACTGTTTAATAGTTCTCAGCATATAGGTCTTTCACCTCCTTGGTTAGATTTATTCCTAGGTGTTTTTGTTTGACTTGATTTTTAATGGGATTGGTTTTTTACTTTCACTTTTTTCGTTAGGATAAATTCTTTCTCTTTGTTAGTGTAAATTGTTAGTGTAAATTTCATTGTTAGTGTAAAAATTGCAACAGATTTCTGTATATTAATTTTGTATGTTGCTAACTTGCTTAATTCACTTATTAGTTCTAATATTTTTGTATGCAGTCTCTAAGGTTTTCTATAGCCTATCATGTCATTTTCATTTAATGACAATTTTACCTCTTCCTTTCCAATGTGGATATCTTTTATTTCTTTTTCTTGTCTGATTTCTGCAGCTAGGACTTCCAGTGCTATATTCAAAAGAAGTGGTTAGTTGGCATCCTTGTCTTGTTCCTGAATTTGGTTGGAAGGCTTTCAGCTTTTTACTGTTGGGTACTATTTACTATTTTCTGTGGGTTTGGAGAAAATGACATTTATTATGTTGAGGTATGTTCCCTCTATGCCCACTTTTTGGAGAGTTTTTATCATAAATGGATGTTAAATTTTGTCAAAAGTTTTTTCTGCATCTCCTGAGATGATCACGTGCTTTTTATTCTTCAGTTGATTAATGTGGTCTATCACATTGTTTGATTCACAGATATTGAAAACTCCTTTCATTCCTGGGATAAACCCCACTTGATCATGTTGTATGATCTTTGAAATGTATTGTTGGGTTTGGTTTGCTAATATTTTGTTGAGGATTTTTGCATCTATGTTCATCAATGATATTGGCCTGTAATTTTTTTTGTGTGTGATAGCTTTCTCTGGTTTTGGTGTCAGGGTGCTGCTGGCCTCATGCAATGAGTTTGGGAATTCCTTCCTCTGCAGTTTTTGATAATAGTTTGAGAAGGATAGGTGTTAACTCTTCTTTAAATGTTTGGTAGAATTCACCTGTGATGCCATCTGGTCCTGGACATTTTTTTGCTGAGAGTTTTTTTATTTTATTTTTTTACATCTTTATTGGAGTATAATTGCTTTACAATGGTGTGTTAGTTTCTGCTTTATAACAAAGTGAATCAGCTATATATATATATATACATATATCCCCATATCTCTTCCCTCTTGCATCTCCCTCCCTCCCACCCTCCCTATCCCACCCCTCTAGGTGGTCACAAAGCACCGAGCTGATCTCCCTGTGCTATGTGGTTTCTTCCCACTAGCTATCTATTTTACATTTCGTAGTGTATATATGTCCATGCCACTCTCTCACTTTGTCCCAGCTTACCCTTCCCTCTCCCTGTGTCCTCAAGTCCATTCTCTAGTAGGTCTGCATCTTTATCCCCATCTTGTTCCTAGGTTCTTCATGATTTTTTTTTTTAGATTCCATATATGTGTGTTAACATATGACATTTGTTTCTCTCTCTTTTTTTTAGAAGATAATGGGGGTAGGAGTTTATTAATTAATTAATTTATTTTTGCTGTGTTGGGTCTTCATTTCTGTGTGAGGGCTTTCTCTAGTTGTGGCAAGCGGGAGCCACTCTTCATTGTGGTGCACGGGCCTCTCACTGTCACGGCTTCTCTTGTTGCAGAGCACAGGCTCCAGACGCACAGGCTCAGTAGTTGTGGCTCACGGGCCCAGTTGCTCTGCGGCATGTGGGATCCTCCCAGACCAGGGCTCGAACCCGTGTCCCCTGAATTAGCAGGCAGATTCTCAACATTGCGCCACCAGGGAAGTCCTGTTTCTCTCTTTCTGACTTACTTCACTCTGTATGACAGACTCTAGGTCCATCCATCTCACTACAAATAACTCAATTTCTTTTCTTTTTACAGCTGAGTAATATTCCATTGTATATATTTGCCACATCTTCTTTATCCATTCATCTGTCAATGGACACTTAGATTGCTTCCATGTCCTGGCTATTGTAAATAGAGCTGCAATAAACATTGTGGTACATAACTCTTTTTTGAATTATGGTTTTCTCAGTGTATATGCCCAGTAGTGTGATTACTGGGTCGCATGGTAGTTCTATTTTTTGTTTTTTAAGGAACCTCCATACTGTTCTCCATAGTGGCTGTATCAATTTACATTATTTGCTGGGAGTTTTTCAAATTACTGATTCAATTTTGTTAATGGTAATTGGTCTGTTCATATTTCCTATTTCTTCCTGGTTGAGTCTTGGGAAATTGTGCACTTCTAGGAATTTGTCCATTTCTTCTAGGTTTTCCATTTTGTTGGCATATAGTTGCCTGTAGTAGTCTCTTATGGTTCTATGTATTTTTGTGGCATCGGTTGTGACTCTCCTTTTTCATTTCTGACTTTATTGATTTGGGCCCTCTCCCCCTTTTCCTTGGTTAGTTTAGCTAAAAGTTTATCAATTCTGTTTATTTTTAAAGAACCAGCTTGTAGTTTTATTGATATTTTCTATTGCTTTTTAGTCTCTATTTTATTAATTTTTGCTCTGATCTCTATGATTTTGTTTCCGGCTACCTTTAGATTTTGTTAGTTCTTCTTTCTCTAGTTCCTTTAGATGTAAGGTTAGGTTGTTTATTTGAAATTTTTCTTGTTTCCTGAGGTAAGCTTGTATTGCTATAAATTTCTCTCTTAGAACTGCTTTTGCTGAGTCCCATAGGTTTTGGATTATTGTTTTTTTCATTTTCATTTGTCTCTAGGTAATTTTTCATTTCCTCTTTGACTTTTTCAGTGATCCATTTGTTGTTTAGTAGCATACTGTTTAGCTTCCTTGTGTTTTTTGCAGCTTTTTTCTTGTAGTTGATTTCTAGTTTAATATCATTGTTGTCAGAAAAGAAAATGCTTGCTATAATTTCTATACTCTTAAATTTGTTGAGGCTTGTTTTATGGCCTAGAATGTGATCTCTCCTGGAGAATGTTCCATGTGCACTTGAAAAGAATGTATATTCTGCTGCTTTCGGATGGAATGCTCTCTATATATCAATTAAGTGCTTTTGATCTAACGTGTCACTTAAGGCCAGTGTTTCCTTACAGATTTTCTGTCTGGATGTTCTGTCCATTGATGTGAGTGGAGTGTTAATGTCCCCTACTATTATTATATTACTGTCAATTTCTTGCTTTATATCTGTTAGCATTTGCTTTATGTATTTAAGTGCTCCTATATTGGGTGCATATGTATTTAGAATTGTTATATCTTCTTGGATTGATCTGTTGATCATGATGTTGTGTCCTTTGTCTCTTGTAACATTCTTTATTTTAAATTCAATTTTGTGTGAAATAAATATCGCTACCCCTGTTTTCTTTTGACTTCCATTTGCATTGAATACTTTTTTCATCCATACACTTTCATTCTGAATTTGCTTTTAGATCTGATTTGAGTATCTTGTAGGAAGCATATATATGGGTCTTGTTTTTGTATCCACTCAGCCACTCTATGTCTTTTGATTGAAGCATTTAATCCTTTTACATTTAAAGTAAATATTGATATGTATGTTCTTATTGCCATTTTGTTAATTGTTTTGGTGTTGTTTTTATAGGTTTTTTTCATTTCTTCTTTTATTCTCTTCTCTTTTGATTTGATTACTGTCTTATTGTTATTTTTTTATTCCTTTTCTTTTTTGTGGGTGTGTATATATATGTATGCATGTGTATGTGTGTGTGTGCATATATATATATACATATATATAGTAGATTTTTGGTTAATATTTACCATGTTGTTTCAATATAGCCATATTAAATCACATACACACACAGAGACAAATGCATTTTAAAAACCCTGCATTTGTATTCTCCTCCCCTCATGATTGTTATTTTTGACATCATGTTTTACATCTAATTGTTCTGTGTATTCCTTAATTGCTTATTGTGGATATAGGTGACTTAATAATTTTTTCTTTCAACCTTCCTAATAGCTTTCTGTGGGGATGATTTCATACCTTACTGTATGTTTACCTTTACTGATGAGCTTTTTCATTTTGTAATTTTCATGTTTCTAGTTGTTGCCTTTTGTTTTTTGCTAGGACATGTTCCTTTAACATTTCGTGTAAACCTGTTTTGGTGGTGCTGAACTCTTTTAACTTTTGCTTGTCTGCAAACTTTTGATCTCTCCATCAAATCTGAGTGAGAAACTTGCTGGCTAGAGTATTCTTGGTTATAGGTTTTTCCCTTGAATCATTTTAAATATATTGTGACACTCCTTTCTGGCTCATAGGGTTTCTTCTGAAGAGTCAGCTGATAGCCTTATGGATATTCCTTTTTAGGTTATTTGTTGCTTTTACACTGTTGCTTTTAATATTCTCTCTTTATCTTTAATTTTTGTCATTTTAATTACAACATGTCTTGGTGTGTTTCTCATTGGGTTAATCCTGTGTGGGACTCTCTGCACCTCCTAGACTTGGATGTCTGTTTCTTTACCCAGATTAGGGAAGTTTTCAGTTATTATGTCTTAAAATATGTTCTATGAACCTCTCTTTTCTCTTTCTGGGACTCCTGTAATGTGAATATTAGTGCACTTGATGTTGTCCCAGAAGTCTCTTAAACTGCCTTAATTTCTTTTCATTCCTTTTTCTTTTATACTTTTTTTTTTGGTTCAACTTCAGTGATTTCAACTTCTCTGTCTTCTAGCTTGATGGTCCATTCCTCTGTATCATTTAGTCTACTGTTGATTTCTTCTAGTGTAGTTTTCATTTCAGTTATTGTATTCTTCATCTCTGTTTGGATATTCTTTATATTTTGTAACCCTTTGTTAAAACCTTCTAACTTCTCACTATGTACATCCATACTTCTCCTGAGTTTTTGATCACCTTTATAATCACTACCCTGAACTCCTTCTTGGGTAGGTTTCCTATCTCCACTTCACTTAATTCTTCTGGGGTTTTATCTTGTTTCTTCATCTAGAACATGTTCTTCTGCTGCTTTATTTTGTCTAATTTTCTGTTTTTATTTTTATGCGTGTGGTAGGTTAGTTACATTTCTTGACCTTGGAGAAGCAGCCTTCTCTAGGAGATGTCCTATGCATTCCAGAAGCACTCTCCCCTGCTAGTGGACAGGGCTGGGACCCAGCTGGGTCTAGGGTAAGGTCTAGCTTACTCTGGACATACTGGATATGTAGGCTGTGTGACTGTGGTTTTCTTGCATCTGGTGTCTGTCCTCTGGTTGGTGAGGTTGGTCCAGAGACTAGAGCAGGCTTCCTGGAGGCCGGGTGGGTGCCCTGGTTATTCTGAAGCTTGTGCCTGCCCACTAGTGAATGAAGCTGGATCCTGGACCCTCTTCTGGGCAGAGTCGTGCCTAGAGGCATGTCTAGAGGTAGCTGTGAGTTCAGGAGGTCTTTAGGTATCCTCTCTACTGATGGGTGTGGCTCTGTCCCCACCCAGTTAGTTTCTTGGCCTGAGGCATCCCAGCAGTGACACCTACAGGCTCTTGGTTAGGGCCAGGTCTTGGCACTAGTGAGCTAGATGGAGGATTCCACAGTGGTGTCTGCCAGCACCAGTGTCCATGTGGTAGAAGGTGCTCCCAAGAATGGCTTGCATCAGTGTCTATTTCCCCAGGGTGAGCTGCAATTGCCTCCTGCCTCTCCAGGAGACTCTCCAAAACCAGCAGATAGATCTCACCCAGGTTTAAAGCAAATTGCTGCTTTTGCCCTGGATCCTGTTGTGTGTATTTTGTGTGCACCCTTTAAGAGTGAAGTCTCTATTTTCACCATTCCTGTGGGACTCCTAAAATGAAGCCCCACTGACCTTCAAAGCCAAATGTTCTGTGAGCTCATCTTCCTGGTGCAAGACCCCTAGGCTGGGGAGCCCAATGTGGGGCTCAGAGTTCTCACTCCTGTGAGAGAATCTGTGCAATATAATTCTCCAGTTTATGGTTTGCCCACCCAGGGGTATTTGGCTTGACTATGTCATGAGTCTGCCCCTCCTACTCATCTTGTTGTGGTTTTTTCTTTATGTCTTTAGTTGTAGAAAATCTTTTCTGGTAGATTCTGGTCTTTTTCATCAATGGTTGTTTTGCATATAGTTGTAATTTTGGTGTGCTTGTGAGAGGAGGTGAACTCAGGATCTTTTGCCACCAACTTGGTCTATCTCCTCCTCTGTCAGCTTTGATGAGATAAAATGTGTTTCGGAGAGCTAAAGGATGTGCATGTGGCATTTCTTTCTACTATTATTATTGTCATCAATTCTTGAAAGCTCTATACTCTCTAACTACTGAAGATCATATACTAATAAAAAGTAATTAACTATCATCTAGACAAAAAAATTGACTTATTTCATTTCATGAGTGATAATAGCATCTGAAAAGTCTGTTGCTCAAACTTTAATAGAAACATGAGGGGCTGTGTTTCTTGGTTCTCAGCATGCTTATAAGATCACAAAGAGTTGAAGTAAATAAATACCTCTTGTAGCACACTATGACCTTCATAGTTTCAAAGGAAATTCAATATCATAGGGCAAGCTAACACTTGAGAAACCCTTTTGTCAGACACCTTTATTACTTTTTTCATATGTTTAATTAATAAAGAAAATTTCCCAACAGTATGTATTATATATGCCTTTAAAATTTTGTAACAAGACCCTCTCTTTCACAACTTAAATGGCATTATTTGCTATTACTCTGCATGCTAAAATAATCACCAGTTTGGCAATACTGGTGTTTCATTTCTCAATTGTAGACCTTCCCAAAGTATAAGTTACTTGACTTAGTTGTATTGGACTTACTGAAAAAAAGGTTTGCTCTCTGTAAAATGCTTTTAAAACCAAAAAAAAAGAGAAAACATATATCTGATATGATTTTCACTTTTTAAAGGAGGTTTAGTGTAGGATCATACAAAAAAGAATACTATTTATCAATTGTTTAATCTTAACAGAATTTTCAAAAACTAGGTTTGAAAAGTCAATTCAAATTTACTTAGAATATCAGAGGGGCTAGCTGTTTGATTTCTTTGAAGTTTCCTTAGGACTGCAATTAGATAGGGCACCATTTAGAATTTGGTGGTTAATTCCTAAAATATTGTGATTCTTTTTGGCATATACTAATTGTATATAAACAATAGTTCTTTTATGCATAATATTTGATATCTTTAACAATCCTATGCATGGATAAAGCAGGTGTTATTATTATCCACATTTTAGAGAGAAACAAAAAAGAAACCAAGGCTCTGAGACATTTAAGTGATTTGTACAAACCCAGATCTCACACCAGACCTAGATGTCTTTCCATTTCACCACACTGACAAATGGCATGCAGCAAAAAATTCCCATCTTTCCCTCTCCCTCTAGGACCAAATACATTTAATAATGTAATAGAAAGGGAGCACTGAGTATCAGAAGGCCTCTGTTTCCAGGATAAGTTCTTCTAATAATTAGCCATGCAATTTTGGGAAACCATATATGTAAGTTGGAAAATTAAAATATTCTTAACACATTTTTTACTGGAGATGTATTACGGCCACAGGCGTTAGTTTCTGCAGAAATCCCCCAGTCAATAATGTGTTACGACTACAAAGTCAGGAAATATATCCCATTAATTCTTTAAAATTACTGGAAGATGTATTTCAGTTGACCAAAGATGAATAAAAATAAATAATTCAAGAACAGAGAAGCTGTGGTATAAAAGAACTGACAATGAGGAATGAAACTAGTAAAGTGTAGTTTGTCAAAATAATCTTCATTAATATGGTTATAAACTTAACAGAAAATTTTGAAAAAATCTTGAAAGATAAAGTAGACACCTCAAATAACAATAATTTATTTTACATTAATGATAATAGTTTGTATTTAAAATTCAAGATTGTAGCAAGCGAAGCTGAAGAATGTTGGGAAGCAGAAGATGAATGTAAAGGCATATTTAAGTTTATATGTTAAATGTTGGCATTGATACTTTCATTCTGACATCCATAAATAGGAAAACCAGCAGCCATAATTTTCTGTTACTTTCTTCTTCATATGCTAAAACTATTTGAGAAAAGGAAAAATGCCCAAATACACATATTACTTTGCCAATCAACAAAAGTAAAGCAAGCTTATGTGCAGGCAGTGGATACTACCAAAGCAAAGCTATTCGTCAGAAATCTGGAAGATGGGGCTTCCCTGGTGGCGCAGTGGTTGAGAGTCTGCCTGCCGATGCAGGGGACGCGGGTTCGTGCCCCGGTCTGGGAAGATCCGACATGCCGTGGAGCGGCTGGGCCCGTGAGCCATGGCCGCTGAGCCTGCGCGTCCGGAGCCTGTGCTCTGCAACGGGGGAGGCCACAGCAGTGAGGCCCACGTACCGCAAAAAAAAAAAAAATAGAAATCTGGAAGATGACCTATGATTAGGTTGGTTCACAATATTTAGAATGAAACACTAAGGTTGAACATCTGAACATATTACATGACAGACTTTACATTAGGATGAGAAGTCATATTAATATGATATTTTCACATAATATCTTATTGGACCCAGGCCAGAAATACTTATAAACTTATTTCTTCCATAATTGAATAAAATTTCCCTGAACCTCAGAATTTCAAATACTAAAAGGGCAAAACCTTTTTGCTAGGTGTCCTCACTACTTAGTAAATCTCAAATTATTTCCTGACCATTAAATGTGGAAGCTAGAGTAACTTCTTACAAAGAAGAGGCTACATGGGGCTATTATTGCAATTCTCTGGTTATTTCTGGTAGCCATTTGATGAGACTCTGGACAAAGTGTGATGAAGGGGAGTGTATGTATACACGTTTGTGCAAAGATGAAATAAGTAAATGAGACAAGTGTCTAATCACTTGAAGTGGTACATTTAATACCCAATTAATAATCTTACAGATCCTGTATGTTTAAATTATGAGCTCTTAGATAGGACTACACACATTTTGTAGGTCTCTGAGATAAATGAGAAGTAAGGATTCCCTTTTCTATCTGTGAGATCTATACCCAATCCTGTCCAAAATGCAAAGTAGTGTGGGTTTTCCCCTTACAAGATTATACTCTAAAAGAAAATGAGGTAGGTGTACTAATAAGGCAGTACCAGAATTAACATGTCCTAATTATGGGCAAGTAATTTTTGCCACATTCTAAAATTACATACCTCAGTATTTCCATGGATGAATCTTACTCTTCATATACTTTAGATAATTACTACCATGAGTGATATAAGTATTACCAGAAACAATATGTAAATAATGAAAAGTGTCTGATGGTAATTTTGCATCCCTCTTACATGACTTTGGCTAAATGGTGTTGCTGTTGAACCTATTCCATATTTATAGTGTGTTAGATAAGTGCTGCCTTATTTCTTCCCCCCAAACTCCCACTTTAATTTCAGAATGACAAAAAGATGCTTACCAGATTCAGAAAACAAAGTGAACATCTTGAGCATGCTATTGACCGTGTTCTTGTCATGATATCGGAAAGAAGAAGGGCACGTACTCTACATGACACTTATGAACAACCGCCTTATAACATTCTTACTGCTGCTCTTGAACTGATTAATATGGTCAAGATGATACTAAACATTCTGGAAAGGTAATTCCTAATATGTGATCTGTAAAGCTTTAAGTTAGTTGCATTTTCCCCTCTTTTTCCTTCTTCAGAAAACTTCTGAATGAATTGGATTTTATTTCCACAGTATCTTTCAAAAACAGTTATAGATTTTTATTGATGCTCTGAATATTTCCCTAGAATGAAGAACACTGTTATATAATTCACTTTAAATAATCTGATATTTGATCATCTGACATTTTATAGAAAAAAATCATTTTACAGAAAAATTATTTATTTTTACAAAGGATTCACTTTTCTACTGCTTCATTAGAAAGAGCACTTGTTTCTCTACAGTCTTTCAGGGATACATGAAAGTTACAATAGAGTTTTAATTTACCACATCTGGGCAAAATAGGTTTTTTTCATATATATATATATAAATTACATTAGGGATATTTTATAAACAAGTCAATCCTATTTTTAAAATTCTGTATTACTAAGAGAGGGCTACAGAAATCAAAGGCTAATGATTTCTAATCTTGTTTTGATAATAATCTGCAGGTAGTATATTAATATTTCAATTTTGAAATTGTCATTTTTCTCAAAGACTATAGTCAACTCTATATCCTACACACAAATGAAGCATTATATGTATATTTATTTCTAGGCTGTTTTCTTCCCCTATTGGAAAGTATTACATCCCAAAGATAGAGAAATTAGATAGTAAAAGAGGGAAGCATGCTTTTATGATCAATCAGAGAGGTATAAGAGGGAGAAGTCATGACACTTTTCTCCTCCCTCTTTGTTACTTGCTCTCTTACTGATTATCATTTCTTTTCATTGTAATTCATACTTGATTGACAAACCCATTTTGTTCACATAAAGAAGGGATGAAGTGACTGACCCACTTGTTCAAAAAATTTCAAATTGAATGGTAGAAGAAATTTAGGACATTCATCAGTTCCTCTACTTCCTCTCTTCTGAGTTCCTTACAAACATCTATCTGGTAACAAACTTAGACAAAGGAAATAATGGAATCCTTGGAATAAATTCAACATAAAGGGAATAAGGAAAAGGATAATGGGCAGACAGCAAAGATAGCTGCAGGACTGGGTAGTGGCAACAAAAAGACCCCCAAAATGAATATAATCTTTTTCACTGATGTTTGATAATTCACAGTATTAAATTTTCTCATTTAATTAAAGTAGTCTCATTTCAAAATTCATATCATGGTCTCAGTATTAAGAAGCACTCTTTGGTACAATTTCACTACATCACCAATTTGAGAGCTTTTTTACTTTCATCACTGGAACCAGGGAAGACTAAACGGGGTTTATATTGCTCCTGCAATATTTTGTATTGAGTAGTCCTTAAGACAATTAGTCAGATTCCTCTTTCATAAATTATATAATCTATACAAAGTGAC
Source organism: Leucopleurus acutus (assembly GCF_964270905.1). Lineage (NCBI taxonomy): Eukaryota > Metazoa > Chordata > Mammalia > Artiodactyla > Delphinidae > Leucopleurus > Leucopleurus acutus. The sequence goes on from NC_139148.1 coordinate 72,700,650, forward strand.
CTCATATAACAGCTTTTGAATATGGCAGATTTATGAATCACCTTAGCATCTTCTTTTTCCAACTGCTTGAAGATTTTAAACTTCAGTTTACAACATAACAGATTTCCATAGTTCTTGTTTAAGAATTAGAGACTATTAATAAGAGTTATTCAAACTGAATAACCATTTTACTAAGCTGAGCACTTATTGAACATTTTATATATTGTCTTTGAACACATAAAATATTATGAATGAAATACATTAAGAAAAACTAATGCTGTGTTTTGCACTGATCGTGGTTGCTATAAAACACCTTAGTACTTTTAAATTTCTTAGCTTTAATTGCTTTTGATTTTCCAAAGACCTCCTAGGAAAGTCCAAATACCTTGAAAATTGTGTCAGGGACTCATCTGGCTCATTTCTGATCAGAGAGTCACATAGATTTTAAGAATTATTGGTGTTCAGCCTAATTGCATTTCCTATAGATTAATTAAATTTCCCTTATCTGTGGGTCAAGTGGAGGAATTGGAGTATCAGTTGGAGAAATTGTTCCCTCTTTTCTCTCAAGTAATTGTGTCAGTGGGAAAAATAATCTCTATGGTTTACCCTAAAATTGGCCTAACGTCTGTGTTTCTAAAAGAAAACATGGGAAAGATTCTGTTAAAATGTAAATTTTCCATTATTAGCATTAATATTTTATTTTTTTCAAATTGTAATCCAAAATAGTAATTTATTTGATTTAATCAAATATATGATTTCAGGCCTAAAATTTATTTCAAATTTATTAGAAAGAAGGATAGAAATCTGGTGAGTCACCTTGGTGATAGAGATAATAAATATTTTTGAGTATTGAAATGAATTCAGGAATTTAATCAAGATGTCATCATGATAAAAGAGGGAAACGTACTTATATGACCTCTTCCCAGGAACAGTTTCCTCTTCATTAAATTTTCCTAAAAGATATTAAACTTTTTTGTGAGTTACTAGAACTTTTCAACTGAACTACAGTGTACAAAAAAATTGACTTTGCCAGCATTATAAGCTTCGATACAGATGAGACATCTACATTTAAATTCTGCTTTATTAGTAATAGAATAAACATTTTAAGATTTATTATAAAAGTTATGGGTACTAAAACATTCTTAATTATGGTACTAAATGGAAATCTTAATCTGTTCACAAGGATTTCTCTCAGTATGTTATATTTGCATTAGTCATTAAAATTTTAAGCGACTTACTTATTTGAGGTAAACAGAATTTGTGACAAAATTTATTGAGGAGGGTAATGTAGTAACTCAAGACCACTTATCAAAGCATAACTACCCAAGATTCTACTTGTAAGGAAATATAAATTGAGCATTTTTCACGTTAAGAATTAAGGGATAGTGTGGGGTGAGGTGGTAGGTGGGTGACCCAATATTTTCTTGGCTATTTGCTCATTTTTTTGGTCCAGAAATAAATAAGAAGGAAAAAACTGCCTAGGGAATTTTGCTCACATGTTTCACACCCTGGACATAGTTATAAGAGATTATCCTATGGATCTGGCAGCTACTTTTGCCACATAAATTTATAAACTGATTATAAGAAGATATTTGAATCATTGCCAATGCTCTTATGTGTTTTATAAATAGACTTCCAGAAAATGGCACTTTCATGTAAAAACCAGGGATTGTAATCTCCTAGGAATTTGGGGAAGGAGGTATAAATTACATTTTCTTGTTAATTCTTAAAACTAAAATTTCACTTCCCATGGGAGAGTAAATATGATTTCAGCATTTTAATGCTTGTTAATTTATTTTACAAATGACATTCTGAAAATTGTTCTCCATTTTTTATTATAATGGTGATTATTTTCCAACAAAGTTATGTAGGTTTTATCACCTAATTCAAATTACTCCTTGTGATTACATGTCCAGCAAATCACAGAAGTCTAAGAGTTATGCTAGACAAAATTAATAAACCCAAAAGTTTTCCATTGGTTATAGTGTCCTAAGTAAAATATATCTTTTATTTTAATTTGTGGCAAATAAAATGAATTGCCAGATACAGCCAATCTATTTTTCAAGGGGTAGATAATCTACTTGTGGATTACATACTTAATTAATATTTGATACTTTTCCTTCTTCCTTTTGTTCTTTTCATGTAATCCTTTGTATAGTAAGCTAGCCAAGGAAAATTCAAAAGTTACCTACTCTGCCTTCCACCTATTGATAGCAACTTGAAAACGGGAATAAATGCTGTAAATTGTGCACCTATCATCCTACCACTTTATTGAGGCCATAGATATATTACATTGATCATCTTCCATGTAAGCTTTCTGTTATTTTTTGACGTAACTTTGTGATGTTTAGCATTTAGCTGACCCTTGGCACTTTCACAAAGTGATCTAAAGCTCTACATACTATGGATTATAATTTTCACTTTCCTAAGGTATAAAGCTGTGGTACTCAGTGAAATTGAGATTGATGGAATCTCTTGTCATCTTTCCCTGGCAGCCCTCCATTTGATTGCATGTCAGAATTTTCCAGTCTGGAAAAACACCTCATTAAACGTATTACATTACTGAAACATTTCTCTGAACAGGTAAGACATAGTTTTGTTGTACTGTTCTCCATATACCTCCATATGCGTTTATTCATCAAATCTTGTAATTTTATAGTTATATAAAATTACAGATATACAGTTATATAAAATTATAGATATACTATCTCCAATAGTACCTATATAAATTTTCTTTTCTTTAACATTTCCAGTGCCAACACTGAAATTCAGATCCATATTTTTTATATAGAGGTAGAATATTAGTATAGCTACTAATGGATTTGTCAACTCAAATCTCTTTTCTATTCAATTTAAATTTACCACTATTGTTTCATTATTCTAAAATAACTATTAAACTGATCAGAAACCTTCAAACTTTCACCATTGTCCAGGGAATGTAGGCTAAACTTGTTAAACTACCATTCACAACACTCCTTAGTCCATACTCATCTATTGTCTTATCCTCCTCTTTTATGTGATCCCTGAACTACCCGTAGGATCTTTTACTCATTCATCCTTAAATGTTTCATGTATGATTTCATCTTTATTCTTTTTATCATAATATTTTCTCCACCTCAAATTTACTACCATGACTTCTTATCAAAGTAACACACTTCTTTTATTTTATTTATTTATTTATTTATTTATTTATTTATTTAGCGGTACGTGGGCCTCTCACTGTTGTGGCCTCTCCCATTGCGGAGCACAGGCTCCGGACGTGCAGACTCAGCGGCCATGGCTCACGGGCCTAGCCGCTCCGCGGAATGCGGGATCTTCCCGGACCAGGGCAAGAACCCGTGTCCCCTGCATCGGTAGGCAGACTCTCACCCACTGCGCCACCAGGGAAGCCCCAACACACTTCTTTTAAAGGGTGGTTAGTTCATTCATTTATTTGTTCATACTTCCATTTATCCATTCATCAATCAAACAAGATGACTCCATTCTTTTGTAGTTACTATTTTCTAGAATTTAACATTGTAAGCTTGATTTAATTCCATAATCATTTGTGGGTTGTCTATATGCAGATACATGTTCTAGGCTTCATTGAGGACTCATGAATGAATAAAATAGAATTCTTTCCCTCAAAATTTAGTAGAACAATGAGATATTTAAACAAGTAATGTTTATTTCTTAACAAATATATTGTCTTAACAATTAGATTTTAATTCTTTTGAGATCAGGGATTATCCTACATTATTTTACATTGATTGTTCAACACAACCTTTTGTACATAGTGTCTAATAAATATTTCATGATGATTAAACATACCAAGGAATCCTGAAACAGTATTCATTAACACAGGTATTGTGTCCACGTAAATTGAATTTCCTTTATCAGAAATGACTTCAAAGAGTGGTTGTGTGTGGGAATTTTTAATAATAATAACTAATACTTATATAGCAATTATTATTTGTCAGGCACTTTTCTAAGCATTAGATATAGTGACTTTTTTTAATCTTCAAATCATTTCAAGCCTGTTGACTGGCTGAAATTTCTTCAGGTCACGTTGAATATAATGAGAAGACCAAGAAGAATGCAGGTCACAGAGGTCCAACTATTTTCTGCATTAATCTGCAGATGGGTTTTTTGGTTCAAGGAGCCTTTTCTCAGATCAGTCTCTACCATTTTTTGTTTTACTAAGGCAGAAAGAATCATGGGGACTTTTATATCTTATGAGAAGCCACAAAATTAGACTGCTGCTTTCAGCAGTCACTCCAGATTTCTTTTTTTCAGGCTAACCATCCCACTGAGAAAAATTAGAAAATATGGACAAAACAAACTCTTCTCTTTGAGGGCATCGAAGAGGTTAAGGCAAAGTGCACACATAAATACAAGGCTATGACAACAGTGAAAACAAAGGGATGGAAAAAGATATGCCATAAAAACAGATTAAAACCTGGCCTAGTTCCTAGTTTAAAAAACCTGGCCTAGTTCCTAGTTCCTAGCCACACACACATATACGAAGTACTTACATGTATGTATGTACTTGATACATACACATATACATATATACATATATATGTGTATATATATATACATACATATATGAAGTAAATTTTAGAGCAAGAAGCATTGTAAACTAATACTGTATTGCATAATTAAATTTTGCTAAGAGAGCAGAACTTAAGCGTTTTCAACAACAAAAAAGTAATTATATGAAATGATGGATGTGTTAAATTACTTGATTGTGGGAATGCTGTCACAATGTATATGTATACAAATCATTATGTGTATGCTTTAAATATATTACACTTATTTAGCAATTAAACCTTAGTAAAGCTGGGGAAAAGGAAGGCAAGAGAAATCACAGTAAGAATTTTAAAATATTTTGAAATGAATCATCATGAAGACATGACATGGCAAACTATTGACATGAAGTTTAACTTGTATTTAAGGAGGATTCATACCTTTCAATGTATTTAATAGAAAAGAAAAAGAGCTAAAAATCTATAATCTAAATATTCATCTCATGAAGCTACTACAAGAATAACAAATTAAATCCAAAATAAATATAGAAAGAATAAAATATAACTAAAATAGATGCAGAAGGTAATGAAATAGAAAGTAAACAGTAGGCTAAACCCCTCAAATTTTATTATTTGAAAGTGAAAAACTCTGACCAAGTTTTTAAAAACCAACAAATAAAATATTAGGAAAGAAAAGGGGATACCTCTGGAGATTCTACCTACATAAAGTAGTATATAATACTCTTTTTATATCTTGTATGTGGAAAATTTGACAATGTGCATGAAATAGAAAAATTCCTAGAAAAACATAATGGAAAATTGACATAAAAAGAAACAGAAAATTTGAATTGTCATATACAATAAAATCTTACTAATTAATTGTCGTCCCTGCACCAGCAACATTACATCACTGGGATCTTGTTAAGATGGCTGACCCAGGTCTCACACCAACCTACTGAATCAGTATCTGAATTTTAAAAAGATCCTCACGTAATTCATATATACATGTATATATATATATATATATATATATATATATATATATAAATGTTTGGGAATCATTGTAGTAAATACATTGAATCCATAGTTATAAACCTCCACAGAAAGAATGCCCTTGCCTAGATAACGTCATCTGTGAATTCTTCAAAACATTTAAGAGTGAAATGGCACTAAACCTATTCAAACTCTGTCTGATAACAAAAAGAGTAAGAGCACTTTCTAACTAATGTTATGAGGCCATTGTAATGTTATTACCAAACGTTATAAGGGCATTACAAGGAAGGAAATTTATAGATCAATCTCTCCCATAAACAAAGAAACAACAATCTCAAAAAATAGCAAATTGAGTCCAGTGATACATAAAGATTATAATATATCACAGACACATTAGCATTATTCCAGGAATTCAAGGTCAGTTGAACATTTGAAAAACAATCAATGGAATTAACCAGAGTAAAAGAATAATGGTGAAATATTATATAGCCATCTGAAAAGATGTAGAGAAAGCATTGAGTAAAATTCATCATCTATTCATGATAAAAACTCTCAGCAAGCTTAGAATAAATGGGAATTTCCTTTATTTGATAAACATTATCTACAAATAAAGTATAGCAAATATCATACTTAATGGTAAAATATTGTAAACCTTCTTCCATGAAATCAGTGATGGTACAAATATGTCCACCATTATTATTTTTATTCCACATTGTATTCCAGGGCCAAGAATATGCAATAGGACCAAAAAAGGAAAGGAAATATTTAAGTGTGGAAAAGGAAGAAATGAACCTATCATTGTTCTTACATGACAGAACTGTGTGTTTGGGAAATTCAAATTATTCTGAATGTTAAATATTAGAATTTATCAGTGAACTCAGCAAGATTGCTGAAAATCAAAATACTAAAATCAGTTTCACTTCTATATACTAACCTCAAATAATTAGAGATGAAATAAAAATCACAATATGCCATTTTCAATAGCATACAAAACATCAAATACCTAGGAAAAATATGCAAAATATATGGAATATCTCCTTACTGAAACATATAAAATATTATGAGAGAAAGTAGAGAAGGCCTTAATGAATGAAGAAATATCTCATGTTCATGGATTGGAAGATTCAGTATTTTAAATATATTGGTTCTCTTCAGAATGATCTATAGATTAAATGCAATTCAAATCAAAATGCCAACAGGATTTTTCTGTGTAGATTGGCAAGCTGATTCTAAAATTTGTATATGAATTCAAGAAATCAAGATATAGCTAAGTTAATGTAGAAGACTTAGAAGTTAGTGGACTTATACTACTGCATATCAAGACTTATTATATATCTACATTAAGACAGTTCCATATAGGCAAAAGGCAAGCACATAGGCCAATGAAGCTGAATAGAGGATAAAGAAACATCTGACACTTATATGGATACTTGATTTATTATTAAATGCACTTAGGAGCAGTGGGGCAAGAATGGTCTCTTGATTTCTACCTCACACCATAGTAAAAAATCAGTATTAGGTGGATTGTAAATCTAAATGTCAACAGTAACATATTATGGTAGTTTAACAACTCAAACAATACACAAAAATGTATCAATACTAACTATAAAAGAAAAGATTGATAAATTGGACTCTGTTCTGTTGATAAAAAAGAACTTCTGTCCGTAAAAGATATTGAGAGAGTAAAAACACTGGCTACAAAATGTGAGATGGTACTTGCAATCGATATAACCAAGAAAATATTTAAAACTTGAATTTACAAAGAGCTTTTACAAAGCAATAAGAAAAAAACAACTTACTGAGAAAATACCTGAATGAACACTTCAGAAAAGGATATACTGAAATAGCCAAAAAAATATGTAGAAAGGTCTTCAATCTTAATCAGGGAAAATGAAAATCAAAACAATGTAGGTGGCACCACACACAAGAAAGACTAAAGTTACAAAGACTGACAATACTAAGTGTTATGGAGGATGTGGAGCAAAAAGTTCTCATACACTGTTTGAGGGAGTATAATCTGGCATAACCACATAGGAAAACAGTTTCAGAGTATCTATTAAATGTGAACATACACATTATATCATACAGCATTTCTTTCCTATGTGTGTACCAAACATAAACATATACATATAATTACATAAATTATACATATAAATAAACATATAACATATACAAACAAACATAAACATATAATTTTTGCACCAAAATTTACATTCATAGCAGGATTATTCATTATAGTCCCAAACTGGAAACAGCCTAAATGTACCTCAACAGTAGCATGGATAAATAAATTATAGTATATTCATACAATAGACTACTAGATGCAATTAAAAAGAGCAAATTATAAATCTTAGAAAATTATTCAATGACAGAAGCTAGACACAGATGAACATATACTGTATTATTTCAGTTATATGAAGTTCAATACAACAAATCTAACCCAAAGTGTTAGAAGTCGGAGTAGTGGTTACCTTTGGGGAAGGGAGGGTGGTAGTGACTGGAAAGGACATGAGAAGGGTTTTTACAGTGCAAATTATTTTCTATTTCGTGATCCAAGTGATGGTTTTACATGTGTTCTCACTTTGTGATAATTCATTTATCCATACAATTAGGATTTGTATACTTTTCTGCATATAGTCTGTATTTTAATAAAACTCTGTATTAAAAGATTTTGCATGTGTGTTCCTCAAAATACTCCATGTCTCCTTTTGGATGTAACTTATCCTTATGTTATTCCTGAGAAGGACACCCCTATAAAGAGTTTTATTACATGCTAGCTTGCCAGAATACATGAAATCCCAATATCAGTAATCATTCTGGCGGGACCGTGGTCCCTGATTTTGCCTAGATTTCACGGTGTGCAAATTAGAAGATTTACTTAAACATTATTTTTTAGTCTTGATTTTGAATGGAAATTTTTCCTTAAATATTCATGAAAATATTTGATTATGTTATCTAAAGCTTTCCCATAATCATGTTATTTTAAAAAAATATAATTTGTAGGAACATTTCACCTAAGAGATATAACAGAAGGCATTTCTTTTTCATAGATATGAGTCTAATTTTTTAAAGACCAGTCGTGTTCACAAAAATAAAAGTACTGATTTTTTTCCTAAAATTTCTAAATTTACTTTTCTATTTTCCTTCTGAATACTGATGAATGGCATTGAATCCTTAATTAAGGTGGTGATAGTTTTCCAGACAGCTTTGTCTCTTTATTCTTCAAGGAATGTTGCGGGGAATATTATTCTATATGTCATAACTTCTGTCATAAAAATAGCTAAGTACACCTGGCTATTGTTATACTTGTGTATTCTGATTTATTGTGCTTTCAAGTCACCTTTCATTGATGAAGGGAGGGAAGAGGCAGAAGAGAGTAAATTAATTAAATAACTTTTGTTAGGATCATCATTTTAATCTGTGTGGTGAATATTTTATCATCCTTAATGAATCACATTATATTCCAGTGTTAAATTTACATCTTATTCTTCAATTAAAATAAGCACTTTTCTTTTTGTTGTATTGAAAGGCAGGAAAGAACTTTACAAATTTCCATGTGTTTCAAAAGTAATTGTTATCACATAGTAGCAGTGTTCAGAGTTGCCTAGTTGGTGAAGAATCAGGTTCTCTCACCAAAAATACTTTAAACTATTTCCTGATATAGTTTTTAATATGGAACATTCTTTTTAAAACACAGCTTCACTGAGATAAAATTTATATACCGTACAATTTACCAATTTAAATAGAACAATTATATGCCTTTCAGTAGATTCAAAGTTCTGTAACCATCACTATACATTTTAGAACATTTTTACCATTCTTCAAAATACCCAATCCACATTATCAGTCACTCCCCATCTCTCCATATACTACCACCATCATGACCAACCCAGCCCTAGGCAACCACTAAGCTACTTTTCAATCTCTATAAATTTTCCTATTGTGCACTTTTCACATAAATGAAATCATATGTTTTTTTTTGTGACTGGCTATTTTCAATTAGGATAATGTTTTCAAGTTTCATACATGTTGTATCATGCATCAATACTTCGTGCCTTTTATTAAAAACTACATTTTATTTATTCATTCATCAGTTGATAGACATATGGGTTGTTTCTACTTTGTGGCTTCTATGAGTAATGCTGCTGTGAACTTCATATACAGGTTTTTAGGTCCTGTGTTTTTATGTTTTTCGGACATATACCTAGGAGAAAAATTGCTAGGTCAAATGGTAACTCTGTGTTTGACTTTTCGAGAAAGTGTTAAATTGTTTTCTAGCATGTCTACACCATTTTACATTCCCACCAAGAGTGTATCAGGTTCCAATTTCTCCATATCGTGGTCAACATTCATTGTTGTTGTTGTTTTTTAAATTAGTTACCTATTTTATACATTTTAGGGTATATATGTCAATCCCAATCTCCCAATTCGTCCCACCACCACACCACGCTCCCTCTTTCCTCCTTTGGTGTCCATATGTTTGTTCTTTATATCTGTGTCTCTATTTCTGCTTTGCAAACACTCATTGTAATATGACATTTTTACTATAGCCATCTCACTGAAGGTGTGAAGTGCTATGCCATTGTAGTTTTGATTTGTATTTCCCTGTTGGTTAATGATAAGGACACTTTTAGTTATTTTTATATTTTCTTGGGAGAAATGTTGGATCACATATTTTGCCCATTTTATAATTGGCTTGTCTTTTCGTTACTGACTTGTAAGGATTCTTTATATATTCTGGATACAGATCCCTTATCAGATATATGATTTGCAAAATTTTTCTGACATTCTATAGGGTTTCTTTCACTCGTGATGGTGTTCTTTGAAGCATAGAGGTTTTTAATTTTTGATGAATTTCAATTTATTTGCTTTTTAACTTTGCTGCTTGTGTTTTTGGTTTTTCATATAAGAAACTATTTTCTAAACCAAGGTCATAAAGATTTATGCTTATATTTTCTACTAACAGTTTTACAGGTGTAAATCTTATATTTAAATTTATGATCAATTTTGTGTTTATTTTTCATATGGTGTGAGGTAGGAGTCCATCTTCATTCATTTGCATGCAGAACCCAGTTCTCCTAGCACCATTTGTTGAAAAGATTATTATTTCTTCATTGAACTGTCTTGGTACTATTGTTGAACATCTATTAACTGCAAATGTAAGGATGCACTTCTGAACTCTCATTTCTGGGCTATTAATCCATGTGTATACCTGCATGCCAGTATCACGCTATCCTGGCTACTGTAGCTTTGTAGTAAATTTTAAAATTGGTTAATTATGAGTCCACCAACTTTGTTTTTCTTTTTAAGGATTGTTTTCACTATTGAATATATTTTGCATTTCCACATGAATTTTTTGACTAGCTCACCAATTTCTGCCGTCCCCCCCAAAAAAAAAGAGGTAGCTAGGATTTTGGAAGAGATTGAATTGAATCTGCAAGTCAATTTGAGCAGTATTGCCATCTTACCAATATTAACCTTTTCATTCCATGGACAAGAAATATCTTTCCATTTATTTAGGTCTTATATAATTTCTTTTAACAATTTTTGTATTTATTGGTACACAAGTCTTGTACTTGTTTGTTAAATTTATTCCTAAGTATTTTGTTCTTTTTGGTGTTATATTAAATGGAATTGTCTTCTTAGTTTCATTTTCATATTGTTTATTGCTAGTGTATGAAAATAAAATACACTTTTATATATTGATCTCATATCTTGGAATATTGCTGAACCCCTGTACTAGTTCTTATACTTTTTAAGCAGATTACTGAGGATTCTTTACACAGGATCATGTCCTATTTCAAGGTTTATAATCTGTTTCATTATTGTGGGAATAGTTTTGCTAGTATTTTACTGAATAATTTTATGTCTATATTCATAAGGGATACTAGTTCATAGTTTTCTTATTATATATATGTCTGATATTGCTATCAAGATAATTCCAGGCTCTTAGAATGACTTGAGGAGTATTTTTTTTTCTCTTATATTTTTTAGGACAGTTTGTAAAGGAGTGGTATTAATTATTTTTTTAACATCTTTATTGGAGTATAATTGCTTTACAATGGTGTGTTAGTTTCTGCTTTATAACAAAGTGAATCAGTTATATATATACATATGTTCCCATATCGCTTCCCTCTTGCGTGTCCCTCACTCCCACCCTCCCTATCCCACCCCTCTAGGTGGTCATAAAGCACCGAGCTAATCTCCCTGTGTTATGCGGCTGCTTCCAACTAGCTGTCTAATTTACGTTTGGTAGTGTATATATGTCCATGGCACTCTCTCACTTTGTCACAGCTTACCCTTCGCCCTCCCCATATCTTCAAGTCCATTCTCTAGTAGGTCTGTGCCCTTATTCCTGTCTAACCCCTGGGTGCTTCATGACATTTTTTTCCCTTAAATTCCATATATATGTGTTATCATACGGTATTTTTCTTTCTCTTTCTGACTTACTTCACCATGTATGACAGACTCTAGGTCCATCAACATCACTACAAATAGCTCAATTTTGTTTCTTTTTATGGCTCAGTGGTATTCCACTGTATGTATGTGCCACATCTTCTTTATCCATTTGTCTGATGATGGACAATTAGGTTGCTTCCATGTCCTGCCTATTGTAAATAGAGCTGCAATGAATATTTTGGTACATGACTCCTTTTGAATTATGGTTTTCTCAAAGTATATGCCCAGTAGTGGGATTGCTGGGGCATAAGGTAGTTCTATTTATAGTACTTTAACGAACCTCCATACTGTTCTCCATAGTGGCTGTACCAATAAACCTTCCCACCAGAAGTGCAAGAGTGTTCCCTTTTCTCCACACCCTCTCCAGCATTTATTGTTTCTCCATTTTTTGATAATGGCCATTCTGACTGGTGTGAGATATCTCATTGTAGTTTTGATTTGTATTTCTCTACTGATTAATGATGTTGAGCATTCTTCATGTGTTTGTTGGCAGTCAGTGTACCTTCTTTGGAGAAATGTCTATTTACATCTTCTGCCCATTTTTGGATTGGGTTGTTTGTTTTTTTTATATTGAGCTGCATGAGCTGCTTATACATTTTGGAAATTAATCCTTTGTCAGTAGCTTCATTTGCAAATATTTTCTCCCATTCTGAGGGTTGTTTTATGATCTTGTTTATGGATTCCTTTGCTGTTCAAAAGCTTTGAAGTTTCATTAGGTCCCATTTGTTTATTTTTGTTTTTATTTCCATTTCTCTAGGAGGTGGGTCAAAAAGGATCTTGCTGTGATTTATGTCATAGAGTGTTCTGTCTATGTTTTCCTCTAAGAGTTAGATAGTTTCTGGCCTTACATTTAGGTCTTTAATCCATTTTGAGCTTTTTTTTGAGTATGGTGTTAGGAAATGTTCTAATCTCATACTTCTACATGTACCCGTCAAGTTGTCCCAGCACCACTGATAAAAGAGGTTGTCCTTTCTCCACTGTACATTCCTGCCTCCTTTTAAAAAGATAAGGTGACCATATGAGCGTGGGTTTATCTCTGGGCTTTCTATCCTTCTCCACTGAGCTATCTTTCTGTTTTTGTGCCAGTACCATACTGTCTTGATTACTGTAGCTTTTTAGTATAGTCTGAAGTCAGAAAGCCTGATTACTCCAGGTCTGTTTTTCATTCTCAAGGTTGCATTGGCTCTTCGGGGTCTTTTGTGTTTCCATACAAAATGTGAAATTTTTTGTTCTAGTTCTGTGTAAAATGCTAGTGGTAGTTTGATAGGTATTGCATTGAATCTGTAGATTGCCTTGGATAGTAGAGTCATTTTCACAATGTTCCTTCTTCCAATCCAAGAACATGATATATCTCTCCATCTATTTGTATCATCTTTAATTTCTTTCATCAGTGTCTTATAATTATCTGCCTACAGTTCTTTTGCCTCCTTAGGTAGGTGTATTCCTAGATATTTTATTCCTTTTGTTGCAGTGGTAAATGGGAGTCTTTTCTTGATTTCACATTCAGATTTTTCATCATTAGTGTATAGGAATGCCAGAGATTTCTGTGCATTAATTTTGTATCCTGCCACTTTACCAAATTCAATTATTAGCTCTAGTAGTTTTCTGGTAGCATTTTTAGGAATCTCTATGTATAGTATCATATCATCTGCAAACAGTGACAGCTTTACTTCTTCTTTTCTGATTTGGATTCCTTTTATTTCCTTTTTTCTCTGATTGCTGTAGCTAAAACTTCCAAAACTGTGTTGAATAAGAGTGGTGAGAGTAGGTAACCTTGTCTTGTTCCTGATCTTAGGGGAAATGCTTTCAGTTTTTCACCATTGAGGACAATGTTGTCTGTGGTTTTCTCATACATGGCCTTTATTATATTGAGGAAAGTTCCCTCTATTCCTACTTTCTGTAGGGTTTTGATCATAAATGGGTGTTGAATTTCGTTGAAAGCTTTCTCTGCATCTATTGAGAAGATCATGTGTTTTTTCTCCTTCAATTTGTTAATATCGTGTACCACGTGGATTGATTTGCATATATTGGAGAATCATTGCCTTCCTGGAATAAACCCCACTTGATCATGGTGTCTGATCCTTTTTGTTTTGTTTTGTTTTGTTTTGTTTTTGTTTGTTTTTTTGGTCTGATCCTTTTAATGTGCTGTTGGATTCTGGTTGCTTGTATTTTGTTGAGGAATCTTGCATCTATGTTCATCAGTGATATTGGCCTGTAGTTTTCTTTCTTTGTGACATCCTTGTCTGGCTTTAGTATCAGGGTGATGGTGGCCTTGTAGAATCAGTTTGGGAGAGTCCCTCCCTCTGCTAAATTTTGGAAGATTTTGAGAACGATAGTTGTTAGCTCTTCTCTGAATCTTTGACAGAATTCTCTTGTGAATCCTTCTGGTCCTGGGCTTTTTTGTTGGAAAATATTTAATCACATTTTCAATTTCAGTGCTTGTGATTGGTCTGTTCACATATTCTATTCCTTCCTGATTCAGTCTTGGCAGGTTGTACATTTCTAAGAATTTGTCCATTTCTTCCAGATTGTCCATTTTGTTGGCATAGAGTTGTTTGTAGTAATCTCTTGGTCCTTTGTATTTCTGCAGTGTCATTTGTTACTTCTTTTTCATTTCTAATTCTATTGAATTGAGTCTTCTCCCTTTTTTTCTTGATGACTCTGGAAAATGGTGTATCAATTTTGTATATCTTCTCAAGGAATAAGCTTTAGTTTTTTTGATCTTTGTTATCATTTCCTTCATTTCATTTTCTTTTATTTCTGAGATCTTTATGATTTCTTTCCTTCTGCTAACTTTGGGGGGTTTTAGTCTTCTTTATCTAATTGCTTTACGTGCAAGTTACGTTGTTTATTCAAGATGTTTCCTGTTTTTAAGGTAGGATTGTATGACTATAAATTTCCCTCTTAGAACTGCTTTTACTGCATCCCTTAAGTATTGGGTCATCGTGTCTCCATTGTCATTTGTTTCTAGGTATTTTTTATTTCCTCTTTCATTTCTTCAGTGATCACTTTGTTATTAATTAGTGTATTGTTTAGCCTCCATGTGTTTGTATTTTTACAGATCTTTTCCTGTAATTGATGTCTAGTCTCATAGCATTGTTGTCGGAAAAGATACTTGATACAATTTCAATTTTCTTAAATTTACCAAGGCTTGATTTGTGACACAAGATATTATCTATCCTGGAGAATGTTCCATGGGCACTTGAGAAAAAAATGTGTATTCTGTAGTTTTTGGATGGAATGTCCTATAAATATCAATTAAGTCCATCTTGTTTAATGTATTATTTAAACCTTGTGTTTTCTTATTTATTTTCATTTTGGATGATCTGTCCATTGGTGAAAGTGGGGTGTTAAAATACCCTGCTATGTATGTGTTACTGTCCATTTCCCCTTTTATGGCTATTATTATTTGCCTTATGTATTTAAGTGCTCCTATGTTGGGTGCATAAATATTTACAATTGTTGTATCTTATTCTTTGATCAATCCCTTGATCATTATGTAGTGTGCTCCTTTGTCTCTTCTAATAGTCTTTATTTTAAAGTCTACTTTGTCTGATATGAGAATTACTACTCCAGCATTCTTTTGGTTTCCATATGCATGTAATATCTTTTTCCATCCCCTCACTTTCAGTCTGTATGTGTCTCTAGGTCTGAAGTGGGTCTCTTGTAGACAGCATATATATGGGTCTTGTTTTTGTATCCATTCAGCCAGTCTGTGTCTTTTGGTGGGAGCATTTAATACATTTACATTTAACATAATTATCAATATGAATATTCCTATTCCAATTTTCTTAATTGTTCTGGGTTTGCTGTTGGAGGTCTTTTCCTTCTATTGTGTTTCTTGCCTAGAGAAGATCCTTTAGCATTTATTGTAAAGCTAGTTTGGTGGTGCTGAGATATGTCAGCTTTTGCCTGTCTATAAAGGTTTTAATTTCTCCATCAAATCTGAATCAGATCCTTGCTGGGTAGAGTTGTCTTGGTTGTAGGTTTTTCTCCTTTATCACTTTAAATATGTCCTGCCAGTCCCTTCTGGCTTGCAGAGTTTTTGCTGAAAGATCAGCTGTTAACCTTATGGGGATTCCCTTTTGTGTTACTTGCTGTTTTTCCCTTGCTGCTTTTAATATGCTTTCTTTGTATTTAATTTTTGACAGTTTGATTACTATGTGTCTTGGTGTGTTTCTCCTTGGATTTATCCTGTATGGGACTCTCTGTGCTTCCTGGACTTGATTACCTCTTTCCTTTCCCACATTAGGGACATTTTCAAGTATAATCTTTTCAAATATTTTCTCAGTCCGTTTCTTTCTCTCTTCTTCTTCTTGAACCCCTATAATTCGAATGTTGGTGTATTTAATGTTTTCCTAGAGGTCTCTGAGACTGTCCTCAGTTCTTTTCATTCTTTTTTCTCTATTGTGCTCTGCAGTAGTTATTTCCATTATTTTATCTTCCAGGTCACTTATCCATTCATCTGCCTCAGTTATTCTGCTATTGATCCCTTCTAGATTATTTTTAATTCCATTTATTGTGTTGTTCATTGTTGCTTGTTTCTTCTTTAGTTCTTCTAGGTCCTTGTTAAATGTTTCTTGCATTTTCTCTATTGTATTTCCAAGATTTTGGATCACCTTTACTATCATTATTCTGAATTCTTTTTCAGGTAGACTGCCTATTTCCTCTTCATTTGTTCAGTCTGATGGGTTTTTATCTTGCTCCTTCATCTGCTGTGTGTTTTTCTGTCTTCTCATTTTGCTTATCTTACTGTGTTTGGGGTCTCCTTTTTGCAGGCTGCAGGTTCGTAGTTCCTGTTGTTTTTTGTTTCTGTCCCCAGTGGCTAAAGTTTGTTCAGTGGGTTGTGTAGTCTTCCTGGTGGAGGGGACTATTGCCTGTGTTCTGGTGGATGAGGCTGGATCTTGTCTTTCTTGTGGGCAAATCCACGTCTGGTTGTGTGATTTGGGGTGTCTGTGGCCTTATTATGATTTAGGCAACCTCTCTGCTAATGGTTGGGGTTGTGTTCCTGTCTTTCTAGTTGTTTGGCATAGGTTGTCCAGCACTGTAGCTTGCTGGTCATTGAATGAAGCTGGGTGCTGGTTTTGAGATGGAGATCTCTGAGAGATTTTCACTGTTTGATATTATGTGCAGCTGGGAAGTCTCTTGTAGACCAGTGTCCTGAAGTTGGTCCTCCCACCTCAGAGTCCCAGCACTGACTCCTGGCTGCAGCACCAAGAGCCTTTCATCCACATGGCTCAGAACAAAAGGGAGAAAAAGTAGGAAGAAAGACAGAAAGAGAATAAAAGCAAAGAAAATAAAGCAAGGTAAAATAAAATAATTAAAGTAAAAGAATAATTATTAAGAAAAATTTTTTTTACAAATTATAAAAAAAAAAGGATGGATAGAACCGTATGACAAATGGTGAAAGCAAAGCTATACAGACAAAATCTCACACAGAAGCATACACAGACACACTCACAAAAAGAGGAAAAGGGGTAAAAATAATAAATCTTTCTCTCAAAGTCCACCTTCTCAATTTGGGATGATTCATTGTCTATTCAGGTAATCCACAGATGCAGGGTACATCAAGTTGATTGTGGAGATTTAATCCACTGCTCCTGAGGCTGCTGGGAGAAATTTCCCTTTCTATTCTTTTTTCGCACAGCTCCCAGTGTTCAGCTTTGGATTTGGTCCTGCCTCTGCGTGTAGGTCACCAGAGGGCCTTGGTTCTTCCCTCAGACAGGAAAGGGTTAAAGGAGCTGCTGCCTCGGGGGCTACGGCTCACTCAGACCAGGGTGAGGGAGGGGTACGGAGTGTGGGGTGACCCTGCGGCGGCAGAGTCTGGCGTGACATTGCACCAGCCTGTAGGTGCACTGTGCATTGTCCCGGGGAAGTTGTCCCTGGATCCCGGGACCCTGGCTGTGGTGGGCTGCACAGGCTCCCTGAAAGGAATGTGTGGAGAGTGACCTCTGCTCACACACAGGCTTCTTGGTGGCGGCAGCAGCAGCCTTAGTGTCTCATGCCCATCTCTGTGGTCCGTGCTGTTAGCCAGAGCTGGAGCCCATCTCTGGAGCTCCTTTAAGCAGTGCTCTTAATTTCCTATTCTTGCACACCAGGAAATAAAGAGGGAAGACAAAGTCTCTTGCCTCTTCAGCAGGTCCAGACTTTTTCCCGGACTCCCTCCCGGCTAGCGTGGTGCACTAACCCCTTCAGGCTGTGTTCACGCCATCAGTCCTCTCCCTGCGTTCTGACCAAAGCCTGAGCCTCAGCTCCCAGCCCCACCCACCCCGTCAGGCAAGCTGATAAGCCTCTTGGGCTGGTGAGTGCTTGTCAGCACTGATCCTCTGTGCAGAAATCTCTCTGCTTTGCCCTCTGCACCCCTGTTGCTGCGCTGTCCTCCGTGGCTCCAAAGCTTCACCCTTCCGCCACCCTCAGTCTCCGGCTGTGAAGGGGCTTCTAGTCTGTGGAAACCTTTCCTCCTTCTCAGCTCCCTCCCACTGGTACAGGTCCCATCCCTGTTCTTTTGTCTCTGTTTATTCTTTTTTCTTTTGCCCTACCCAGATACGTGGGGAGTTTCTTTCTTTTTAGGAGGTCTCAAGTCTTCTGCCAGCCGTCAGTAGGTGTTCTGTAGGAGTTCTTCCACGTGTAGATGTATTTCTGATGTATCTCTGGGGAGGATGGTGATCTCTGCGTCTTACTCTTCTGCCATCTTCCCCTAGATCTCTAATTCTTTTTTAAACATTTGGTACAGTGTACTAGTGAGCCATCTGGTGCAGGATTTTTCTTACAGTGCCTCAATCTCTTTAGTGGTTATAGATTGTTCATATTTTCTCTTTCTCCTTGAGACAGATTCTATAGTTTGTATCTTTCTCAAATTTGTTCATTTTATTTTATTTACCTAATTTTTTGGCATACAGTTCTTAATATTTCCTTATAATGCCATTTACTTCTGTAAGGGCAGTAGAAATAGCCTCTTTTTATTTCCAATTTAGTAATTTCAGTTCTCTATCATTTTTTTTGATCAGTTTAGCTAAAGTCTTGTTAATTCTTATGATCTTTTCAAATACTCAAAGTTTAGTTTGTTGATTATCTGTATTGTTTTTCTCTTCTCTCTTTCATTAATTTCTTTATTTTCCTTTCTTTTTTTATTGAAATATAGTTGACGTACAATATTATGTTAGTTTCATGTGTAGTGCATAGTGATTTACCTTTTTCATATATTATAAAATTGATCACCATGATAAGTCTAGTAACCATCTGTCCCAATACAAAGTTATTACAATATTATTGACTATATTCTTTATTCTTTATATTACATACCCATAATTTTATACGTGGAGGTTGGTATCTCTTAATCCCAATCTCCTATTTCACCTCTGCCATCAGCCTCCCCTCTGGAAATCACCAGTTTGTTCTCTGTATCTATCAGTGTGTCTGTTTTCATTTTTTTTTGTTTGTTTTGTTATTTTGTTTTTAGATGTCACATATAAGAGAGATCATGAGGTATTTGTCTGTTTATGTCTGGCTTATTTCATTTAACATAATACCCTCTAGATGCATCCATGTTGTTGCAAATGGCAAAATTTAATTATTTTTCATGGCTGGGTAATATTCCATTATGTAGATATAGATAGATAGGGAGTAATATCTCATTTTATAAAGATATAGATACACCTCTCTCTCTCTCTCTTTCTCTCTCTCTCTCTCTCTCTCTCTCTCTCTCTATATATATATATATATATATATATATATATATATCACACTTAGTTTTCTTGTTTCCATATTTTGGCTACTGTAAATAATGCTGCAATGAACATACAGATGTATATTATCTTTTCAAATTAGTGTTTTCGTTTTCTTTGGATCAGAAGTGAAATTGCTGGATCACATGGCTGTTCTAGTTTTAATTTTTTGAGGGAATCCCATACTGTTTTCCATAGTGTCTGCATCAATTTTCATTCCCACATAGAGGGCACAAGGGTTCCTTTTTATGCACATCCTCACCAACACTTTTAATTTGTTGTCATTTTGATAATAGCCATTCTGACATGTGTGAGGTGGTATCTCATTGAGGTTTCAATTTGCATTTTCCTGATGTCCGCAGTGTTGAGTATCTTTTCATGTGTCTGTTGGTGATCTGTATGGCTTCTGTGGAAAGATGTCTATTCAGGTCCTGTGTCCATTTTTTAAATTAGATTGTTTATTTTTTTGATGTTGAGTTGTATTAGTTCTTTGTATATTTTGGATATTAAACACTTATTGGATATATCATTTGCAAATGTTCTCCCATTCATTAGGTTGCCTTTTCATTTTGTTGATAGTTCCATTCAGTGTGCAAAGGCTTTTTAGTTGGATGTAGTCCCGTTTGTTTATTTTTTCTTTTGTTACTCTTACCTGAGGAGACATATCCAAAGTAATATTACTAAGCCCGATGTCAAAGAACATACTTCTTATGTTTTCTTCTTGGAGTTATATGGATTCAGGTCTTACATTTAAATCTTTAATCCATTTTGAGTTTATTTGTATATGGTGTGAGAAAGTAGTCCACTTTGATTCTTTTGCATGTAGCTGTCCAGTTTTCCCAACACAATTTATTGAAGAGACTGTCTTTCCCCAATTATAATGTCTTGCCAGTTTTGCTGTAGATTAATTGGCCATCAAATCAAGGGCTTATTTATGGACTGTCTATTCATTCCATTGATCTATGTATCTGTTTTTGTACCAGTACAATACTGTTTTTATTATTGTAAATTTGCAGTATAGTTTGAAATCAGGGAGCTTGATAACTCCAGTTTTCTTCTTTGTCAAGTTTGCTTTGGTTATTCAGAGTCTTTTGTGTTTCCAAACAAATTTTAGAATTATATGTTCCAGTTCTGTGAAAAAATGCTATTGGTATTTTGATAGGGATTTAATTGAATTGACAGATTGCCTTGGGTAGTATCATCATTTAAACAATATTAAACCTTCTAGTCTATGAGGACAGTATATTTTTTCATTTGTTTGTCTTTTTTCCATATCTTTTATCAGTATCTTATAGATTTCAGAGAACAAGTCTTTTGCTTCTTTCATTAGGTTTTTTTTCCTACATATTTTATTTGATGCAGTTGTAAATGTGATTGTCTTCCAAATTTCTCTGTCCAAAAATTCATTATAAGTGTATAGAAAAACAGATTTCTCTATATTTATTTTGTATCCTGCAACTTTATGGATTTTATTTATTAGTTCTAATAGATTTTTGATAACTTCTTTGGGGTTTTCTATATAGTACCATGTCATCTACAAACAGTGACTATTTTACTTCTTCCTTTCCAATTTGGATTCCTTTTATTTCTTTTTCTTTTCTGATTGTGTGACTAGGAAATCCAATACTTTGTTGAATAAAAGTGGGCAGTATGGGCATCCTGATGTTGGATGAAATACTCTCAGCTTTTTATCATTGAACACAATGTTGTTAGTGGGTTTGACATATATGGCCTTTATTATGTTGAGGTATGTTCCCTCTATAACCACTTTGTTGAGGGTTTTTATCATGAGTGGCTGTTGAATTTTGTCAAAAGTTTTTTCTGCATCTATTGAGATGATCATGATTCTTATGCTACAGTTTGTTAATGTGTTGTATCATGTTGATTCCTTTGTGGCTATTGAACCTTCCTTGCATCCCTGTGATAAATCTTACTTGATCTGTAGTATCCTTTTAATGTATAGTTGAAATAAGATGGCTAACATCTCTTTGATGATTTTTACATCTATATTATCAGTGATATAGTCCTCTAATTTTTGTGTGATGTCCTTGTATTTTTATGGTATCAAGGTGATATTGGTCTCATAGAATGAGTTTGGAAGAGTTCCTTTCTCTTCAATTTTTGGAATAGTTTGACAGGGATAGGTGTTAACTCTTCTTTAAATGTTTGGCAAAATTCATCCATGAAGCCATCTAATCCTATATTTTTGTTGCTGTTGTTGGGGGATTTTTTTATTGCTTATTCAATTTAATTACTGGTAATCAGTCTTTTCATATTTTCTATTTCTTCCTGATTCAGTATTGGGAGATTCTATATTTCTAGGAATTTATCCATTTCTTTCTGGCTATCTAATTTATGGGTATATGATTGCTTCTTGTAGTCTCTTATGAGCTTTTGTATTTTTGAGGTGTCAGTTGTAAATTCTCTTTAATTTCTGATTTTATTTATGTGGGCCTCTCTTTTACTTGATGAGTCAGGCTAAAAGTTTCTCAATTTTGTTTAGTTTTTCAAAGAACCAGCTATTAGTTTCATTCTTCTTTTCCATTGTTTATCTTAGTCTCTATTTCATTCATTTCTGTTCTGATATTTATGATTTCATTCTTTCTACTAAATTTGAGTTTTGTTTGTTCTTTTTTTGATTCCTTTAGGTATAAGGTGAGATTATTTATTTGAATATTTTTATTTCTGAGCTAGGCTTATATTATTATAACCTCAAGTCTTAGAACTGCTTTTGCTGCGTCCCATAGATTTTGGATCATTGTGTTTCCCTTTTCATTTGTCTCCAAGTAAATTTTTATTCCCTCTTTAATTTCTCCAGTGACGCATTGGTTGGTTAGCCTCCATGTGTTTGTTTTTTTGCTGTTTTTTTCTTGTAGTTGATGTCTAGTCTCATAGTGTGGTGATCAGAAAAGAGGCTTAATATGATTTCAATCTTCTTAAATTTACTGAGATTTGTTTTGTTGCCTAGCATGTGATATATCCTGGAGAATGTTCCAAGTGCAGGTGAAAAGAATATGTATTTTGCCACGTTTGGATGCAATGTTCTGTACATATCAATTAGTTTCATCTGATCTAATGTATCTTTTAGGCCACTGTTTCCTTATTGATTTTCTGTCTGAATGATGTGTCCATTGATGTAAGTGAAGTGTTAACATCACCTATTATTACTGTGTTACTGTCAATTCCTTCTTTCATATTTGTTAATGCTTGCTTTATATATTTAGGTGCTCCTTTGTTGTGTGTGTATATGTTTACAATTGTTATATCTTCCTGTTTGATTGATGCCTTTATCATTATGTCTCTTGTTACAGTCTTTCTTTTAAAGTCTGTTGTGTCTGGTATAAGTATTGCTACCCCATCTTTCTTTTCATTTCCATTTGCATGGAATACCTTTTCCTTACCCTCACTTTCAGTTTGTGTGTATCTTAAGATCTAAATTGAGTCTCTTGTACATAATATGTAGGTGAGTCTTGCTTTTTTTTTTAAATTCATTTAGCCACAGTATGTCTTTTGACTTGAGCATTTAGTCCATTTACATTTAAAGTAACTACTGATGGGTAGGGTATAGACTTTCTGCTATTTAAAAATTGTTTTCTGGTTATTTTTATAGTTCGTTTTATTTCTTTATTATTTTGCTCTCTTCCCTATGGTTCTCTTTAGTGCTATTTTTGGATTATTTTCTCTTTTTGGCCACCTTCCATTATTTCATTAATTTTTGCTCTAAACATTATTAATTATGAGACATTCTTAACTGCTTAGGTCAATCAGTCAATCAATACATGTGCTTCTTGAATGCACCATGGATGTATATTCCTGTTTTAGTTATTATGAATATAGATTCATCATGATTCCAGATTTTAGGAATTTTGAAACATGAAAGATGTATTCAAAGGAATTTACTTATATTATACGCATTTGCAAGAATAAAGGGTAAGGGCTCACAGTTACGAGACTTCTGTAAGACTGAACATTGAGTAGTAATTGTACCAATTCCTCAGGATGTTTGTATTTATTAATTTAGGTATGTCACATGTTCTATGCTATTTGCTTGAGGGTGTCAGTGGACAGATATTGAGTGCCACATGGCACAACCACAGTCTGTAGGTGGATTATTATTTTTTTCAATTTTCCACATGCTGAAAACATTTGGAATGAAAATCAGAATGCCTTCAGCTGAACTTGAGTAATTTTATAAAGCTGCTGGTTCTTGTAAGTATAAGAACAGAAATTAAAGCATGTGCTTAAATATTAATAAAATAATGTTTGTACTATGCTCATAGTATGATGGGAAAAAGATGCCATATATGTGATATATAGTCTGCTATAAGAACTGTGAAATGGTAAAAGGAGGAGGGACATAAGAAGAGACTGTGTTTTATTCTGGATCCTATGAGTAGCAGAGAAAGCGAGGGAAGAAAGAAGGAAGGAAGGAAGGAAGGAAGGAAGGAAGGAAGGAAGGAAGGAAGGAAGGAGGGAAGGAAGGAAGGAAGGAAGGAAGGAAGGAAAGGAGGAAGGAAAAGAGGGAGGGGGAGGGAGGGGGGAGGGAGGAAGAAAAGTAGGTTGGAAGTTCTAAAACTGAAGTACAGTTCTCAAAAAATTTTGTCAATGCCAATGGGGAGTCTACAATCCAGTCACCTGTCAGAGATGTCCTGCATCTTCTACAAGTGGAACTGTGTCAGCATCCTGTAATGCTCAAACATTGCCTGGGGGAAGCCTATAAGAATAATGACCTCAACTTTAACTGGATGATGGATTTCAGAGTGTAGCAGCTGAGGCCATTTGTCAGTTATGCTCCTTGAAGTAGGAGCTCTGAGAATCATGTTTTCATAGCTACCATACAGTGGCTACTGGCAAAGACAGTATTGTTCTCAGGGACTAATGACTTTACTTAGTATCTACCACAGTGAGCCATTCATGGTAAAACTTTTATGTAAAGTCTGAATATGAACTGTATTTCGTGAGAAGAGATATAGCCTCTGAAATAGTCCATTAAACCTTTTCTAGAACCCTAATTCCTCAGAAATCCTTGACTTCAGCAATTCCATTTAACTGATAGGATCATGATCTAGAAATCAGTGCCATTATCCCTCACACACATATGCTAGCATGATCCTGCTGAATCAGCCTTTTCTCAGAAAAAGGGAAGGGGAGCAGAATTAAACCCCTTGTGGAAATAAAGTACAATATTTCCCAGGTTCATTTGTATGATTGTCTCTCAAAGAGAGACAGAAGAGACCCAGAATGAAAATGACCTAGGATATAGTTAATTCTTCCTGCCATATTTTGGTCCTTTTCTGCTCATGCCTTGGAAGATTTGTGTTCAGTTTAAGTACAGGTGCTTTCTTTTAATATTCTAAACCTGGATTTACCTTGTGTTCATTTTTTTGGACAGTGTCCAAAGTTAAGCCAAGGAGACATTATCTGGGTCAGGGCCCATAGGAGCATGAAGTAGTTTATCTTTTTTCTTGGACGAAAAATAGTAGAAGGGGATACCAAATGACTGGAACCACTTATAGATGAACCCCTGGTAAAATCTCTGTTTTACTTGTGTATTCATGATTCTTCTCTCTATATAAGGTAAACCTGTGTAAGTAAGCATTGATGCTAAAAACATACCTGATAAATCAGAAAAAAAATTGAATTGTAGAAGTACCTAATAAGTGCAGAAACTGAAACGTGACCTTCATTTAAAGAGGAACATCTGATATCTGCCAATAGCATCTGAAAGTTTTGAACTATTCTTTACATCGTTTTGACCGCCATAAACCTAATGGACTGTAAAAACTTTGCTTCAATCAGTTTTAACAGCACAAGCATTCCATAGACCAACTGGCAACTAAAATTTACCAAACCAATTTATCACGGTCAACAGTGTTGTAGGTCAAAAAGCTGGAAATGGATAAGAGATTCAGTGATAATGGGAAATATGATTTAACCTGGTAAGTCTTCATATCTTTACTATATTTAATAATTGAATGGGAAAAAGAAAGTCAGAGTCTGAAACTATTTCTTCTTTTTTAACGTCTTTATTGGAGTATAATTGCTTTACAACAGTATGTTAGTTTCTGCTTTATAAAAAAGTGAATCAGCTATATATATACATATATCACCATATCTACTCCCTCTTGTGTCTCCTTCACATATTCCCTATCCCACCCCTCTAGGTGGACACAAAGCACCGAGTTGACTTCACTGTGCCATGTGGCTGCTTCCCACTACCTATCTATTTTATATTTGGTAGTGTGTATATATATCCATGCCACTCTGTCACTTCATCCAAGCTTACCCTTTCCACTCCGTGTGCCCTCAAGTCCATTCTCACGTCTGTGTCTATATTCCTATCCTGCGCCTAGGTTCCTCACAACAATTTTTTTTCGTAGATTCCATATATATGTATTAGCATGCAGTATTTGTTTTTCTCTTTCTGACTTACTTCACTCTGTATAACAGACTCTAGGTCCATGCACCTCACTATAAATAAATAAATTTCATTTCCTTTTATGGCTGAGTAATTATCTATTGTATATATGTGCCACATCTTCTTTATCCATTCATCTGATGATGGACACTTAGGTTGCTTCCATGTCCTGGCTATTGTAAATAGAGCTGCAATGAACATTGTGGTACATGACTCCTTTTGAATTATGGTTTTCTCAGGGTATATGCCCAGTAGTGGGATTGCTGGGTCATATGGTAGTTTAGTTTTAGTTTTTTAAGGAACCTCCATACTGTTCTCCATAGTGCCTGTATCAAATTACATTCCCACCAACAGTGCAAGAGGGTTCTCTTTTCTCCATACACTCTCCAGCATTTATTGTTTGTAGATTTCTTGATGATGGCCATCCTGACTGCTGTGAGGTAATACCTCATTATACCTTTGATTTGCATTTCTCTAATGATTAGTGATGTTGAGAATCCTTTCACGTGTTTGTTGGCAATCTGTATATCTTCTTTGGAGAAATGTCTCTTTATGTCTTCTACCCATTTTTGGATTGGGTTGATTGTTTTCTTGATACTGAGCTACATGAGCTGCTTATAAATTTTGGAGATTAGTCCTTTGTCAGTTCCTTCATTTGCAAATATTTTCTCCCACTCTGAGGGCTGTCTTTTCATCTTGTTTATGGTTTCCTTTGCTGTGCAAAAGCTTTTAAGTTTCATTAGATCACATTTGTTTATTTTTGTCTTTATTGCTATTTCTCTAGGAGGTGGGTCAAAAAGGATATTGCTGTGATATATGTCATAGAGTGTTCTGCTTATGTTTTCCTCTAAGAGTTTTATAGGATCTGGCCTTACATTTAGGTCTTATTCCATTCTGAGTTTATTTTTATGTATTCTGTTAGGGAGTGTTCTAATTTCATTCTTTTACATGTAGCTGTCCAGATTTCCCAGCATTACTTATTGAAAAGGCTCTCTTCTCCATTGGATATTCTTGCCTCCTTATCAAAACTAAGGTGGCCATAGGTGTGTGGGTTTATCTCGGGGCTTTCTAACTTGTTCCTTTGATCTATATTTCTGTTTGGGGGCCAGTACCATACTGTCTTGATTACTGTAGCTTTATAGCATAGTCTGAAGTCAGGGATCCTGATTCCTCCAGCTCCATTTTTCTTTCCCAAGATTGCTGTAGCTATTTGGGGTCTTTTGCGTTTCCATACAAATTGTGAACTTTTTTGTTTTTGTTCTGTGAAAAATGCCATTGGTAGTTTGATAGGGATTGCATTCAATCTGTAGATTGCTTTGGGTATTAGAGTCATTTTCACATTGTTGATACTTCCAATCCAAGAACGTGGTATATCACTCCATCTGTTTGTATCATCTTTAATTTATTTCATCAGTGTCTTTTAGTTTTCTGCATACAGGTCTTTTGTCTCCCTAGGTAGGTTTATTCCTAGGTATTTTATTCTTTTGTTTGCAATGTCAAGTGGGAGTGTTTCCTTAATTTATCTTTTAGATTTTTCATCATTTGTGTATAGGAATGCAAGAGATTTCTGTGCATTAATTTTATATCCTGATACTTTACCAACTTTAGTGATTAGCACTAGTAGTTTTCTAGTGGCATCTTTAGGATTCTCTATGTATAGGATCATGTCATCTGCAAACAATGACAGCTTTACTTCTTTTCGGATTTGGATTCTTTTTTTTCTTTTTGTTCTCTGACTGCTTTGTTTAAAACTTCCAAAATGTTGAATAATAGTGGTGAGAGTGGACAACCTTGTCCTGTTCCTGATCTTAGAGGACATGGTTTCAGTTTTCTGCCATTGAGAATGATGTTGCTTGTATGTTTGTCATATATGACCTTTACTTGGTTCAGGTAGGTTTCCTCCTTGCCTACTTTCTGGAGCTTTTTTTTATCATAAATGGGTGTTGATTTTGTCAAAAGCTTTTTCTACATCTATTGGAATGATGATATGGTTTTTCTCCTTTGGTTTGTTAATATGGTTTATCACATTTATTGATTTGCATATTTTGAAGAATCTTTGTATTCCTGGAATAAACCCCACTTGATCATGGTGTATGATCCTTTCAATGTGTTGTTGGATTTTTTTCTTCTAGTATTTTGTTGAAGATTTTTTCATCTATGTTCATCAGTGATATTGGCCTGTAGCATTCTTTCATTGTGACATCTTTGTCTGGTTTTGTTATCAGGGTGATGGTTGCCGCATAGAATGAAATTGGGAGTGTTCCTCCCTCTGCTATATTTAGGAAGAGTTTGAGATAGTAGGTCTTCACTCTTCTCTATATGTTTGATAGAATTTGCCTTTTAAACCATCTGGTTATGGGCTTTTGTTTGTTGGAAGATTTTTAATCACAGTCTTAATTTCAGTGCTTGTGATTGGTCTGTTTATATTTTCTAGTTCTTCTTGGTTCAGTCTTGGAAGGTTGTGCTTTTCTAAGAATTTGTCCATTTCTTGCAGGTTGTCCAATTTAATGGACTATAGTTACTTGTAGTAATCTCTGATGATCCTTTGTATTTCTGCATGTCAGTTGTTACTTCTCCTTTTTCATTTCTAATACTATTGATTTGACTCTTCTCCCTTATTTTCTTGATCAGTCTTGCTAATGGTTTATCAATTTTGTTTATCTTCTCAAAGAACCAGCTTTTAGTTTGATTGATCTTTGCTATTGTTTCCTTCATTTCTTTTTCATTTATTTCTGATCTGATCTTTATGATTTCTTTCCTTCTGCTAAATTTGGGGGGGGGTTGTTCTTCTTTCTCTAATTGCTTTAGGTGTAAGGTTAGGTTGTTTATTTGATATGTTTCTTATTTCTTGAGGTCGGATTGTATTGCTATAAACTTCCCTCTTACAACTGCTTTTGCTGCATTCCATAGGTTTTGGGTCATCCTTTTTTCACTTTCATTTCTTTCTAAGTACTTTTTGATTTCCTCTTTGATTTCTTCATTGATCTCTTGGTTATTTAGCAGTGTATTGTTTAGACTCCATGTGTTTGTAGTTTTTACCGATATTTTCCTGTAATTGATATATAGTCTCATAGTGTTGTGGTCAGAAAAGATACTTGATATGATTTCAATTTTCTTAAATTTACCAGTGCTTGATTAGTGACCCAAGATATGATCTATCCTGGAAAATGTTCCATGGGTACTTGAAAAGAAACTGTATTCTGTTGTATTTGGATGGAATATACTGTAATATCAATTAAGTCCATCTTATTTAATGTATCATTTAAACTTTGTGTTTCCTTATTTATTATCATTTTGGATGATCTGTTCATTGGTGAAAGTGGGGTGTTAAATTCCCCTACTATGATTGTGTTACTGTTTATTTCCCCTTTTATGGCTGTTAGTATTTGCCTTATGTATTCAGTTGCTCCTATGTTGGGTGCATAAATATTTACAATTGTTATATCTTCTTCTTGGATCAATCCCTTGATCATTATGTACTGTCCTTCTCTGTATCTTGTAATAATCTTTATTTTAAAGTCTATTTTGTCTAATATAAGACTTGCTACCCTAGGTTTATTTTGATTTCCATGTTCATGGAATACCTTTTCCCATCCCCTCACTTTCAGTCTGTATGTGTCCCTAGGTCTGAAGTGGGTCTCTTGTAGACAGCATATATATGGGCCTCTTTTTTGTATCCGTTCAGCCAGTCTATGTCTTTTGGTTGGAGCATTTAATCCATTTACATTTAAGGTAGTTATTGATATGTATGTTCCTATTACCATTTTCTTAATTGTTTTGAATTTGTTATTGTCACTGTTTTCCTTCTCTTTTGTTTCCTGCCTAGGGAAGATCCTTTATCATTTGTTGTAAAGCTGGTTTTGTGGTGCTGAGTTTTCTTACCTTTTGCTTGTCTGTAAAGATTTTGATTTCTCCGCCAAATCTGAATGAGATCCTTGCTTAGTAGAGTAATCTTGCTTGTATGTTTTTCCCTTTCATCACTTTTAATATGTCCTGCCACTCCCTTCTGACTTGCAGAGTTTCTGCTGATAGATCAGCTGTTAACCTTATGGAGATTCCCTTGTATGTTATTTGTTGTTTTCCCCTTGCTGCTTGTAATATTTTTCCTTTGTATTTAATTTTTAATAGTTTGATTAATATGTGTCTTTGCATTTTTCTCCTTGGATTTATCCTGTGTGGGACTCTTTGCCCTTCTTGGACTTGATTGACTATTTCCTTTCCCATATTAGGGAAGTTTTCAACTATAATCTCTTCCAATAATTTCTCAGTCCTTTTCTTTTTCTGTTCTTCTTCTGGGAACCCTATAATTCGAATGTTCATGTGTTTAATGTTCTCCCAGAGGTCTCTGAGACTGTCTTCAATTCTTTTCATTCTTTTTTCTTTATTCTGCTCTGCAGTAGTTATTTCCAGTATTTTATCTTTCAGTTCACTTATCCAGTCTTCTGCCTCATTTATTCTGCTATTGATTTCTTCTAGAGAATATTTAATTCCATTTTTTGTGTTGTTCATCATTGTTTGTTTGATCTTTAGTTCTTCTCAGTGTTTGTTAAACATTTCTTGTATTTTCTGTATTCTGTTTTCAGGATTTTGGATCATTTTGACTATCATTACTCTGAATTCTTTTTCAGGTACACTGCCTATTTCTTCTTTATTTGTTTGGTCTGGTGGGTTTTTACCTTGCTCTTTTATCTGCTGTGTGTTTCTCTGTCTTCTCATTTTTCTTAAACTACTGTGTTTGGTGTCTCCTTTTCACAGGCTGCAGGTTTGTAGTTCCCATTGTTTTTGGTGTGTGCTCCCAGTTGCTAAGGTTGGTTCAGTGGGTTGTGTAATGTCTAGCATAATTTTATTTCAACCTGAAGGACTTCCTTTAAGATATTTTATATAGTAGGTCTACTAGTTTTTCTGGGAACTTCTTGTATCCTACTTCCTTTTTGAAGAACTATTTTGCCAGATATAGAATTTTGGCTAACAGATTTTACTTTTTGCTTTCAGCAGGTTATATATATCATCCCACTACCTTCAGACCTCCACGGTTCTAATGAGAAATAAACTATTAATCTTATGGAGAATTCCCTTTAGTCATGATTTGTTTGCTGCTTTCACAATTCTCTCTTTGTCCTTGGCTTTTGACATTTTGTTTACATCTCTTTTAGATTTCTTTAAGTTTATCCTACTTAGAATTTATTGAGTTTACTGAATGTGTATATTCATATCTTTCATCAAACTTGGGAAGTTTTTGTAACTTTTTTCTCATATATTCTTTACATTATTCTATTTTTCTCTCTATTCTCTTTCTTGGACTCACCTATGTTGGTCTGCTTGCTGGTATCCCACAGGTCTCTAGTTCTGTTCACTGTTCTTCATTCTGTTTTTCTTTCTGATCTCAGACATGGTAATTTCAATTGTCCTACCTTCAAGTTTACTGATTATTTCTTCTACCTGATCAAATCTGTTTTTAAACCACTCTGGTGAATTCTTCACTCATTTATTTTACTTTTCAGCTCCAGAATTTGTTTGTTCCCTTCTATAATTTCTATTTTTTTATTGATACTCATTTTCTTCATATATCATTTTTCTGATTTCCTTTAGTTTTTTGTCAATGTTTTCTTTAAACTGTTTGCACATATTTAAGGAAGTTGTTTTAAAGTTTTTGTTAGCAAGTTGAAAGTCTGCCTCCTCAGGGATGGTCCTTGTCAACTTATTTTATTCCTTTGTATGTGCCATACTTACCTGTTACATTGTATGCTTTTTGATTTGCTTTGCAGGAAAATTGACATTTGAGTGTCCTAATGTAGTTAATTCTTGAATCAGACTCTTCTTTACCAGGGTTTGCTGTTTTTATTTTATTGCCTGAGCCTGTTGTGGTCTGTTTGTATTTTAATTTTTCAAATTATTTTTACCAATACTATATTCCTCTTCCTGTGTTGCCATTAAAGTCTTTATTCATTTAGCTTGTGTTCAGCTAGTGTTTTGAAAGATTTCCTGAATACCAACAGCTAAAAATAGAACAAAAAATTCCACCTCTACAAGTCTTTACAGATAACTGTGTTAGGACTCTTCAACACACAGTTATGTTTGTACTAAAGTTAGAGTACAACTCTAGGTGAAAGCTTAATGTATTCTCAGGGTTTTATCTGAGTATTTGTCTTGCCCTGGGTATGCATGTCACTTTCTAACTTCCCCTGTATACATGGGTGATTTGCATGTGCTAATTCCTAAAGAAACTTTTCTCAGATTTTCCTACCTGACTCTAGGTGGTCTATTGTATGCCTCAAATGTAATATTTTCCCCCAGGCATCTGCAATATTTTTTTATCTTTAAAATATTTTTGAGCAATGCCTGCCACTTTTTCAGCCTGAGTCTGTTCTAAGTTTGCAAAATAGAGATGAGTACCTTCCATTAGTTCTTCAGGTAGACTCCAGACATGTTAGAGGAGATATACACAATAGTTTGTGATTAGAGTCTGTTCTGTTCCCTCGGAAACCAGGCACCAGGTTTTCATATTGGGAACAGAGATTACTGTCTTCAAGACTGCCACTAAACTAAAGAAAGTGTGAGGCAAATGTATTAAAATTGCCACAACCTTTTCTTACCATTTGAAAGTTGCCTTTATATTGATTCAGCATTTGTCTGGTTACTTTAAATATTTAATTGTTTTCATAGTTCTGAAAAAGTTGTTTTTCACAATTTCTGCATGTTTTAAATGTTTCTTTGGGGAGACAGAATCTTGGACCTGCCTACTCTGCCATTTTGCTTACGTACACATTAATATTTAAATATTCCATTAAACATATTTTCTATTATTTGATACTTTTTGCATCAGCTTTTCTGAATTGAAATGTTCAGAATTTAATAAAGCATTTAACATGACAAATAGTGTAAACCAAATTACTTCTTGATAACAAATATTGTGTTCGATGTTTAATAACACACATAGAGACTTCTGGTTAATATGGTAGCCTGAGCTCGTGCTGAAGATATTCCCATCCTATCCATACACATAGAAATTCCAGATAAAATATATCAAAAATTCTTATATATATATATATATATATATATATATAAAAGCTCAAAATGAGGAAAGAAATCCCTTGATGCCATATAAAAATAGTGAATTCAAAGTGAGAATAGTAGAAATTGTTTAAATGTGCAGTGGCCAAGTGTATCAGATATAGATCTTAGGCAGTTAGGGCAGGGTTTTAACCTATAAATATAGAAAATTATATAACATATGAAGCTTTAATTGGGGATCTAGAAAAGAAATCTCTACATAAGTTGACAGAACTCAAGGTGCTTCCATGTTCATGTAATTAGCCTGAAAAATATTTTGCCCATCATCCCTGGAAAGCAGCAGAGAAGCTTTTTATTTGGCTGCACTACACAGCTTATGAGATCTTAATTCCCCAACCAGGGATTGAACCTGCACCCTCGGGCAGTAAAAGCACAGAGTCTTAACCACTGGGCAACCAGGAAATTCCCAGCAGAGAACCTTTTGATCTCTTTTGAGATATTAGTGGAAAAATATTCATAAGAAGTTATAAATCGAAGCCTGTATCTTTTTCATATGTACTATCTGAAATATACAACAAGTGTGGTGAGAGAACAGAAAGCTGAGAAATTAACACAAAACATATCCATAACCAGTAAAACCTGTTGGACTCTTGCAGAGATAAAAATGAAACCAGTCTTTAAGGAAACCCTCAAAATGTAAGGCATATCAGTTAGATTGAAGGGTGCTTAAAGTTTGGAAGAACCACACTGTGGTGTTTCCCTTTGTGAGGGAGGTACCAGGTGTGATAATGAAAGACAAAGTTTATTAACATATCTTCCTCTCCTGTGCCTGCTGGTGTCTGAGGTACTTCCTCCCTGAGTTAAAAGTTGTTGCTCTCCTTCCACTGTCACAAAACTGGTGTTTCATATTCCAGTAGTTACAATGTCACGATTTTCCCCAGAAATGAAGAAACATTTATTGCCTATTTGACTATGAAATTTAGTTAATATGTTTGCAACCTATTCTCATGGACTTTCCTCAATTACCACTAATTGATTTGCATTCTTACTGTCCCAGAAAACCGTGTCTCTATTAGTGACCCAACCTTGTCATCAAAACTGTGAAAAACCATCAAATTTTAACCTACAACAGTTGCAAACTAACAGTTTAACCTGCCACCATTTTTTTAACATCTTTATTGGGGTATAATTGCTTTACAATGGTGTGTTAGTTTCTGCTTTATAACAAAGTGAATCAGTTATACATATACATATGTTCCCATATCTCTTCCCTCTTGCGTCTCCCTCCCTCCCACCCTCCCTATCCCACCCCTCCAGGCTGTCACAAAGCACCGAGCCAATATCCCTGTGCCATGCGGCTGCTTCCAACTAGCTATCTACCTTACTACGTTTGTTAGTGTGTATATGTCCATGACTCTCTCTCGCCCTGTCACAGCTCACACTTCCCCCTCCCCATAACCTCAAGTCCGTTCTCTAGGAGGTCTGCATCTTTATTCCTGCCTTACCCCTAGGTTCTTCATGACATTTTTTTTCTTAAATTCCATATATATGTGTTAGCATACGGTATTTGTCTTTTTCTTTCTGACTTACTTCACTCTGTATGACAGACTCTAGGTCTATCCAACTCATTAAAAATAGCTCAATTTCGTTTCTTTTTATGGCTGAGTAATATTCCATTGTATATATGTGCCACATCTTCTTTATCCATTCATCCGATGATGGGCACTTAGGTTGTTTCCATCTCTGGGCTATTGTAAATAGAGCTGCAATGAACATTTTGGTACATGACTCTTTTTGAATTTCGGTTTTCTCAGGGTATATGCCCAGTAGTGGGATTGCTGGGTCATATGGTAGTTCTATTTGTAGTGTTTTAAGGAACCTCCATACTGCTCTCCATAGTGGCTGAACCAATTCACATTCCCACCAGCAGTGCAAGAGTGTTCCCTTTTCTCCACACCCTCTCCAGCATTTATTGTTTCTAGATTTTTTGATGATGGCCATTCTGACTGGTGTGAGATGATATCTCATTGTAGTTTTGATTTGCATTTCTCTAATGATTAATGATGTTGAGCATTGATTCATGTGTTTGTTGGCAGTCTGTATATCTTCTTTGGAGAAATGTCTATTTAGGTCTTCTGCTCATTTTTGGATTGGGTTGTTTGTTTTTTTGTTATTGAGCTGCATGAGCTGCTTGTAAATTTTGGAGATTAATCCTTTGTCGGTCACTTCATTTGCAAATATTTTCTCCCATTCTGAGGGTTGTCTTTTGGTCTTATTTATGGTTTCCTTTGTTGTGCAAAAGCTTTGAAGTTTCATTAGGTCCCATTTGTTTATTTTTGTTTTTATTTCCATTACTCTAGGAGGTGGGTCAGAAAGGATCTTGCTGTGATTTATGTCATAGAGTGTTCTGCCTATGTTTTCCTCTAAGAGTTTGATAGTTTCTGGCCTTATATTTAGGTCTTTAATCCATTTTGAGCTTATTTTTGTGTATGGTGTTGGGAAGTGATCTAATCTCATACTTTTACATGTACCTGTCCAGTTTTCCCAGCACCACTTATTGAAGAGGCTGTC
Source organism: Leucopleurus acutus (assembly GCF_964270905.1). Lineage (NCBI taxonomy): Eukaryota > Metazoa > Chordata > Mammalia > Artiodactyla > Delphinidae > Leucopleurus > Leucopleurus acutus. The sequence continues at coordinate 72,736,313 of NC_139148.1, forward strand.
CTTTCTCCACTGTACATTCCTGCCATCTTTATCAAAGATAAGCTGTCCATATGTGCATGGGTTTAACTCTGGGCTTTCTATCCTGTTCCATTGATCTATCTTTCTTTTTTTGTGCCAGTACCATACCGTCTTGATAACTGTAGCTTTGTAGTATAGTCTGAAGTCAGGGAGCCTGATTCCTCCAGTTCCTTCTTTCGTTCTCAAGATTGCTTTGGCTATTCGGGGTCTTTTGTGTTTCCATACAAATTGCAAAATTTTTTGTTCTAGTTCTGTGAAAAATGCCAGTGGTAGTTTGATAGGGATTGCATTGAATCTATAGATTGCTTTGGGTAGTAGAGTCATTTTCACAATGTTGATTCTTCCAATCCAAGAACATGGTATATCTCTCCATCTATTTGTATCATATTTAATTTCTTTCATCAGTGTCTTATAATTTTCTGCATACAGGTCTTTTGTCTCCTTAGGTAGGTTTATTCCTAGATATTTTATTCTTTTTGTTGCAATGGTAAATGGGAGTGTTTTCTTGATTTCACTTTCAGATTTTTCACCATTAGTATATAGGAATGCCAGAGATTTCTGTGCATTAATTTTGTATCCTGCCACTTTACCAAATTCATTGATTAGCTCTAGTAGTTTTCTGGTAGCCTCTTTAGGATTCTCTATGTATAGGATCATGTCATCTGCAAACAGTGACAGCTTTACTTCTTCTTTTCCGATTTGGATTCCTTTTATTTCCTTTTCTTCTCTGATTGCTGTGGCTAAAACTTCCAAAACTATGTTGAATAAGAGTGGTGAGAGTGGGCAACCTTGTCTTGTTCTTGATCTTAGTGGAAATGCTTTCAGTTTTTCACCATTGAGGATAATGTTGGCTGTGGGTTTGTCATATATGGCCTTTATTATGTTGAGGAAAGTTCCCTCTATCCCTACTTTCTGCAGGATTTTTATCATAAATGGGTGTTGAATTTTGTCAAAAGCTTTCTCTGCATCTATTGAGATGATCATATGGTTTTTCTTCTTCAATTTGTTAATATGGTTTATCACATTGATAGATTTGCATATATTGAAGAATCCTTGCATTCCTGGAATAAACCCCACTTGATCATGGTGTATGATCCTTTTAATGTGCTGTTGGATTCTGTTTGCTAGTATTTTGTTGAGGATTTTTACATCTATGTTCATCAGTGATATTGGCCTGTAGTTTTCTTTCTTTGTGACATCCTTGTCTGGTTTTGGTATCAAGGTGATGGTGGCCTCGTAGAAGGAGTTTGGGAGTATTCCTCCGTCTGCTATATTTTGGAAGAGTTTGAGAAGGATAGGTGTTAGCTCTTCTCTAAATGTTTGATAGAATTCGCCTGTGAAGCCATCTGGCCCTGGGCTTTTCTTTGTTTTGAAGATTTTTAATCACAGTTTCAATTTCAGTGCTTGTGATTGGTCTGTTCATATTTTCTATTTCTTCCTGATTCAGTCTTGGCAGGTTGTGCATTTCTAAGAATTTGTCCATTCCTTCCAGATTGTCCATTTTATTGGCATAGAGTTGCTTGTAGTAATCTCTCATGATCTCTTTTATTTCTGCAGTGTCAGTTGTTACCTCTCCTTTTTCATTTCTAATTCTATTGATTTGAGTCTTCTCCCTTTTTTTCTTGATGAGTCTGGCTAGTGGTTTACCTATTTTGTTTATCTTCTCAAAGAACCAGCTTTTAGTTTTATTGATCTTTGCTATTGTTTCCTTCATTTCTTTTTCATTTATTTCTGATCTGATTTTTATGATTTCTTTCCTTCTGCTAGCTTTGGGGTTTTTTTGTTCTTCTTTCTCTAATTGCTTGAGGTGCAAGGTTAGGTTGTTTATTCGAGATGATTCCTGCTTCTTAAGGTGGGCTTGTACTGCTATAAACTACCCCCTTAGAACTGCTTTTGCTGCATCCCATAGGATTTGGGTCGTTGTGTCTCCATTGTCATTTGTTTCTAGGTATTTTTTGATTTCCTCTTTGATTTCTTCAGTGATCACTTCATTATTAAGTAGTGTATTGTTTAGCCTCCATGTGTTTGTATTTTTTACAGATCTTTTCCTGTAATTGATATCTAGTCTCATGGCGTTGTGGTCAGAAAAGATACTTGATACAATTTCAATTTTCTTAAATTTACCAAGGCTTGATTTGTGACCCAAGATATGATCTATCCTGGAGAATGTTCCATGAGCATTTGAGAAAAATGTGTATTCTGTTGTTTTCAGATAGAGTGTCCTATAAATATCAATTAAGTCCATCTTGTTTAATGTATCATTTAAAGCTTGTGTTTCTTTATTTATTTTCATTTTGGATGATCTGTCCATGGGTGAAAGTGGAGTGTTTAAGTCCCCTACTATGAATGTGTTACTGTCGATTTCCCCTTTTATGGCTGTTAGTATTTGCCTTATGTATTGAGGTGCTCCTATGTTGGGTGCATAAATATTTACAATTGTTATATCTTCTTCTTGGATCGATCCCTTGATCATTATGTAGTGTCCTTCTTTGTCTCTTTTAATAGTCCTTATTTTAAAGTCTATTTTGTCTGATATGAGAATTGCTACTCCAGCTTTCTTTTTGTTTCCATTTGCATGGAATATCTTTTTCCATCCCCTTACTTTCAGTCTGTATGTGTCTCTAGGTCTGAAGTGGGTCTCTTGTAGACAGCATATATATGGGTCTTGTTTTTGTATCCATTCAGCTAATCTGTGTCTTTTGGTGGGAGCATTTAGTCCATTTACATTTAAGGTAATTATCGATATGTATGTTCCTATTCCCATTTTCTAAATTGTTTTGGGTTCGTTATTATAGGTCTTTTCCTTCTCTTGTGTTTCTTGCCTAGAGAAGATCCTTTAGCATTTGTTGTAAAGCTGGTTTGGTGGTGCTGAACTCTCTCAGCTTTTGCTTGTCTGTAAATATTTTAATTTCTCCATCAAATCTGAATGAGATCCTTGCTGGGTAGAGTAGTCTTGGCTGCAGGTTTTTCTCCTTCATCACTTTCAGTATGTCCTGCCACTCCCTTCTGGCTTGTAGGGTTTCTGCTGAGAGATCAGCTGTTAACCTTATGGGGATTCCCTTATGTGTTATTTGTTGTTTTTCCTTTGCTGCTTTTAATATGCTTTCTTTGTTTAATTTTTGACAGTTTGATTAATATGTGTCTTGGCGTATTTCTCCTTCGATTTATCCTGTATGGGACTCTCTGTGCTTCCTGGACTTGATTAACTATTTCCTTTCCCATATTAGGGAAGTTTTCAACTATAATCTCTTCAAATATCTTTTCAGTCCCTTTCTTTTTCTCTTCTTCTTCTGGAACCCCTATAATTCGAATGTTGGTGTGTTTAATGTTGTCCCAGAGGTCTCTGAGACTGTCCTCAGATCTTTTCATTCTTTTTTCTTTATTCTGCTCTGCAGTAGTTATTTCCACTATTTTATCTTCCAGGTCACTTATCCGTTCTTCTGCCTCAGTTATTCTGCTATTGATCCCATCTAGAGTACTTTTAATTTCATTTATTGTGTTGTTCATCATCGCTTGTTTCATCTTTAGTTCTTCTAGGTCCTTGTTAACTGATTCTTGCATTTTGTCCATTCTATTGTCCATTCTATCTCCAAGATTTCGGATCAACCTTACTATCATTATTCTGAATTCTTTTTCAGGTAGGCTGCCTATTTCCTCTTCATTTGTTAGGTGTGGTGCATTTTTATCTTGCTCCTTTATCTGCTGTGTGTTTTTCTGTCTTCTCATTTTGCTTGTCTTACTGTGTTTGGGGTCTCCTTCTTGCAGGCTGCAGGTTCGTAGTTCCCGCTGTTTTTGATGTCTGTCCCCAGTCGCTAAGGTTGGTTCAGTGGGTTGTGTAGGTTTCCTGGTGGAGGGGACTAGTGCCTGTGTTGTGGTGGATGAGGCTGGATCTTGTCTCTCTAGTGGGCAGGTTCACGTCTGGTGGTGTGTTTGGGGTGTCTTTGGCCTTATTATTATTTTAGGCAGCCTCTCTGCTAATGGGTGGGGTTGTGTTCCTGTCTTGCTAGTTGTTTGGCATAGGTTGTCCAGCACTGTGGCTTGCTGGTCGTTGAGTGAAGCTGGGTGCTGCTGTTAAGATGGAGGTCTCTGGGAGATTTTCGCCATTTGATATTATGTGGAGCTGGGAGGTCTCTTGTTGACCAGTGTCCTGAAGTTGGCTCTCCTACCTCAGAGGCAGAGCCCTGCCTCCTGGCTGCAGCACCAAGAGCTTTTCATCCACACAGCTCAGAATAAAAGGGAGAAAAAGTAGAGGGAATTAGTAGAAGTATGAGGAAAGAAAGAAGGAAAGGAGGGAAGGAAGGAAGGAAGAAAGAAAGAAAGAAGCAAAGAAGGAAAGAAGGAAAGAAAGGAGGGAGGGAGGGAGGGAGGAAGGAAGGAAGGAGGGAAAGAAGGAAAAAAGACAGAAAGAAAGAAGATACAGTAAAAATAAAATAAAGTATAATAAAATTATTGAATTAAGAAATTCTTATTTAGAAAAAAAAAAAGGGACGGATAGAACCTTAGGACAAATGTTGGAAGCAAAGCTATACAGACAAAATCTTACACAGAAGCATACACATACACCCTCACTAAAAGAGGTAAAGGGGGAAAAATCATAAATCTTGCTGTCAGAGACCACCTCCTCAATTTGGGATGATTCGTTGTCTAAAGGAGGCAAGGAAGGAAGGAAAGAAAGAAAGAAAGAATGAAGGTAAAGTATAATAACGTTATTAAAATTAAAATTGATTATTAAGAAAAAAATTTTTTTAAAAAAACCATGGACGGATAGAACCCTAGGACAAATGGTGGAAGCAAGACTATACAGACAAGATCTCACACAGAAGCATACACATATACATTCACAAAAAGAGGAAAAGGGAAAAAAATCATAGATCTTGCTCCTAAAGTCCACTTCCTTAATTTGGGATGATTGGTTGTCTATTCAGGTATTCCACAGATGCAGGGTATATCAAGTTGATTGTGGAGCTTTAATCCACTGCTTCTGAGGCTGCTGGGAGAGATTTCCCTTTCTCTTCTTTGTTCTCACAGCTCCCAGGGGCTCAGCTTTGGATTTGGCCCTGCCACTGCGTGTAGATCACTGGAGGGCGTCTGTTTTTTGCTCAGACAGGGCGGGGTTAAAAGAGCCGCTGATTGGGGGCTCTGGCGCACTCAGGCTGGTGGGGAGGGAGGGGCACGGAGTGCGGGGCCGGCGTGCGGCGGCAAAGGCCGGCGTGACTTTGCACCAGCCTGAGGCCTGCCGTGCGTTCTCCCGGGGAAGTTGTCCCTGGATCCCGGGAACCTGGCAGTGGCGGGCTGCACAGGCTCCGCGGAAGAGGAGTGTGGAGAGTGACCTGTACTCGCACACAGGCCCCTAGGTGGCGGCAGCAGCAGCCTTATCGTCTCTGGGGTCCGCGCTTTCAGCCGCGGCTCGCGCCTGTCTCTGGGGTCCGCGCTTTTAGCTGCGGCTCGCGCCCGTCTCTGGGGTTCGTGCTTTTAGCCGCGGCTCGCGCCCGTCTCTGGAGCTCCTTTAAGCAGCGTTCTTAAACCCCTCTCCTCACACACTAGGAAACAAAGAGGGAAGAAAAAGTCTCTTGCCTCTTCGGCAGGTGCAGACTTTTCCCCGGACTCCCTCCCAGCTAGCCGTGGTGCACTAACCCCTTCAGGCTATGTTCAAGCCGCCAACCCCAGTCCTCTCCCTGCGCTCCGGCCTCAGCTCGCAGCCCCGCCCGCCTCGGCGGGTGAGCAGACAGGTGTCTCGGGCTAGTGAGTGCCGGTCGGCACCAATCCTCTGTGCGGGAATCTCCCCGCTTTGCCCTCCGCACCCCTGTGGCTGTGCACTCCTCCGCGGCTCCGAAGCTCCCCCCTCTGCCCCCCGCAGTCTCCGCCCGTGAAGAGGCTTCCTAGTGTGTGGAAACTTTTCCTCCTTCACAGCTCCCTCCCTCTGGTGCAGGTGCCGTCCCTATTCTTTTGTCTCTGTTTTTTTCTTTTTTTTCTTTTGCCCTACCCAGGTACGTGGGGAGTTTCTTGCCTTTTGGGAGGTCTGAGGTCTTCTGCCAGCGTTCAGTAGGTGTTCTGTGGGAGTTGTTCCACGTGTAGATGTATTTCTGGTGTATCTGTGGGGAGGAAGGTGAACTCTGCGTCTTACTCTTCCACCATCTTCAAGGTCCCCCCAACCTGCCACCATTTTATAGATCCCAGAAGATATAAGACTCCTTGTCAGAGACAATGGACTTCATTACTCACAGCAATAACAGTAGCTAGAGTATAATTATTGTATTAGGCAAATTCCCTGAGCCCCAATTATCACAAGATGATGTGAAAAGAAGCAGGTGACACCTGCACACAAAGTGGGTTGTGTTGCAGAAAAAAATAACCTGAATTTAGAGAACCAGAATCTTTTATGATGGGAAGTAAGCAGGCTTGCCCTTTGTGCCAGAGTTATAGACTATCTGTATCATGAAAAGTTATGTGTTATACTAGCATCCTTGAGAAGATCATTCAGAGTAAATGCAGTCAGAGCCTCTCCTCACAAAAAAATAGACACATGAGAAACATGTGGAGAATTGTCTCACAAAAATTGACATCCCAACAAATAAAAATAATATAACATGGAAGTCATTATAAATAAAATATCCTTGAAATTATTAAAAAGAAGAAATAATTTGTTTTAAAAACCATAATATAAGTAAGTAGAAGGAAATATGGAAAAATAAAAGGGGGATCTTAAAAATAACCAAAATAGAATTCTAAGAAAAGAAAACTTTAGTAATTGAAATTTAAACACAGGATGATTTAAACATATACTAAAAGCATCTAAAGAGGGAAATAATCAAGCATGTATAATATTATATAGAAAGAGATAAAATAGGAAAAAGAAGTTAAAATGTTTATGGTTTAATAAGAAAATTCAACATATACCTAAATTAGAATTCCCAAAGGAGAAAAGAGAGATAATGGAAGTGAAGCAATATTTGAAGATAAACTCATTAAAAATTATCCAGAACTGATGAAAGGTATGAATCCTTGGATTCAGGAAATTCAGCATATCTCCAACAGAGTAAAGCAAAACAAAATAAAGAACTACATACATATCAATATACATAATAGTGAAGTTGAGGGAAGAGGGAAATAATCAAGAATGTATAATATTATATAGAAAGAGATAAAATAGGAAAAAGAAGTTAAAATGTTTATGGTTTAATAAGAAAATTCAACATATACCTAAATTAGAGTTCCCAAAGGAGAAAAGGGAGATAATGGAAGTGAAGCAATATTTGAAGATAGACTCATTAAAAATTATCCAGAACTGATGAAAGTTATGAATCCTTGGATTCAGGAAATTCAGCATATCTCCAACAGAGTAAAGCAAAACAAAATAAAGAATTACATACATATAAATATACATAATAGTGAAATTGATTACCATCAAAGATAAAAGAACAATCTTAATATCTATCTCAGAGAAAAGACAGATCAACTATAATAGTCTTCTCATCACCAAAAGTAAATGCCAGAAGATAATCAAATACCTTTAATTCTGAAGAAAATATCCTTTAAGTTGGAATTCTTTAACTAAAGAGAGAGGACAAAATAAAGATATTTAAAAAAAGATTGCAGAAGTTTACTATTCACATGCCCTTACTGAAAAAAAAAATAATTAAAGAAATCTTGAGGGAAGGAATGAGAAGTAAGAAGCTATGGTAAGGTAACAAGCTATGCTGAGTGATAGCCAGTATCAGAATTATCCTTCTACCATAAAAATACTATAAAACCTGGATACAATGTATAAAATAACTGTTTGTAAGCACTGAAAAACAAGCAAGGTTACAACATTGAGAGAAGGAAAATATGTGAAGTGAGTCCAAAAATTAGCCTGGATTTCCCCTCAAGGATGGTTTTCAAAACAAGTGTGGAGAAACAGAGCACAACGATAAAATAGCAGCTAAACTGGGAAGATGATTGCAGGGCCACCATGGTAGTTGGGCCCTAGGGAAGGGATGATCCCCAGAGAGGAGAAAACCACAGAGAAAGAGTTATAAATATCTGAATAAAATTTCCATTGGTTATTCAACCTATTTCTAGGCATTGCATTTTCAGAGTAAGTCTCTGGTAGGTGTATCAGAAAATCGCTGTGGGGAAGCTAGAATGCTAGGTAAATATTTCAGAGGATGCACAGTTCTTGGGAAATGGAGCTTTGAGTTTAGAGAAAACCAGAGTGAAAAGATGTATTTGAACACTCAGAGCCTTCAGTTGAGACCTCAGAAAAGCCTTATCCTATGGTTAAGGACCATGCTCCAGAAGAACTATCTTAATAAAGTCTAAAACCAAGTCTCAGTAGGATAAAGGTGATTCAATTTAACTGTCTGCCACGATATTATTTAATATACTTTAGAGGAAAATAACATAATCCAGAGCCTCTGCAGTGTATTATCCACAATATCTAAAATATAATACAAATTACTAGATTTGCAAAGAGAAAATTATTAATAAGCAAGTAAAACAATAGTTAATAGCAGTATACCAGAAATTATCCAGATGTGGATGTTAGCAGAGAAGAGTTTCAAAATAATTGTGATTATTTTATGGTAAGTACCATGGACTGAATTTTTGTGTCCCCCAAAATCCATATCTTGAAGCCCTAACCCCTAATATGGTGGTGTTTGGAGATGAGATCTTTGGGAAGTAATTTGGTTTACATGAGTTCATGAGAGTGGAGGCCCCATGTTGGGATTTGTGCCTTTTTATGGGGATGAAGAGACCAAAGTGCTCTCTCACTCACTCTTTCTCTGTCTTCCATGTGATGATACAAAAAGAAAATGCCATTGTCACACTAAGAAGAGGGACCTTACCAGGAATGGAGCAAGTGGGTACCTTGATTTTAAACTTTCCAGCCTCCAGAACTATGAAAAATAAATGCTTGTTTTTTGAGCCACCCAGTCTGTAGAATGTGTTATTGTGGCCCTAGATGATGAATATATAAATAAAATAGAGGGAAAACAATGATAAAATGGATGAAAAGATGGATAATTCTAAAAGTAATTAACATGTATAAAAATAATTGTATACTCTAGAACCACAAAATATAATATCTGAAATTAATAACTATTTGCATAAATGGGTTCAACTGCAGGCAGTATATGTGCATTTGAAGATAAGTCATTTGCAAACATCCAAACTAAACCACTGGGAGAAAAAAGAATGGAAAAATGAGAACAGAGCATGTATGACTTACTTAAATGTTCCAACATATATAGAATTAGTAATCCAAAAGGAAAGGATAAAGAGAATGGGACAGGAGCAATATTTAAAGCAATAATGGCGAAGAATATTTTTTTTCAAATGTGATGAAATGCATAAATTCACACATTAAAGAAGTTCATCAAGGATATAAACAAACAAAACTTCATCTATAGTAAAATCATTTCAGTTATTAAAAACATCAAAGAAGTTCAGCAAGGATATAAACAAACAAAACTTCATCTATAGTAAAATCATTTCAGTTATTAAAAACATCAAAGCCAGAAAAAATAGCAGTCAGAGAAAACAAAACATTCTTCAGTGGAGTCACAATAAAAGTGATAGCTGACTTTTCAGCAGAAGCAATGGAAACCAACAGTAGGATAACAAACCATTTCTTCTGGACTGAGATTTTCCAGGAAGCCAGGCTTTCAACGATAAAATTGAAACAGTTCTAAGCAAACCAGGATGGTTGGTCACCCTATCCAGAAGATAATTTTGTGATATCTTTAAAGTAGTGAAATGGGAAAATCCCTGTTGATGTGTTTTATTCTTCATAATTGAAAGCAAAAAGGAATATATGTAAATATCCTTCAAAAATGAAGGCAAAATTAAGAGGCTTTAACTAAAATAAATGCTAAAAAGATTTGTCAAGGTGACCTGCACTACAATAAAGGGAGTTCTTCTGCCTGAAAGAAAATTATCTCAGAAGGAAGTATGAAACTGAAGAAAGGAATAAAGCATCCTGGAAATGGTAAATTTGTGGGTGAACTATAAATGAATATTGCCCATTTATAACAAGAGCAATATTAATGTCATAAAATGTATAACGTTCATAAAAATAAAAAAATGACAACAATATTCCAGCCATTTTGTAAAATTCTAGGCTTTAAGAAGTGGTGAAATTACTAATTTAATGTGGATTGAAATAAATCAGACACATAATCTGTAGTGCAGCAGCAGTTATAGAAGTTTTTGGTCTCAGGAACAATTTACACCCTTAATTATTTTTGTACTCCAAACAACCTTTGTTTTTGTGGGTTAAATCTATTGATAGCTACCATATTAAAAATTCAAACTGATAAATTGTGAAAATATTTATTAATTCATATAAGTGTTGCAATAATGAACCTACAACTTGGTAAAATGAATAGCATACTTTTATAAAACTAACTCTTTTTTAAAACAAAAAAATAAGAATAGTTACATCTTTTATTTTTCCAAATCCCTTTTATTATAGTTTAACAGATGATAGCTGGATATTCATATTGCTTCAGCATTTAGTATATTGTGATATCAAATGGCATAACCCTCTGGAATACTCCACTCTATACGAGAGAATAAAAAAGGCAAATACTCTCAATATTATTATGAAAATAATTTTGACCTTATAAATACCCCTGAAAGATCTTGGGGAGACACAGATTTTCCCAAACAACATTTTAAAAACCTGCTTTACAGTAACCATGGAAAGAATACTAAGATAGCATAAGCCAAAACCTAATAGATGAGGAAAAGTGGAATAATACAAATATTTAATCCAAAAAATACCCCCAAGAAATTGGAATAAAGAAGCAAAGAATAGATGAAACAAAAGGCAAACAAATGCTATAAAATTATAGATATAAATGCAACTATATCAACAATCACCTTAAATATAAATAGCTTAACCTTCCAACTAAAAGATGAAGATTTTAAAACTGTATTAAAAATAGATCTAAATGGTTTTTATGAGTTACACTTTACATATGAGGACACAGAGATTAAAACTAAAAGGATTGAAAAGATACATCATGTAAAACTGAAACTAAGTGGTGTTCAACAACCTGGATGACTCTTACAGATAGTATGGTTACTGAAAAAAAAGCCTGAGACAAAAGGCTATGTTCTGTATGTTTTCACTCGTATGAAGTTCAAAGCAGACAAAAAATTGATTTTGAGATACAATATTGGTTACCACTTGGGGTATAGACTGGGAAGGATCAAAAGAGAACCTTATGGGGTGCTGGAAATTTTCTATATTCTTTCTCGTGTTGTGATTATGAAGGTATATACATATGTAAAATCATCATCAAGCTATATATTTATGATATTCATGCACTTGTATATCATTTGTCATAAAATAAATAAATTTCTTTAAAAGAAACTGTGGTGGTCAGGAAAATCATTAAACGTGTCATTTACCTATATAAGCTTTGGCAGTTAAGAAAAACTAATTTTGTCATCTGAAGAAAAAAGGGAAGTAAAATCTTGAACAATGATAACAAAAAAAATTGAAGGGAGGAGATTGGAGTACAAGTGTTTAAGGTGATTGTATGGATCCAAGAAGGATATAGGTTTTGATTGTCTGCTATGCATATTAAAGCTTTTAGGTTAAAGGAATATATAAAATTTGTAATGTCTTGACCAGTAGAGTAGGAAACAAAGAAAAGTAAGAAAATGGGTTTTCATAGAGTGCAGGGAAAATGAAGGAAATGAGCCAAGAAAAAAACATAGAACATAGAAGATAAAATAAAATGGTGGAATAAGTCCAAATGTATCACAATCACAATAAATATAGATGGATAAAATCCATCTGTTACAAGACAGAGACCTCTCAGATTGGTGCTAGTCCCTCAGATTCTGGAGGATGCCTTTTTATAATTTGGAAATGAATAGATTATTTGAAACACACTAGTATTATTATTTAATACTTATTCCATGCCCTTAAAAAAGAAATAAATAACAGATTTTACATCAACAATTATACAATAACTTCTGTATTCCTTTTTCTTGTAGTCTGATCTCAACCATGAAATGGAATCTGATATGATAGATGTGGTAAGTTGCCTCCTAAGATTTTGTTTTATAAAATAAAATATTTAAAATATACTATAGTCTTTTTAATGCTAGAGTACTCAATAATTATATTTCCTTTAGTACACTGTAGAAAAGTATAGACACACACACACACTGTATATAGTGAATGTTTAAAGCATATTTGTTTTATATTTTGTGTCACACAAATTAAATTGGATGAAACAAGAAAAAATTAAATATTTCTTACAGAAGATAGTATTATAAATTGTGAGAAAGAAAAAAACCTATAAAAGGTATAACTATAATTGGCAAGTAGAAGCAGTATCTTTTCAGCATATTCTGAAACAAAAACAAAAATTAGTTCCTTTATTTACATTTCTGATTTGGAATATTCTTCCTCTGATAAATAATTTGTTTGTATGCAGTTTTCTTTCGGCAGAGACTATAACTGCTCTTTGATGTTTATAAGAGAACAGGCCTTAATATACTTAATAAGTCAAAGTTATATGAAATTATTCATGTCAAATATTAGCATAGAGAAATTCACCTTCATAAAACTCCACTGTTGGGGAAATATTTTTTCTTCAATAAATCCCAGTGAAAGAAACATTTCACCTACACCTACTGCCTTGGGTACCTATGTTTGTTCTTTATTTAGAAAAAAACTATGATACTAATCTCTAGAATTATGAATTGCCTAAAGTATTTCAGATGTGGCTGAAACTATTAGAATTAATTACATTTCTTCCTTTCTAGATTAATTTAATATTCATTTGAAGCAAGTTTAATAGGTTCACTCATAAAATTGTAAATATTTAAGAGTAGTTTTTTAGCTTTTGTGTTTTGTTTTGTTTGTTGCTTAGCAGTTGTTTCATACCAAAAGAAAGCATTGAATAGTAATTCCTGTTTTTAACATAATATATGGCACAAAGGAAAGACCCTTCTGCCTTAAAAACTACCTCCTTTTACAGTTTGATTATGCTTGAATGTAATTTATTTGGCTTTACGACTTGCTCCTTGTCAGAATGAAAAATTCCCTGTGGTATATACAGTGTTAAGCAAGTTCATGTTTTCCTTTTAAGTGCAAGAATGTTTGGGTGTCTTTTCTGAAAAACGGGTTTTTGGTGAGGTCAAGTCAAAATAAAGCATGAGGACATTGAGTCCATAGAGGGGAAAACTAGAGACGAAGACGAGGAAAACAGGCTATTTGACACATTTTTCCTAGGGACAAGAGACTTTGCTCTTGAAGCATTTTTTTTTTTTAGGTTAGTATAAACTGAATTCAACTTCAGTAACAAACTAGTACTCACCAAAGATATTGTTGAAAATGAAATGGCTAAGTATTCTGTATCTGCCATAAAGCATCATTACATCTTTCTCATTATCAGCTCAGACTGAAAGTCTGTAGGAACAATATTTTGCACAGATGAAAGAAATTTTGAGATTTATAATAGATATTACTTCTTAAATATAGAGAAATAGATTTAAATGTTTTTTGATAATATTTTAATAAACATGCAATATGTTGCCTAATGTTTTCTTTATTTTTCACCCTGTTTTCTATAAGCATTTACCTTGCCTTCCTCTTCCATTATATTTTCTGTTATCATTCAGATTTTCTCTTGCTAACCATTTTTATTTTCTCTTGCTCTGTTTTTCTCTCTCACTGCTCCATATGGGACCTGAAAGTAAAGTATTGATGTGAAATATAGGAGATGTTCATAGACTTGAATAAAGTACATAACGTTAAAACATGTCAGCTTTTGGAAACTAATAAAAAACACTTAAAATCTAAAGGATATTTTGGGCCACGCTGCTCAGGCATAATAGTTATAGCAATGTCTTCTCTCTGAGACATGCTTCTTCATCAAAAATCATACTGACATTACAGTGATGGATTGACATGTAGGAGAAAGGAAAATTTATCCTTGTCTTTCTCTTTAGCATAAACTGTTTTAAGACTTCCTAAGTGCCTAATATCTGATACTAATATTTGGTTATTTGTAAAAAAGCATAACTTGTTTATATATAGTCTCAGATGTCAGCTTTGGGATCTAATTTTGGTATAATTCAAGTAAAAATAAAAATATCATGGAATTCATATATTGTTAGACTTGGAAAACACTTTAGTTTTGGTCCAACCATCCATTCTAGTATATGAATCAATTCTCATATATGAAAGATGGCCTGATATATGCCAAATACTGTGTTCATTGCTTAACATTTATTTTATTTTATTTTATTCTCATAATCCCTTTCATATGAAGTACAATTTACAGATAAGGAAACTGAGAGTGATGGAGTTTAAGTTACTTGTTCAAGGTCACACAACTAATAAGTTGCACAGATGGAATGTGGACTCAGGTTATTGTAACACCAAAACACATGCTCTCTTCTTTATACCACATATCTATATAGCTTAGGCTCGTATACCTTCAGCAAGGAATCCTATATACCTGGGAAGTTCATTATAGACCTCACTGTCGGAAAATTCTCTCTTACAATTATATAAAATTGGGATTCCATGGTGTCCACCCATCGTTCTTACTTCAGCTCACAGAAATTGATAGAACTAATTTAATTATTCTTCTATTCTATTGTTTTTGCACTTTCAAATTTAATTTTTAAGGATACATTTAGAAAGGTAGTGATAAGGGGATAATAAAAGTAACAAATAAAATATAAATCTGAATCCCCCTCTTCAAATTTCAAACACATATATAATTTTTCCAATTCTCCAAATATTATTTGTGTTAGTTTCTGCTTTATAATAAAGTGAATGAGCTATACATATACATATATTCCCACATGCTCCCTCTTGCATTTCCTTCCCACTATCCATATCCCACCACTATAGGTGGTCATAAAGCACCAAGCTGATCTCCATGTGCTATGTGGCCTCTTCCCACTAGCTATCTATTTTACATTTGGTAGTGTATATATGTCCAGGCCACTCTCTCACTTCATCCCAGTTTACCCATTCCAAACCCCATGTCCTCAGGTCCATTCTCTATGGCTGTGTCTTTATTCCTCTCCTACCCCTAGGTTCTACAGAACCATTTTAATTTTTTTAGATCCATACATATGTATTAGCATACGGTATTTGTTTTTCTCTTTCTGAATTAGTTCACTCTGTATGACGGACTCTAGGTCCATCCACCCCACTACAAATAACTCAATTTCATTTCCTTTTATGGCTGAGTAATATTCCACTCTATATATGTGCCACATGTGATTTATCCATTCATTGGTTGATGGACACTTAGGTTGCTTCCATGTCCTGGCTATTTTAAATAGTGCTACAATGAACATGACTCTTTTTGAATTATGGTTTTCTCAGGATATATGCCCAGTAGTGGTTTTGCTGGGTCCTATGGTAGTTCTGTTTTTAGTTTTTTAAGGAACCTCCACACTGTTCTCCATAGTGGCTGTGTCAATTTACATTCCCACCAACAGGGCAAGAGGGTTGCCTTTTTTCCACACCCTCTCCAGCATTTAAGGTTTGCAGAATTTTTGATGATGGCATGGTGACCAGTGTAAAGTGCAACCTCACTGTAGTTTTGATTTGATTTCTCTAATGATTATTGAAGTTTAGCATCCTTTCACATGTTTGTTGACAATCTGTATATCTTCGTTGGGGAAATGTCTATTTGGGTCTTCTGCCTATTTTTGGATTGGGTTGTTTGTTTTTTTGATATTGAGCTGCATGAGCTGCTTGTAAAATTTGGAGATTATTCCTTTGTCAGTTGATTCATTTGAAAAATATTTTTTCCCATTTGGAGGGTTGTCTTTTTGTCTTATTTATGGTTTCCTTTGCTGTGCAAATGCTTTTAAGTTTCACTAGGTCCCATTTGTTGATTTTTCCTTTTATTTCCATTTCTCTAGGAAGTCGGTCAAAAAGGATCTTGCAGAGATTTAAGTCATAGAAAGTTCTGCCTATGTTTTCTTCTAAGAGTTTTATAGTATCTGGCTTATATTTAGGGCTTTAATGAATTTTGAGTTTATTTTTGTGTATGGTGTTAGGGAGTATTCTAACTTTATTCTTTTACATGTAGCTGTCCAGTTTTCACAGCACCACTTATTGAAGAGGCTCTCTTTTCTCCATTGTATATTCTTGCCTCCTTTACCAAAAATAAGTTGACCATAAGTGCGTGGGATTATCTCACAGGTTTCTACCCTGTTCCATTGATCTGTATTTCTGTTTTTGTGTCAGTATCATACTGTCTTGATTACTGTAGCTTTGGAGTATAGTCTGAAGTCTGATTCCTCCAGATCCGTTTTTCTTTCTCAAGATTGCTTTGGCTATTCGGGGTCTTTCATGTTTTCATACAAATTGTGAACATTTTTGTTCTAGTTTTGTGAAAAATGCCATGGGTTGTTTGATAGGGATTACATTGAATCTATAGATTGCTTTAGGTAATATAGTCATTTTCAAAACGTTGATTCTTCCAATCCAAGGCCATGGTATATCTCTCCATCTGTTTGTATCATCTTTAATTTCTTTCATCACTCTCTTATAATTTTCTGCATACAGGTCTTTTTTCTCCTTAATTAGGTGTATTCCTAGGTATCTTACTCTTTTTGTTGCAATCGTAAATGGGAGTGCTTCCTTAATTTCTGCTTCAGATTTTTCATCATTATTGTACAGAAATACAGAGGATTTCTGTGCATTAACTTTGTATCCTGATACTTTACCAAATTAATTGATTAGCTGTACTAGTTTTCTGGTCGCATCATTAGGATTCTCTATGTATAGTATCATGTCATATGCAAACAGGGACAGCTTCACTTCTTCTTTTCCAATTTGGATTCCTTTTATTTCTTTATCGTCTCTGATTGCTGTGGCTAAAACTTCCAAAACTATGTTGAATAATAGTGGTGAGAGTGGAAAACCTTGTCTTGTTCCTAGTCTCAGAGGAAATGCTTTCAGTCATTCACCATTTAGAACTATGTTGGCTGTGAGTTTGTCATATATGGCCTTCATTATGTTGAGGTAAGTTCCCTCTTTGCCTACTTTCTGGAGGGTTTTTATCATAAATGTGTGTAGAATTTTGTCAAAAGCTTTTTCTGCATCTATTGAGATGATCATATGATTTTTCTCCTTCAATTTTTTAATGTGGTTTATCACATTGATTGATTTTCATATACTGAGGAATCCTTGCATGCCTGGGGCAACCCCACTTGATCATGGTGTATGATACTTTTAATGTGCTGTTGGATTTTCTTTGCTGGTATTTTGTTGAGGATTTTTGCATCTATTCTCATCAATGATATTGGCCTGTATTTTTCTTTCTTTGTGACATCATTGTCTGATTGTTGTATCAGGGTGATGGTGGCCTTGTAGAGTGAGCTTGGGAGTGTTCCACCCTCTGCTATATTTTGGAAGATTTTGAGATGGATCTGTATTATGTCTTCTCTAAATGTTTGATAGAATTCCCCTGTGAAGCCATCTGGTCCTGGGCTTTTGTTTCTTGGAAGATTTTAATCACAGTCTCAATTTCAGTGCTTGTGATTGGTCTGTTCATATTTTCTATTTCTCTCTGGCTCAGTCTCAGAATGTTGTGCTTTTCTAAGAATTTGTCCATTTCTTCCAGGTTGTCCATTTTATTGGCATATATTTGATTGTAGTAATGTCTCATGATCCTTTGTATTTCTACAGTGTCAGTTGTTACTTCTCCTCTTCCATTTCTAATTCTATTGATTTGAGTCTTTTCCCTTTTTATCTCGATGAGTCTCTCTAATGGTTTATCATTTTTTTTATCTTCTCAAAGAACCAGCTTTTAGTTTCATTTATCATTGCTATTGTTTCCCTAATTTCTTTTTCATTTATTTCTAATCTGATCTTTATTAATTCCTTTCCTCCTGCTAACTTTGGGTTTTTTTTTGTTGTTGTTGTTCTTCTTTCTCTAATTGCTTTAGGTGTAAAGTTAGGTTGTTTATTTGATACATTTCTGGTTTATGGAGTTAGGGTTGTTTGGCTATAAACTTCCATCTCAGGACTGCTTTTGCTGTATCCCATAAGTTTTAGGTCATCATGTTTTCATTGTCATTTGTTTCTAGGTATTTTTTTGATTTCCCCCTTGATTTCTTCATTGATCTCTTGGTTATTTATTAGTGTATTGTTTAGTCTCCATGTGCTTATATTTTTTACACATTTTTTTCCTGTAATTGATATCTAGTCCCATAACATTATGGTCAGGAAATATACTTGATACAATTTCAGTTATCTTAAATTTACCAGGCTTGATTAGAGACCCATGATATGATCTATCCGAGAAAATGTTCCTTGAGCACTTGAGAAGACAGTGTATTCTTTTGTTCTTGGATGGAATGTCCAATAAAGAAAGACTGTATGTGTTCCTAGGTCTGAAGTGGGTCTCTTGTAGACAGCATATATATGGGTCTTGTTTTTATATCCATTTACCAGTCTATGTCTTTTGGTTGGAGCATTTAATCCATTTATATTTAAGGTAGTTATCAATATGTATGTTCCTATTACCTTTTTCTTTATTGTTTTGGACTTGTTATTGTAGGTCTTTTCCTTCTCTTATATTTCCTGCCTAGAGACGTTCCTTTAGCATTTGCTGTAAGGCTGGTTTCATAGTGTTGAGTTTTCTTAGCTTTTGCTTGTCTGTAAAGGTTTTGATTTCTCCGTAAAATCTGAATGAGATCCTTGCTGGGTAGAGTAATCTTATGTTATAGGTTTTGCCCTTTCATCACTTTAAATATGTCTTGCCACTCCCTTCTAAATTGCAGAGATTCTGCTGAAAGTTCATCTGTTAACCTTATGGATATTTCTTTGTATGTTATTTTTTGTTGTTCTCTTGCTGCGTTTAATATTTTTTCTTTGTATTTAAGTTTTGATAGTTTGATTAATATGCGTCTTGGCATGTTTCTCCCTGGATTTATCTTGTATGGGACTCTCTGTTCTTCCTGGACCAGGTTGAATATTTCCTTTCCCATATTAAGTAAGATTTCAACTATAATCTCTTCACATATTTTCTCAGTCCCTTTCTTTTTCTCTTCTTCTTCTGGGACACATATAATTCGAATGTTGTTCTGTTTAACGTTTTCCCAGAGCTCTCTGAGACTGTCCTCAATTATTTTCATTCTTTTTTCTTTATTCTGCTCTGTGGTAGTTGTTTCCACTATTTTATCTTCAAGGTCACTTATCCGTTCTTCTGCCTCAGTTATTCTGCTATTTATTCCTTGTAGAGGATTTTTAATTTCATTTATTGTGTTTTTCATCATTGTTTGTGTGCTCTTTAGTTCTTCTATATCCTTGTTAAATGTTTCTTTTATTTTCTCCATTCTATTTCCAAGATTTTGATCATCTTTGCTATCATTACTCTGAATTCTTTTTTCAGGTAGACTGCCTATTTCCTCTTCATTGGTTTGGTCTGGTGGGTTTTTACTTTGCTCCTTCATCTCCTGTGTGTTTCTTTGTCTTCTCATTTTGCTTAACTTACTGGATTTGGGTTCTCCTTTTTGCATACTGTAGGTTCGTAGTTCCTGTTGTTTTTGGTGTCTGCCCCCAGTGACTAAGGTTGGTTCAGTCAGTTGTGTAGGCTTCCTGGTGAAGGAGACTGGTGCCTGCATTCTGGTGGATGGGGCTGGATCTTATTTTCTGGTGGACATGACTGCATCTGGTGGTGTGTTTTGGCATGCCTGTGACCTTATTATGACTTTAGGCAGTGTCTCTGCTAGCAGTTGTGATTGTGTTCCTGTTTGGTAGTTGTTTGGTGTAAGGTGTCCAGCACTGTAGCTTGGTGGTCATTGAGTGGAGCTGGGTCTTAGTGCTGAGACGGATAGCTCTGGGAGAGCTTACGCTAT
Organism: Leucopleurus acutus; assembly: GCF_964270905.1. Taxonomy (NCBI): domain Eukaryota; kingdom Metazoa; phylum Chordata; class Mammalia; order Artiodactyla; family Delphinidae; genus Leucopleurus; species Leucopleurus acutus. The sequence continues at coordinate 72,756,179 of NC_139148.1, forward strand.
TTGATATTACATGGAGCCAGGAGGTCTCTTGTTGACCAGTGTCCTGATTTCATCTCTCCCACCTCAGAGGCACAGGCCTAACACCCGGCCAGAGCACCGAGATCCTGTTAGCCACATGGCTCAGAAGAAAAGGTAGAAAAGAAAAAGAAAGAAAGAAAATCAATGTGTTATTAAGATAAAAATCTTTTAAAAATTATTAAAAATTAAAAAAATTAAAAATAATTTTTAAAAAGAGATAATGAAAGAAGAGAGCATCCAAACCATAAAAACAAATCGACCAATGATAACAAGCACTAAAAAAGTATACTAAAATAAAAAAAGAAAAAAAAACCAAAGACAGAACCCTAGGACAAATGGTAAAATCAAATCTGTACAGACCAAATCACACAAAGTCCACCACCTCAATATTGTGATGATTTGTTGTTGATTCATGTATTCCAGAGATTCAGGGTGTATCAAGTTGATTGTGCAGATTTAATCAGCTGCTCCTGAGGCTTCTGGGAGAAATTTCCCTTTTTCTTCCTTGTTTTCACAGCTCCTGGGTTTCAGCTGTGGATTGGCCCCGCCTCTACATGTATGTCGCCTGAGGGCATCTGTTCTTTGCTCAGACAGGACAGGGTTAAAAGAGCAGCTGATTAAGGTGCTCTGGCTCACTCAGGCTGGGGCCAAGGAGGGGTACAGAATGAGGAGCAAGCCTGCAGCACAAAACCTGGTGTGATGTTGCAACTGCCTGAGGTGCACTGTGTGTTCTCCCGGGGAAGTTGTCCCTGGATCCCGGGACCTTGGCAGTGGCAGGCTGCACAGGCTCCTGAGAGGGGAATAGTGACCTGTGCTTAGGCACAGGCTTCTTGGTGGCTGCAGAAGTAGCCTTAGCATTTCATGCCCATCTCTGTTGTCTGCACTGATAGGTGCGGCTGGTGCCTGTCTCTGGATCTCGTTTAGGCAGTGCTCTGAATCACCTCTCCTCGCACACCCAAGAACAATGGTCTCTTGCCTCTTAGGCAGTTCCAGACTTTTTCCAGGGATCCCTCCTGGGTAGCTGTGGTGCACTAGCACCCTTCAGGCTGTGTTCATGCAGCGAACCCCAGTCCTCTCCCTGGGATCTGAACTCCGAAGCCAGAGCTTCAGCTCCCAGCCTGCACCTGCCCCAGCAGGTGAGAAGACAAGCCTCTCAGGCTGATGAGTGCTGGTTGGCACCAATCCTCTGTGCAGAAATCTCTCCGCTTTGCCCTCTGAACCCCTGTTTCTGTTCTCTCTTTGGCTCCGAAACTTCGCCCCACCCGTCGCCCTGTCTCAGCCAGTGAAGGGGCTTCCTAGTGTGGAAACTTTTCCTCCTTCACAGCTCCCTCCCAGAGGTGCCGGTCCCCTCCTTATTCTATTGTCTCTGTTTTTTTCTTTTTTCTTTTGCCTTACCCAGGTACGTGGGGAGTTTCTTGCCTTTTGGGAAGTCTGAGGTTTTCTGCCAGCATTCAGTAGGTGTTCTGTAGGAGTTGTTCCACATGTAGATATATTTCTGATGTATTTGTGGGGAGGAAAGTGATTTCCACGTCATACTCCTCTGTCATCTTGAAGGTCTCGGCCTCCGAGAATTTTATGAAGAAAGTGTTTTGAGTTGTACTTCTTATGTGAGGATTGTGATTCTTTCATTGTTTCATTGTGTTTATAGATATGAAATACAAAGTCATGGTTTCACTGATGCCTTATATTTAATAAGAATAGATTTTTAGTAGTAATGCAGGAGACATTGTGAAATTTGGCCTTTGATTTTCATTGGTCATTTGGTGCTTCCATAACATGAATTTCTTACATGGCAACCTGGATTTTAGAATGTACTTCTTTATATTCATATGCATTTATATTTTGAGCTATGGTGTGTCTGGGGGTGCATAGTATGTACTGGCAAGAAATCTTTTAGCTTAATCATGACTTTTAAAGGGGTTTTAAAATGGCACTGTTATTTAGTAGCAAGAAAAATGTTACTTATAAATATCTACCTCACATCTTCATATTTCATTTCTAAAGATTTTATAATTTAAAATTCATATAGTACAGAGGTATAAAATATGAAAGTCCCTGATGCCTCTGTTCCTCCAAGAAAATCACACCCCACCCAGAAGTAATTATTATTAACTGTTTGGTGTTTGTCTTTCTTGAAGCTTTTTCTTCCTTTACTAATTAAAAATAATATAAACACACATAAGATATCATATTGCGGTTTTTAAAAGCAAAAATGGGATTTCATTATACCATTTTCTTTGCAAATTGTGGCTTAAATATTTTAACATATGGAATATACTTTCTTTAAATTTTACTTTAGATTTAAAAAGTAGGTTTATAATTAATAAACTAATGAATACCCATAAACCCCCAACCCAAGAACTGGAATAATGTGCTTCTCCCCTATTTCATCCCACATGCCTCTCTCCTATCTTAATATTTGTCTTTTTAAAAATAATTTTAAGGAGTTCCCTGGTTGCCTAGTGGTTAGGATTCCAGGCTTTCACTGCCATGGCTTGGGTTCAATCCTTGGTCAGGAAACTGAGATCCCACAAGGTGTGCAGTGCAGCCAAAAAAAAAATAATAATAATTCAGTGATTTAAAAAAATTAACAATTTTACCATATAAGCATGTATAGCTAAATAATATAATGGTTAGCTTTGATTATGCTGTAGCAATTTTTAAAAAGGTACTAAAATACGTGTAGCTTTCTGGTACTTGCTTTATTCTCACAATATTATTATTCTAATATCCATTCATCTTATTTTATGTGACTAAAGTGACTTCGTTTTTGCTGCTTTATAATATTCCACTGTGAGTATGCCATAGTTATTTTTATAATTCTCTTATCAATGGATTCTTAGGTGACTTGTAGTTTTTCTTTTTTTTTTTTTTGGTATGTGCTAAATTGACAGTGCTGATTATGGGTATTTTACTACATATTTTCTGTTATACTGCACAAGTATCTTTAGGAGGAAGATGAATAAATTACTGGATTGTAGGGTATACAGATGTTCAACTTTCAAAATGATGTTGTTACTTTCCAAATTAGGTGTACCAATTCATATTCTCCCCCAGCAATGTAAGAGATTCTATTGATCTACTTTCTTCAATATTTTGCATTGTCTGACATCACAATTTTTGCCAATCTAGTGATGTAAAATGGTATATTATTGTGTACTTAACTTACATTTCCCTGATTATTTTTGAGATATAATTGACAATATTATATTAGTTTCAGGTGTACAACATAATGATTTGATATTTGCATACATTGTGAAATGATCACCACAATAATTCTAATTATCATCCATCACCTTACATAGTTACAAATTTTTTTTATGATGAAAACTTTTAAGGTATGCTTTCTTAGCAACTTTCAAAATGTACTATAGTATTATTAACTATAGTCAACATGCTGTACATTACATCCCCATGACATTTATTTTATAACAGGAAGTGTGTACCTTTTGACTTCCTTCACTCATTTCACCCCCCACCCCCCTTCCCTCTGATAACCACCAATCTGCTCTCTATACCTCTTAGTGAGATCATATGGTATCTGTCTTTCTTTATTCTGACTTATGTCACTTAGCATAATGACCTCAAAGTCCATCCATGTTGTCACAAATGGCAAGATTTCATATATATATATATATATATATATATATATATATATATATATATATATATATATATATATCACCTATTTGTTATTCATTCATCCTTTAAGGGAAAGCTCAGGTTGTTTCCATATTTTGGCTAATGTAAATAATGCTGCAGTGAATATGGAAGTGCATATATCTTTTCAAATTAATGTTTGTGTCTTCTTCAATTAAATCTCCAGAAGTGGAATTTCTGGGTCACATTGTACATCTATTTTTAAATTTTTTGAAAAACCTCTATAATGTTTTCCATAATAATAATGCACAAGGATTCCCCTTACTTCACATCCTCATCAACACTTGTTATTTCTTGTATTTTAGATAATAGCCATTCTAATGGGTATGAGGTCATATCTCACTGTGGTTTTGATTTGCATTTCCTTGATGATTAGTGATGTTGAGCATATTTTCATGTGCATGTTGTCCACCTGAATGTCTTCTTTGGAAGAATACGTATTCAGGTCTTCTGTCCATTTTTCATTGGAATATTGGTTTGTTTTTTGCTGTTGAATTTTATGAGCTCTTTATATATTTTGGATATTAACATCTTATCAGATATATGATTTGCAAATACTTTCTCCAATTCAGTAGATTGCCTTTTCATTGTATTGATGATTTCCTTTGTGGTGCAGAAGCTTTTTAGTTTGATGTAGCCCCACTTATTTATTTTTGCTTTTGTTGCCTTTGGAGTCAGATCCAAAAAATCATTTCTAAGAGTGAAGTCAAGTAACTTACCACCTAGATGTTTTATGATTTCAGGTCTTACATTCAAGTATTTAATCCATTTTAAGTTAAATTTTGTGTATGGTGTAAGATAATGGTCAGTTTTATTCTTTTTTGTGTGGCTGTCAGGTTTACTCAAACACATATATTAAAGACATAGTTCTGTCCCCATTATGTATTTCTGCATCCTTTGTCAAAACTTAATTGACTATATATGCATGGGTATATTTCTGTGCTCTCTATTCTGTTTCTTTGAGCTATATGACTGTTTTTATGCCAATTCCAATTTTGATTAGCATAGCTTTGTAATATAGTTTGAAATCAGGGAGTATGGTGCCTCTAACTATGTTCTTCTTTCTCAAGCTTGCTTTGACTATTCAGGGTCTTTTGTGGTTCCATACAAATTTTAGAATTGTTTGCTGTATTTCTGTGAAAAATGCCATTGGAATATTGATAGGGATTGCACTGACTCTGTGGATTGCTTTGGGTAGTATGGCCATTTTCATAATATTAATCTTCCAACATATACACATGGAATATCTTTCCATTTATTTGTGTCTCCTTTAATTTATTTCGACAGTGTCTTAGAGTTTTAAGTGTATGTATTTCACCTCCTTGATTACATTTATCACTAAGTATTTTATTATTTTTGATTTAATTGTAAATGGTATTTTATTCTTCATTTCTTTTCTGATAGTTCATTGTTAGTCTATAGAAACACATAGACATTTTCATATTGATTTTGTATCCTGCAGCTTTACTGAATTTATTTATAAGTTCTAACATTTATTTGGTGAAATTTTTAGGGTATTCCATATATAAAATCTTGTCAGCTGTCAATAGTGACAGTTTTACTTCTTCCTTTCCAATTTAGATGCCTTTTATTTCTTTTTCTTGCCTAAATGCTCTGCCTAGGACTACCAGTACTATTTTGAATAAAGAGAACTAGAGCGAGTATCCTTGTCTTGTTCCTGACCTTAGAGGAAAACTTTCAGCTCTTCACCATTGAGTACAATATTAGCTGTGGGCTTGTCTTATATAGCTTTTATTTTGTTGATATAGTTCCCTCTATACCCAGTTTGTTCAGTTTTTATCATAAATGGATGTTGAATTTCTTCAGATGCTTTTCCTGTATCTATTGAGATGATCATATGTTTTTTGTTCTTCATTTTGTTAATATGGTGTATCACATTGATTGATTTCCAGATGGTGAACCATCCTTGCATCCCTGGAATAAATTCTAATTGATCATGGTTTATTATACTTTTATTATATTGTTGAATTTGGGTTGCTAATATTTTTGAGCATTTTTTCATCTGTATTCTTCGTATATTGGCCTGTAATTTTATTTTCTTGTGGTGTCCTTTTCTGGTTTTGGTATCAGGGTAATCCTGGCTCTGTAAAATTAGTTTAGAAGCATTTCCTCCTCTTCAATTCTTTGGAAAAGATTGAGAGATGTTGTTATTAATTCTTTTTTCAATGTTTGGTAGAAGTCATCAGTAAAGCCATCTGGTCTGGTCCTGAAATTTTAATGTTGAAGTGTTTTTGATTACTGATTCAGTCTCCTTACTAGTAAAGGTCTATTCATGTTTTCAATTTCTTCATGATTCAGCTTTATAGGCTGTATGATTTTAGGAATTTATCCATTTTTCTAGGTTGTTCAACTTTATGACATGTAATTGTTCAGAATCTCTTATTATCCTTTGTATTCTTTGGAAACAGTTGTAATATATCCTCTTTCATTTCTGATTTTATTTTTTGGAGCCCTCTACTTTTCTTGGTGAGTCTAACTAAGAGTTTATCAAATTGGTTTATCTTTTCAAAAAACAAGATGCTAGATTTCTTGAACTTTTTAATTGTCTTTTTAGTCTCTATTTGATTTATTTTCACTCCCATCTTCGTTATTTCTTTCTTCTAACTTTGGGCTGCATTTTTTTCCCCTAGTTCCTTGAGATGTAAAGTCTGATTGTTTATTTGCTATTTTTCTTGTTTCTTGAGGTAGGAATATATTACTATGGACTTACCTCTTAGAACTGCTCTTGCTGTATCCCATACACATTGGTATGTTATATTTCCATTTTCATTTGTGTCAAGGCTATTCTTGATTTCTCCTTTGAATTCTTCTTTGACCCATTGGTTGTTCAATAATATGCTGCTTAATCTCTACATATTTGTAAAATTTTCAATTTTCTTCTTGTATTTGATTTCTAGTTCCATAAGATTGTGGTCAAGAAAGATGCTTGATGTGATTTGAATCTTCTTAACTTATTAAGATTTCTTTGGTGGATATGTTAGGCCACATATGATCTATCCTGGAGAATACTTCATGTGCATGTCAGAAGAATGTGTCTTCTGCTGCTTTTGGATGAAATATTCTGTGTATATCTGTTAATTTCATCTGGTCCAATGTGTTGTTTAAGGTCAGTGTTTCCTTATAGATTTTTTTGTCTGGATGATCTATCCATTGATTTAAGTGTGGTATTAAAGTCCTCTACTATTATTATATTGCTCTCTCTCCCTTTATGTCTGTTACTATTTGCTTATATATTTATGTGTTCTTATCTTGGGTGCATAAATACTTACCAGTGTTATATACTCTTGGTGGTTTCAACCCTTTATCATTGTGTAATGCCCTTATTTACCTTTTATTACAGTCTTTGTTTTAAAGTCTATTTTGTCTGAGATAAGCATAGCTACCTCGGCTTTCTTTTGGTCCCCATTTGTATGGAACATCTCTTTCCATCCCTTCACTTTTAGTCTGTGTGTGGTCTAAAACCTTAAGTGAGTCTCTTGTAGGCAGCATATAGATGTGTCATGTTCTTTTCTCCATTCAACCACAAAGTCTTTTGATTGGAGCATTTAGTCAATTTACATTTACAGTAATTATTGATAGTTATACTTATTGTCATTTTGTTAACTGTTTTCTGGCTGTTTTGTAGTTCCTCTCTGTTCTTTTCTTCTCTTGTTCTCTTCCTTTGTGGTTTGATGACATTTTTTGACATATACTGAGATTACTTTCTCATTATCTTTCATGTGTCTACTATTGGTTTTTGCTTGTAGCTACCACGGAGCTCACATAAAATAACCTACATTTATTAAGTCTACTAACAACTTAAGTTTGAATGCATTCTAAAACAATACATTTTCCTCCCCCTCACCTTTGTTTTGATGTCATATTTTACCTCTTTTTATCTTGTGTATCCCTAATGATTGTAATTATAGTTATTTTTACTACTTTTGTCTTTTAACTTTCACACTATCTTTATAGGTGATTAATCTACTACATTTACTATATATTTACCTTTACCAGTGAGATCTATACTTTCATGAGTTTCTTCATTACTAAGTAATGTCCTTCCCTTTTCAGGTTAACAAATTACCTTTAACATTTCTTGTAAGACTGGTTTTATGGTGATGAACTCCTTTAGCTTTGCTTGTCTGGAAAGCTCTTTATCTCTACTTCAATTATGAGTGATTATTTTCCCAGGTAGAGTAGTCTTGGTTGGAAGATTTTTCCTTTCAGCACTTTGAATATATTGTGCCACTCTCTGTTGCCTTGCAAAATTTCTAATGGAAAAATCTGCTCATAGTCTTATGGAAGTTTCTTTGTACATAAAAGTAGTTTTATCTTTCTGCTTTTAAAATTATATCTTTATATTTAACTTCTGCCATTTTAATTATAATATGTCTTGGTGTGAATCTCTTTGGGTTCTGCTTATTTGGAATTCTCCTGGCTCCTTGGATCTGATGTCTGATTCCATCTTTGTGTTAGAGAAATTTTCAATTATTATTGCTTCAAATAATTTTTCTTCCCCTTTCTCTCTCTATTCTTCTGGACCCCCTACAATGTGAATATTCTTATGCTTGATGTTGTCTCATAAGCCTCTTAAGTATCTTCACTTTTGATTTTTGTTTTCTTTTTGCTATTCTGATTGGGTGAGCTCCACTGCCTTATCTTTAACATCAGTGATCCTTTCTACTGTTTTATCTAGTCTACTGTTGAACCCTTCTAGAGTATTTTTCAATTGAGTTATTGTATTATTCATTTCTGATTGGTTCTTTTCTATATTTTCTATCACTTAAAAAAAAAACTTCTCGTTATATTCATCCATTCTTCTGCTAAATTCAGTGAGCATCTTTATGACCATTTCCTTGAATTCTTTATCAGGTAAATGAATGATCTCCACTTCATTAATGCTTTTTTCTGAGGTTTAACCTTGTTCTTTTGCTTAGAACATATTCCTTTGTTCCCTCATTCTGCTTACCTCTCTGTGTTTGTTTCTATGTATTCTATGAACCAGCTAGCTACCCTTCCAGTCTTGAAGAACTGGCCTTATGTAGGAGATAAACCTTATCATTCCACCTTGCCTTAGCCCTTGATAGTCTCATGAACTTTTGTGATTGTCCAAGCAGCTTATTTTATTTTATTTTATTTTAAATTGCTTTCAGTTTTTGAGGGTGTGCCAAGACCTGTCAGTGTCCCAAAGGGAAGTTTCTTAGTCAGTACCTATTTTCAGCCTGATTGGTAGCCCAATTCTCAGGCATAAGCTTTTGAAGTATGCAAATATATATAGACATGTGGGACCACACTTGTAAACCTTGCTGACCTCCATACTAGGTGGGCTGTTAAAGTCACCTACTATTACTGTATTACTGTTGATTTCCCATTTTATGGCTGTTAGCATTTGCCTTATGTATTGAGGTGCTTCTATGTTGGGTGCATAGATATTTACAATTGTTATATCTTCTTCCTGGATTGATCCCTTGTTCGTTATATAGTGTCCTCCCTTGTCTTTTATAATAGTCCTTATTTTAAAGTCTATTTTGCCTGATATAAGGATTGCTACTCCAGCTTTCTTTTGTTTTCCTTTTGCATGGAATATCTTTTTCCATCCCCTCACTTTCAGTCTGTATGTGTCCTTATGCCTGAAATGGGTTTCTTGTAGACAACATATATATGGGCCTTGTTTTTGTATCCATTCTGCCAATCTGTGTCTTTTGGTTGGGGTATTTAATCCATTTACATTTAAGGTAATAGTCAATATGTCTGTCCCTATTACCATTTTCTTAATTGTTTTGGGTTTGTTTTTGTAAGTCTTTTCCTTCTCTTGTGCTTCCTGCCTAGAGAATTTCCTTTAGCATTTGTTGTAAAGCTGGTTTTGTGGTGCTGAATTCTCTTAAATTTTGCTTATCTGTAAAGCTTTTGATCTCTCTGTCGAAGTTGAATGAGATCCACGCTGGGTAGAGTTATCCTGTTTGTAGATTTTTCCCATTCATAATTTTACATATATCTTGCCACTCCCTTCTGGCCTGTAGAATTTCTAGTGAAAGATTAGGTATTAACTTTATGGGGATTCCCTTGTATGTTTTTGTTGCTTTGCCCTTGCTGCTTTTAATATTTTTTCTTTGTGTTTAATTTTTGTTAGCTTGATTAACATGTGTCTCAGCATTTTTCTCCTTGGATTTATCCTGTATGGGACTTTCTGTGCTTCATGGACTTGACTATTTCATTTCCCATGTTGGGGAAGTTTTCAACTATAATCTCTTCAAATATTTTCTGAGACCCTTTCTTCTTTTCTTCTTCCTCTGGGATGCCTATAATTCAAATATTGGTTCATTTGATGTTGTCCCAGAGGTCTCTGAGACTCTCCTCCATTCTTTTCATTGTTTTTTCTTTATTCTGCTCTGGGGCAGTTATGTCTGCCATTCTATCTTCCAGCTCACTTATCTGTTCTTCTTCAGTTATTCTGTCATTGATTCCTTCTAGAGTATTTTAAATTTCAGTTATTTTGTTGTTCATTACTGGTTTTTTGCTCTTTAGTTCTTCTAGTTCCCTGTTAAACATTTCTTGTATTTTCTCTATAATATTTCCAAGATTTTGTATCATCTTTACTTTCATTACTCTGAATTGTTTTTCAGGTGCGTTGCCTATTTCCTCTTCATTTATTTGGTCTTGTGTGTTTTTATCTTGCTCCTTTACCTGTAAGATTTTTCTCTGTCTTCTCATTTTGTCTAGTTCACAGTATTTGAGGTCTCCTTTCCCTAGGTTGAAGGGTCATAGCTCCTCTTGCTTCTGTTTTCTGCCCCTGGTGATGGGGTTGGTCCAGTATCTTGTGTAGGCTTCTTGATGGGAGGGATTGGTGCCTGCGTTCTGGTGAGTGGAGCTGAGTCTTTTCCCTCTGATGAGCAGGGCCTTGTCAGGTGGTGTGTTTTGGGGTGTCTGTGAGCTTAGTATGACTTTAGGTTGTCTGTGTGCTGATGGGTGGGTTTGTGTTCCTGTCTTGATTGTTGTTTAGTGTGAGGCATCCAGCACTGGGAGCTGCTGCCAGTTGGGTCTTGGATTCAGATAGAGGCTTATGTTAGAACTCTCAGTGATTAAACTTCCATGGGGCCAAGAATTCTCCAGTGGTCCAGCATCCTGGACTTGGTGCTCCCATTCCAGAGCCTCAGGCCCAACTTCTTGTTGAGGGACCAAGACCCCACAAGTCACTCATCCTGGCAATAAAGGGGATTAAAAAGAAGAAGACTAACAAAACCCCAGACAAGTGGCAAAAAGTAAAATCAAATAAACAGAAACAAGGAAACACACACACACACACAAAAGAAACAAAAACAGAACCAAATAAGTGAAATAGCAAGAGAACAACCAGACAAACAAAAGAACCCAAGAATGAAATCAAACAATTAAGAAGAAAGTTGACAAAAAACCGAAAACCATAAAACAAAACCAAAGCAGAGTGCCAACTGAAGAATGAAGCAAAGAAACAAAACAAACTGACAAAAATGATATAAAAAAGAAAAAAGTAAAAGAGAAACGTGATAGAAGACTGAACAATACAAAAGCAATGTAGAAACAGAAATATAAAAAAATAGGAAACATATTAAAGAAAAAAAAACAAACAAAACCCTGCAGAAATTGTAAAAACAAAATCAAACAATCAAAACCAGAAACAAGGAAACACACACACACATAAAAGAAACAAAACCAGAGCCAAAGAAAACAAAAGACAAGAGGACAACCAGACCAATAGAAGAACTCAATAGTGAAATCAAACAATTAGGATTAAAAATAACAAAAACACATAACCTAAAAACAAAACCAAAGCAGTGTGCCAACTGATGAAGTAAGGAAGGAAACAGAACAAAATATAAGAATGATTAAAAAATAATAATAATAAAATAAAAAGGTGAAAAAACACAGGACAACAGAAAAGCAAAGTAGAATGGGAATATAAAAAAAAAGAAAAATATATTAAAGAAAAAGAGGAAGAAAAAAATAAGGAAAAAGAGCCCAGAAGAACAGAAAAGCAAAGTAAAAATAGAAATATATAAAAAATGAAAATAGAAATATGTTATAAAACATGGAGATCCCAAAAGACTAAATTAAAAAAAACCCCTAAAACAACAAGAAACAAACAACAAATAGAAAAAAACCACAAAGAAAATCTAGAACCAACAACAGAATGAATCAAAACATAATAAACTTAATAGTAATAATTATGTTTCCCTGGGGTCTCTGCTGTAAGTGTCCTTGTACACACTGTGAGCCCACCTCCGCCTCCCCAAGAGGCTATCCTCTGCCTCTGGGCTGGTCTCTAGACCTGCTGTCGTCTTTCTGGGCACCACTCAGACTCTGATCTGGCCAAATTCCTATGTGTGCTTGCCCCCAAAGTCCACAGCTGCCAGAGCTAGACCATTTTTATTTGTGGGAGCACTTATTGTCTACTCAGATATTACATAGACACAGGGTCTACCTAGCTGATCACGGGGATTTAATCTGCAGCTTGTAAAGCTGATGGAAAGATTTTCAATCTTCTTCCTTAATCACCCCATCCCTGGGGCTCCACTCTGGTTTTATCCCCACCTCTGTGTGTGGTCCACCCACAGGAGTCTGGTCCTGATGCCATCTTGGAGCTCTTGGGTCTGTCCCTGGGAGAACCGGGTGCAGAGGTTTTGGATTGTAGGAGCCTAGGTGGCTCCAAATGCTCAAGGAATCTGGTGGCCATGGTGCAAGAGATATGGCCCTAGTGAGGTCCTTTTCTGGCACCCAGCATAAGGCACATGAGGGCCAGCCCTGGGTGGGGTTTTTCTGGCACCAAGCAGCAGGCATGCTAGGGCCAACCGTGAGAGGGCTTTCTTTCATTTTTTTTTTTAATTGCCCTGAAGCCAGTGCAGGAGGCCCAGCTCTGGGGGGGCTTTTTTTTATTGCTCAGTAGCCCATGCACAAAAGCCAGCCCTGAGCAGGCTTCTTTTATTGTTGTTGGCACCGGCATGTGGGGAAAGAGAGGTTACAATAGTGGCTCCTCTCCCTGCGTGTGACTCAGCAGTAGCACCCAACTTCCATGGCAATCCAGTCTTCCTCCATAGGCATTCCCTGCTGCAGATTTCCTCCCTCCTGTCCCCTCAGTCCTTCTCCCCACAGCCCACAGCAGTTCTTGCTCTGGACTTGTTCTCCAATCCCCACATACCAGCTCCCAGCCCCCTTGCACACCTGTGAACACATGTCCCAGTCCAGGGCACGTAGGGCCATGGTATGGACAGTCTGTGTATTTCTCACTCTGTCCTGTCTGCCACAGATCGGCCACTTCACCTTCTTCCAACGGCTTCAAATGCTTCCCTTCTGTCCCAATTGATTTCCCTGTTGGAGAGGGGGTTTCTCCATCAGAGAGGGGGTTTCCCTGAATTCAGGAATCTCTCCTCTGCTTTAGCTTCCTCACCCCGGGGCACACGACCCATCCTGCTTCCTCTCCTCCTCCTTCTCCCTTCTTTTTTCTGTCCTACCCTGTTATGCAGGGATCTTTATAGTCCTTTCCATGTCCAAGGTCTTCTGCTAGTTTTCAGCCAGTGTTCTGTGAGAATTGTTGCATCTATAGATGAACTCCTGATGCATCCATGGAGAGAGATAAACTCCACATCCACCTACTCCTCCACCTTCTTGAATCTCCCTCAGCTATTATTTCTTTAAATAAGTTTTCCACCTGTTTCTTCTCCTTCTAGTACTCGCATGATGTAAATGTCCATTCATTTGATGTTGTCCCATAAAGCACATAAGTTTTCTTCACTCTTTTTCATATATATATATATATATATTTCCTTTAACTGGCTAATTCCAATGACCTATCTTTAGGTTCACTGATTTCTTTTTCTGTATGATCAAGTCTAATATTGAAGCTCTCTATTGAAATTTTCAGTTCTGTCATTATATTCTTCAGCTCCAAGATTTCCATTTAGTTCTTTTTTATTATTTCTCTTTTTAAATTAAATTTCTCATTATATCCATTCATTGTTCTCCTGATTGTGTTTAATTGCCTATTTGTGTTCTCTTACATTTCACTGAGTTTCTTTAAGATGATTAGTTTAAATTCTTTGTCATACAAGTTGTGGATCTCCTTTGGTTGGGGGAGGCTGTTACTGGAGCTTCATTAGTTTCCTCTGGTGGTGTCATTTTGCCTGAGTCTTCATTACCCATGTAACCTTGTGTTGTTGTCTGTGCATTTGAAGGAGCAAACATCTCTTCCAGTCTTCAGAGACTTGTTTCAACAGGTAAAGAACTTCTCTTGTTGATTACCTGGACTGCTGAGATTACCTCCAAACTCTCAGTCATGCTGGGTTGTAGCCAGGTAATGAAGTTCTTGCTGGATCTGCCTTTGGGTACACATGTGGGAGGCTTGGATCCTGTCTGGTCCCCAGGTGGACAGGACAACATCCAGGACCTTGTTCAGTAGAGTGGTGCTCCATGGACTTGGATGGGCATGTCTCTTGGTGGATCTCTCAGTGAGAAAACTGTTCATGGATCATGGCTGTGAGGCTTTGGAGCCAAATCACAGATTCCTATCAGGATTTTCTGTCAGACTGAGGCTGGCTGACCTACCATCTGAGGTATTGACAGGGGCATGTTTTACATGGGGTCTTGGAGTACCAGGAATGCTGAGGACTGTGGCTGAAGAGATTCACAGACACAAGTGTCTCCATTGGGTCCCTGGGCCAGCAGGCCTTGTTGCAGACTGCAGGTTGTAGGGTCTGCAGCCCAGTTATAAAGCTGTTTCAGATTCTACAATCAGACCGTGTTTGGTGAACTTACCTCTTGTGGCTCCCACACCATGTCTGAGAAGGTCTGGAGCTGGATAATGGGCCACTGCAAGGCCTACAGCTGGGACCAACGTCTCCAAGCCTATAACCCAAGGTAAAGTTGGGCTCTGCTCCTATTGAATCCCTTGGTGTATGGCGCTGTTAGCAAGACCAAGGCCAAACAGGACTATAGCTGAGTCCATACACGGGTACAGAGCTGTTTCTGGGTCAGCAGCTGGGACCATGATCAACAGATTTGCCACCTCAGCACATTTAAGCCTGCCTTCTCAAAATAGCTCTCTGCAGTCTTGGACTCCATCAGGATTGGACAATTTCCCGCCTTGACCCCAAAGATATCATAAAGTCACTTTTGTCTATGGATGACTGCCAAATTTTTCTTGCAGAGAGGAGATATAAATGAGGGAACCACTTATTCTACCATTTTTCTGATGTCCTGCAATTCACCATATTTTCATGTTTATTGGCTATGTATGTTTACTCTTTTGTGAAATATCCAATCAAATCTTTTGCCCATTTTTTTCTTTTTTTCTGTTGGTTTGTACTTGTTCTTTGTATTAATATATTCTAGGTACTATACCTTTGAGGTTACGCATGTTTCAAATATCTTCTCCCAGTTTATGGCTTGTCTTTTCACTTTCTTCGTGGTTATCTTTATTTTGACATAGAATTTATCAATCTTTTCCTTTCTGGCTAGTGCTTTTAGTGTATTGTTTAAGACATCCTTCATTATCCCAAGATCAGAAAATTGTTCTCCAGTGTTTTATTCAATTTTTTTTAAATTTTGCATTTCCTATTTGTTATTAATCCATTTGATTTTTTGCATAAAATAGGACAGATATCTAATTTTATTTTTCTCCAAAGGGATAATCAATTTTTCCAGCACCATTTATTGAGTAGTTGCTGTTTCTCCACCTTTCTGCAATGCCACTTCTATCATATATCAAAGTTCCATTTATGCATGTATCAGTTTTTGGATGCCCTATTTTGTTGATTAATTTGTCTATCATTGTACCTGTTTAAGAAAACAGGCACTTTGAAATGCCTGAGCCTAATAGAACACTTTAACTGTACTAAGAAATAAGATTAAATTTCTTCAGATGTTGTTAACTGTAAATAAAATCATCCTCCAGCATAGATACTTGATTTCTGTCCTAAGTGCTACTACCTACTCCATACCTCTCATTAGCCATTCAGGTGTTGCAAGTAAGATACATATTTCTGTAAGGTATTTTTCAGGTACATTTAAATTTGTTTCCACTTAATGCTTAGAAAGGAGCCCCATTTGGGCAGTGGTGACATGAAAAAAGCTAATTCAGCAGAGGTGAGACTGCTATTCTTAGAAAAACCTTCTTGCAAGGTTGGGCCTTGGCTGAAGTCTGGGAACTTGACTTACCTCTGTTCACTAAGTGATCATGAGTGGCTCATTGTACTTATAGTGCTTATACAAATGGTGTGGTTTGTACCGAACACCTGATTTCCTTCTGGAAATCTGGAATTTTGATATGGGCTAGGCAGAGAATGGCTACATAACCAATCCCCAATAAAAACCTAGTAGGCTGAGTCTCTAAAGGGCCTCTTTGGACAGAAAAATCATATACATGTTGCTGCATTTCTGTTGCTGGTGGAGGAGTGTACTCTGTATGATCCTTCACAGGAAGAACATAAGAGCATAAGGAAGCCTGCACATGGATTCCTCCAGAATCTGCTTGTGTCATTTTATTTAATAATTCTGCTGTGTATTCTTACTACTTTAATAAATCTTAGCCACGAGTACAACTATATGTTGAGACCCATGAATCCTAGCAGGACCCACAACCCCAACACAGGTGGTATTACTCTGCTTCTTATGCTGCTGCTTGGATCAATATGATGCTTTGCTTCTTTTCCTGAGAGCCACATTATAGCACAAGGTGCCAGAGTTTCTTAGTTGTACTGAATAAGCTACACAAAATGTTGATTTTGTCATTTTCAACTAATTATTTTTGAAAAATATAACTGAATTATTTTCTATTTAATTTTGGAATACAAATATCTACATAATGTGGGAGGATAGATTTGATGATTTCTCAATTCTTTACTGTTCTAAGATTTTGAAATTCTACAATTATAGTGAGTCAAATGTTGACTCCTCTGGGGTTTGGCGCAGATATTATTAGAAGACACATGCTTTGTGTCATAAATGAGATCAAACAGTAAAGAACATGGACTTTGCCCTCATTCCTTGATCAAAAACCAAAGAGATAGATGGCTTACAGAAATAATTATTTCTATATTATAATAATAAGATCACATAGATAAACAGATAATTATACACATCAAGCTAGAGACTTCCAGAGCTTAAAAGAGTCATATCATATCATATGATATCACTTACATGTGAAATCTAAAAAAAGGTACAAATGAACTTATTAACAAAACAGAAATTATCACAGATGTAGAAAACAAACTTATGGTTACTGGGGGGGTGGAGAAGGGGAAGGACAAATTGGGAGATTGGGATTGACATACACACTATTATATATAAAATAGATAACTAATAAGGACCTATTGTATAGAGTCTTCTCAATACTCTATAATGTCTTATATGAGAAAATAATTGTAAAAAGAGTAGGTATATGTATATGTATAACTGATTCACTTTGCTGTACAGCAGAAACTAACACAACATTTGAAGTCAACTATACTCCAATAAATTATTTTTTTTAATTTTTAAAAAAGAGTCATATCATCCAGTCCAGTGCTCTTGCCTAATTATCTCCACTGACTAGACAAACTACATTTTTATTTATCTGAGGTTTAAATATAATAATGATGATACCACCTTATATTGGTATAAGTTATTATAGTTTTAAAGGCACTTTGTTGTACATCAAAAGAAACAGTATTGTATGGTAATCAAGGTATAATCTTTGAAGTCCGGCAGATATAGGGTCAAACCCTGCCTCTAACACTTATCACATATATGACTTGGATGAATAATTTGATATCACTTGATTTCCCCATCTGCTAATTTGGGGCTAAAAATACAAAACTCGTAAAGTTATTGTGAATTTAAATTAGAACATGCACAGAATCACACACACACACACACACATACTCATTGATTATCATAAAGCAGACTCTCAATGAATAGTCTTTGATGTAGGATAGACAGCTATTAACTTTCCTGTTTTACAGATTAGTAAACCAGAAATATTAAGTTATTTGCCTAAGATTAGGTAATAAAGTTGAATTTACTAGGCTGCTACTGGATTGCAAATTTTCCATCTTTTCATAAAAGTTTCTATTAAATCAATGATAAGATGATAGTTGAATTATTTTGTGTGAGGTGTTCTGTTCTTATAATCTTTTTAACAACTTTATTGGAGTATAATTGCTTTACAATGGTGCATTAGTTTCTGCTTTATAACAAATTGAATCAGTTATACATATACATATGTTCCCATATCTCTTCCCTCTTGCATCTCCTTCCCTCACACCCTCCCTATCCCACCCCTCTAGGTGGTCACAAACCACCTAGCGGATCTCCCTGTGCTATGCGGCTGCTTCCCACTAGCTATCTATTTTAGGTTTTGTAGTGTATATATGTCCATGCCACTCTCTCACTTTGTCACAGCTTACCATTCCCCATCCCCATATCCTCAAGTCCATGCTCTAGTAGGTCTGTGTGTTTATTCCTGTCTTACCCCTAGGATCTTCATGACCATTTTTTTACTTAGGTTCTATATATATGTGTTAACATACAGTATTTGTTTTTCTCTTTCTGACTTACTTTACTCTGTATGACAGACTCTAGGTCCATCCATCTCACTACAAATAACTCAATTTTGTTTCCTTTTATGGCTGAGTAATATTCCATTGTATATATGTGCCACATCTTCTTTATCTGTTCATCTGTTGATGGACACTTAGGTTGCTTCCATGTCCTGGCTATTGTTAATAGAGCTGCAATGAATATTTTGGTACATGACTCTTTTTGAATTATGGTTTTCGCAGGGTATATGCCCAGTAGTGGGATTCCTGGGTCCTATGGTAGTTCTATTTGTAGTTTATTAAGGAACCTCCATATTGTTCTCCATAGTGGCTGTATCAATTTACATTCCCACCAACAGTGCAAGAGTGTTCCCTTTTCTCCACATCCTCTCCAGCATTTATTGTTTCTAGATTTTTTGATGATGGCCATTCTGACTGGTGTGAGGTGATATCTCGTTGTAGTTTTGATTTGCATTTCTCTAATGATTAATTATGTTGAGCATTCTTTCATGTGTTTGTTGGCAATCTGTATATCTTCTTTGGAGCAATGTCTATTTAGGTCTTCTGCCCATTTTTGGATTGGGTAGTTTGTTTTTTTGTTATTGAGCTGCATTAGCTGCTTGTAAAATTTGGAGATTAATCCTTTGTCAGTTGCTTCATTTGCAAATATTTGCAAATATTTTTTGCAAATATTTTCTCCCATTCTGAGCGTTGTCTTTTGGTCTTGTTTATGGTGCAAAAGTTTTGAAGTTTCATTAGGTCCCGTTTGTTTATTTTTGTTTTTATTTCCATTTCTCTAAGAGGTGGGTCAAAAAGGATCTTGCTGTGATTTATGTCATAGAGTGTTTTGCCTATGTTTTCCTCTAAGAGTTTGATAGTGTCTGGCCTTACATTTAGGCCTTTAATCCATTTTGAGCTTATTTTTGTGTATGGTGTTAGGGAGTATTCTAATTTCATACTTTTACATGTACCTGTCCAGTTTTCCCAGCACCACTTATTGAAGAGGCTGTCTTTTCTCCTCTGTATATTCTTGCCTCCTTTATCAAAGATAAGGTGACCATATGTGTGTGGGTTTATTCTTTTATTTTTTGTAACAAATGTGTTAAGTGGTCATTTCAGTACCAACATCCATGACTCACTTAGTTCCTGAGTGGTCCATAATGAGCATTCTTCAGTATAATCAAGTCTTCATTCCTTTTAAGTTGTGACAGAGAATAATCATTTTGGTTTAGAGGTTTTTTGGTGCCTCTAGATATGTACCTCTAACCTGACAATTGCATTTGAAAATTTTAATTGAAGCAGATCTTTCATGTCCCATGATGTGTGCTTGGGAGATCTGATCCATTCTCCATAGTAGGTATGTTCATAGGCCTGTGGTAAATGGTAGTTTCACCTTTGAAACTCTGATATGGGAAAGATAAACAGAGAAAAGAATATAAAGATGAATGAAAAGTTATTTCAGATCAGATTTTGCCTTTTCAATATTGATCAATATTACTGCTCTTAGACTTGGGAAATATATTTTGTTTTGGTTTCAATTAGATGAAGAAACGGTTTGATGTAAGAAAATATGTCTCAACCTTAGAATTTGTTTTAAAAATCTAACATTTGACTTCAGCTCAGGATTCATCAAGTGAAATTTGTCCATTTTTGTCCTTGGCTTTTGGTTCAGTTATGTTCATATCCTCGAGATAATAAAACTTTCCTGTACTTTGAAAGCCTACAAAATACTAGTATTTTATTGGATCCTAAAGTGGTACATTCCTTTGATCATAAAGCTACCTACCCATATCAGTGCCCACAGAGTAACCACCATTGCTTTTATGATTAACGTAATCTAAATATCTTGGGAAAATGACGTTTCCTTGAATTTAGTTAATTAATAGTCAGAAAGGTAGAAAATTACTCATTCAACCATAAAAAAACAGTCTAAAATAACTGACAACATGTTTCTTCTCTTCCTTTCACTATAATTCCTCTAAAATGATAGTGACTTAATGCATAGTGAGCCACATGTATCATAGCCACAACTCATTTGCAAAAAGGAACATTATTGATATAATAAATTTTGTCCTCATACTACAGGATGCTTGTGTTAATATTCTCATTTTGTTTCTCAGCTCTGACCTTAGGGTATAGTCTTAGGTATAGGAAATATTTTGTGTGCTTCTTGCCACATATACTCAGAATTCCCTATCTTTGTCTCTTCTACCATTCTGTTCTTATCCTTATAATTGCTATATTAGTCAGGCCTTGAAGGTTATATTTTTCATTATCAATAAATTTTAACACTTTACCTAGCCAACATAGCCAACAACTTCTAGCCAACAACTAGCCAACAACTTCTCTTAGTTGTGCCAAAAGGAAATGTGATTTACATGTCAATAAATATTTTTCCTTGGGTTTTTATTTGTCCCTTCCTTTAAATCATTGGTAGATATAGGTTACGGGAATTAAGGTGTGACTGATTTGATACTCCTTAGCTGCAAGGAGTTGATGAACCCTTCATATGCCTGATATTTCTTCCTAAATGGAATAATTTATATGTCCCACAGAGAAAGATTACAGGCCCACAGGAGCTGGAGTTGGGGCCCTTGACATTGTGGATGTGTTATGAAAGTACTGTACCTCAGTGTATACAGGGAGGAGGAAAATAGTTTAAGACATTACCCTCTGTTTAACAATTTTTTCTGACACTTACATTCCATCACTCTAGAATCACAATTTCCCTAAGGCATTGACGTATATTTTTAAATGAAATAAAACCTCCTTTTCAGTGTGGTTGGGAAAGTAAGTTAAATAAATCACCTTATTAATTTAAATAATGATACTTAAAATTTTGTGGCATATTTACTCCAAGAGTCTCAAATTGTTTCACATACCTTTAAACATTTATTTATTTATTATTATTATTTTAATGTGTTATTATTTTATTTTTATTTATTTAATTTTTTAACATCTTTTTTTTTTTTTTCGATACACGGGCCTCTCACTGTTGTGGCCTCTCCCGCTGCGGAGCACAGGCTCCGGACGCACAGGCTCAGCGGCCATGGCTCATGGGCCCAGCCGCTCTGCAGCATGCGGGATCCTCCCGGCACGAACCCGCGTCCCCTGCAACGGCAGGCGGACTCTTAACCACTGCGCCACCAGGGAAGCCCTAATTTTTTTAACATCTTTATTGGAGTATAATTGCTTTACAATGGTGTGTTAGTTTCTGCTTTATAACAAAGTGAATCAGTTATACATATACATATGTCTCCATATCTCTTCTCTCTTGCGTCTCCCTCCCTCACATCCTCCCTATCCCACCGCTCTAGGTGGTCACAAACCATGGAGCTGATCTCCATGTGGTATGCGGCTGCTTCCCACTAGCTATCTATTTTACATTTGGTAGTGTATATATGTCCATGCCGCTCTCTCACTTTGTCACAGCTTACCCTTCCCCCTCCCTGTAGTAAACATTTATTTTTATACTTTCTCCTTGCAAGGCAAATAATAGGCTTGCTTTAAAACACAGATGATATGAGATAAATTTTATTTCTTATCTTTTACTACCTTAGGTATATATTCTAGAATGTGATTTACACAGCACAGTTCATATATAAATATAGTCTCATTTAATCATGACAACAACCCAGGTCAATATTATTATCCTCATCTAATAATAGAGGTCATAGAGATTGAGTGATTTTACTAAGATAGCAGTTTTTAAAAGGGGCAAAGCTGACCCTGAAATCTATGACTTCTGAAACAAATTTCAGTTCCCTTTAGTAAACAACATTTACATCCTGCCATCCCTGCCTAAGAAATAAGAAAGTTGTCACAGAGAAGTAGATTAATACAAGAGGACCACTCAGGACATAAATGTTGGAACTCACTCCACGTTCTAAAATGGTCTTACTTGAAATCTGCAATCTGCCTGTGCTTAAAATTCACATGTTCTATAATCTAAGAAGCTAGTGGGGCAAGTAGGAGGGGGTCACTCTCAATGAAAATATTTATTTTGTTAACAATAGAAGATGAACTTTTGAAATGGTTAGATTAATGGATATAAAGAAAACTCTGTGAGTTGCTGAAGGGAGATGTTAGATTGTGTTCTAGTTAAATCCAGGTTTACCATCATAGCTGTCTCATTGGCATAAGCTATTATAGACAGAAAAACTAATTTTTATCATTGTTCATCCAAATAATATATATAGAATCATTATCTTGTTAGCAGTTGTCAGCTTCTCAAGTAAGAAGGAAAAGTGACATTTTCTAAATAATAAGTAATAGAAGATCCAGAGTAAGTTGGATCAAAGTTTTTTATTGACTGTTTTCCTTCCTTACAGAGTATCCAAAATCATCAATTAGTTTCCAACTTCCTTTCATTGACTTGAGTGAGATAGTGGAAAGGTATAAATTTGAAATTTCAGTTCAGCTCAGTATTGAGTAAATGAACTCTGTCCATTCATTCCTGTATCTCATCTCCCAACTAAATTAAAGGGAGATGAGAATGGCATATCAAAGCCAGCCTTAGTGGTTTTCTAATCCCATTACCCACATTGCTATCAGGAGCACAAAAAAGACCATAATGTAAACAAGTGTTGGTGATTACTGAACTAATTTAATAGCATAAATTATGTCTTGACTAAAAAGCATTAAAGAAAATACAGACCACATTCTGACTAGTATTTGTGTTATTATAATTGATTTATCTGGAGCATGGCTCAATCTGTTTAGTTTAGTGTTTCAGCACAAAGAGAGGACCATTTAGCCATGACAAATGCCAGGAAAAACAGTCCATTTTTTTTGTTCCTTATTGTTATCCAAAAAGTGCTACCACTGAGAGAAAACAAATCTGACAGAGTTCTAATAAAGATTGTCCTAGGCAGAACAGCTTTCTATACTCTCCCCCTCTGATGTATCTTTAGAGGTCAACCTAACTACTGTCTATGAGACTTTTAAGGGATCATGCTATTTATCACTTCAATTCTTTACTGTGTTACTATTTATTACCCTTTAGAGTAAGCCATTGATTTTCAATTAAAGGATATTTCTTCTTTATTTACCAAGAAGAAAATAGAGCTGTGGGGAGAAAAGGACGTTAATTAAAATTAGTAAACTTGAAACTAGTTTTACTACACTTTTATGCAGGACAAGAAACATATTAAGTATTTTATATGTTTGTGGCTTTATTTGCAATTAGCCAGTGTTCATAATGTTATCTTGCATTGTCATAGTAAACTAAGAATGGAGGCTAGTGTTTCCAGTAAGTGGAAAGGGTGACGGACATGGCTCATGCCTTGATTATACTTACTTATATCTAGGCCATTGTTCTCTAGCGAGGTGCAAAATGTACAGTAACCCTTATGTAGGCAAAAAGAGTATTGAAGCAGGGGGAGAAGAAGGGTGAGAGTGAGATAAAAGTACACCATTTCAAAACTCACCGGAAGGAAGTTAGAACATAAAACATGTGTCACAAAATCATGCACACATGGCAGAGGCAAGACCAAATTTTGGTTCTCAGCTTCTTAGTTGCCAAAGAAGAGACCATCAGTTACTTGATTCATAGCCCCAGATGTAAAATTCTTGAATTGCATGGAGTTGGAGATTTTTTTTCATGAGTCTTAGTGAAGAGGATACTTCACGATGTAATAAAAACGTGTCCTCAACACACTCTTTAAAATAAACATGGTGATAAGTTTCATATAACTGTTTCATATGATTAAACTTTTAAAAACTGACACAGATAATTATAAATATTTTAATAAATATAAAGGAAGGAAGATAAAAGGAAAAGCTGCAAGAGCAAATCTTGGTATAGATATAAATGTAAATATATACACCATATATATATATATATATAAATATACATACACCAGATATATATATATGTATATATAAGTGTGTGTATATATATATATATATATATATGCATATATACACACTAAGTAATACACATAGATATAACATTTTACCAAACCTCCACTTTTTTTTTTAGATTGTAAATACACCTTATATTTATTTATTTATTTTTTACATCTTTACTTGAGTATAATTGCTTTACAATGGTGTGTTAGTTTCTGCTTTATAACAAAGTGAATCAGTCATACATATACATATGTTCCCATATCTCTCCCTCTTGCAACTCCCTCCCTCCCACCCTCCCTATCCCACCCCTCTAGGTGGGCACAAAGCACCGAGTTGATCTCCCTGTGCTATGTTGCTGCTTCCCACTAGCTATCGATTTTACATTTGGTAGTATATATATATGTCCATGCCACTCTCTCACTTTGTCACAGCTTACACTTCCCACTCCATATATCCTCAAGACCATACTCTACTAGCTCTGTGTCTTTATTCCTGTCTTACGCCTAGGTTCTTCATGACATTTCTTTTCTTAGATTCCATATATATATGTTAGCATACAGAATCTGTCTTTATCTTTCTGACTTACTTCACTCTCTATGACAGACTCTAGGCCCATCCACCTCACTACAAATAACTCAGTTTTGTTTCTTTTTATGGCTGAATAATATTCCATTGTATATATGTGCCACATCTTCTTTATCCATTCATGCAGTGATGGATACTTAGGTTGTGTCCATCTCCTGGCTATTATAAATAGAGCTGCAATGAACATTTTGGTACATGACTCTTTCTGAATTATGGTTTTCTCAGGGTATGTGCCCAGTAGTGGGATTGCTGGGTCATATGGTAGTTCTATTTGTAGTGTTTTAAGGAACCTCCATACTGCTCTCCATAGTGGCTGTACCAATTCACATTCCCACCAGCAGTGCATGAGTGTTCCCTTTTCTCCACACCCTCTCCAGCATTTATTGTTTCTAGATTCTTTAATGATGGCCATTCTGAGTGGTGTGAGATGATATCTCATTGTAGCTTTGATTTGCATTTCTCTAATGATTAATGATGTTGAGCATTCTTTCATGTGTTTGTTGGCAGTCTGTATATCTTCTTTGGAGAAATGTCTTTTTAGGTCTTCTGCCCATTTTTGGATTGGGTTGTTTGTTTTTTTGTTATTGAGCTGCATGAGCTGCTTGTAAATTTTGGAGATGAATCCTTTGTCAGTTGCTTCATTTGCAAATATTTTCTCCCATTTTTTTTTTTTTTTTTTTTTTTCTGTGGTACACGGGCCTCTCACTGCTGTGGCCTCTCCCGTTGAGGAGCACAGGCTCCAGACGCGCAGGCTCAGCGGCCACAGCTCACGGGCCCAGCCGCTCCACAGCATGTGGGATCCTCCCGGACCAGGGCACGAACCCGTGTCCCCTGCATCGGCAGGCGCACTCCCAACCACTGCGCCACCAGGGAAGCCCCTTCTCCCATTTTGAGGGTTGTCTTTTGGTCTTGTTTATGGTTTCCTTTGCTGTGCAAAAGCTTTGAAGTCTCATTAGGTCCCATTTGTTTAGTTTTGTTTTTATTTCCATTACTCTAGGAGGTGTGTCAAAAAGGATCTTGCTTTGATTTATGTCATAGTGTTCTGCCTACGTTTTCCTCTAACAGTTTGATAGTTTCTGGCCTTACATTTAGGTCTTTAATCCATTTTGAGCTTATTTTTGTGTAAGGTGTTAGGGAGTGTTCTACTCTCATACTTTTACATGTACCTGTCCAGTCTTCCCAGCACCACTTATTGAAGAGGCTGTCCTTTCTCCACTGTACATTCCTGCCTCCTTTATCAAAGATAAGGTGACCATATGTGAATGGGTTTATCTCTGGGCTTTCTATGCTGTTCCATTGATCTATCTTTCTGTTTTTGTGCCAGTACCATACTGTGTTGATTACTGTAACTTTGTAGTATAGTCTGAAGTCAGGGAGCCGGATTCCTCCAGCTCTGTTTTTCATTCTCAAGAGTGCTTTAGCTATTCGAGGTTTTTTGTGTTTCCATACAAATTGTGAAATTTTTCTAGTTCTGGGAAAAATGCCAGTGGTAGTTTGATAGGGATTACATTGAATCTGTAGATTGCTTTGGGTAGTAGAATTATTTTCACAATGTTGATTCTTCCAATCCAAGAACATGGTATATCTCTCCATCTATTTGTATCATATTTAATTTCTTTCATCAGTGTCTTATAATTTTCTGCATACAGGTCTTTTTTCTCCTTAGGTATGGTTACTCCTAGATATATTACTATTTTTTTTGCAATGGTAAATGGGAGTGTTTTCTTGATTTCACTTTCAG
The DNA here is from genome assembly GCF_964270905.1 of Leucopleurus acutus. Lineage (NCBI taxonomy): Eukaryota > Metazoa > Chordata > Mammalia > Artiodactyla > Delphinidae > Leucopleurus > Leucopleurus acutus. The sequence continues at coordinate 72,782,585 of NC_139148.1, forward strand.
ATTTTTCATCATTAGTGTATAGGAATGCCAGAGATTTCTGTGCATTAATTTTGTGTCCTTCTACTTTACCAAATTCATTGATTAGCTCTAGTAGTTATCTGGTAGCACCTTTAGGATTCTATATGTGTAGTATTATGTCATCTGTTTACTTCTTTTCCAATTTGGATTCCTTTCATTTCCTTTTCTTCTCTGATTGCTGTGGCTAAAACTTCCAAAACTATGTTGAATACGAGTGGTGAGAGTGGGTCACCTTGTCTTGTTCCTGATCTTAGTGGAAATGGTTTCAGTTTTCCACCATTGAAGACGATGTTTCTCTGTGGTTTTGTCATATATGGCCTGTATTATGTTGAGGAAAGTTCCTTCTATGCCTACTTTTTGCAGGGTTTTTATCATAAATGTGTGTTGCATTTTGTCAAAAGCTTTCTCTGCATCTATTGAGATGACCATATGTTTTTTCTCCTTCAATTTGTTAATATGGTGTATCACATTGATTGATTTGTGTATATTGAAGAATTCTTGCATTCCTGGAATAAACCCCACGTGATCATGGTGTGTGATCCTTTTAATGTGCTGTTGGATTCTGTTTGCTAGTATTCTGTTGAGGATGTTTTCATCTATGCTCATCAGTGATATTTGCTGGTAGTTTTCTTTCTTTGTGACATCCGTGTCCGGTTTTCATATCAGGATAATGGTGTCCTCGTAGAATGAGTTTGGGAGTGTTCCTCCTTTTGCTATATTTTGGAAGAGTTTGAGGAGGATAGGTGTTAGCTCTTCTCTGTTTGATAGAATTCACCTGTGAAGCCCTCTGGTCCTGGGCTCTTGTTTGTTGGAATATTTTTAATCACAGGTTCAATTTCAGTGTTTGTGATTGGTCTGTTCATATTTTCTATTTCTTCCTGATTCAGTCATGGCATGTTGTGCATTTCCAAGAATTTGTCCATTTCTTCCAGGTTGTCCGTTTTATTGGCATAGAGTTGCTTGTAGTAATCTCTCATGATCTTTTGTATTTCTGCAGTGTTAGTTGTTACTTCTCCTTTTCCATTTCTAATTCTATTGATTTGAGTCTTCTCCCTTTTTTTCTTGATGAGTCTGGCTAATGGTTTATCAATTTTGTTTATCTTCTCAAAGAACCAGCTTTTAGTTTTATTGATCTTTGCTATAGTTTCCTTCATTTCTTTTTCTTTTATTTCTGATCTGATCTTTATGATTTCTTTCCTTCTGCTGACTTTGGGTTTATTTTTTGTTCTTCTTTCTCTAGTTGCTTTTGGTGCAAGTTTAGGTTGTTTATTTTAGATGTTTCCTGTGTCTTAAGGTAGGATTGTATTGCTATAAACTTCCCTCTTAGAACAGCTTTTGCTGTACCCTATAGGTTTTGGGTCGTTGTGTCTCCGTTGTCATTTGTTTCTAGGTATTTTTTTATTTCCTCTTTGATTTCTTCAGTGATCACTTCGTTATTAAGTTGTGTATTGTGTAGGCTCCGTGTGTTTGTATTTTTTACAGATCTTTTCCTGTAATTGATATCTAGTCTCATAGCATTGTGTTCGGAAAAGATACTTGATACAATTTCAATTTTCTTAAATTTACCAAGGCTTGATTTGTGACCCAAGATATGATCTATCCTGGAGAATGTTCCATGAGCACTTGAGAAAAATGTGTATTCTGTTGTTTTTGGATGGAATATCCTATAAATATCAATTAAGTTCATCTTGTTTAATGTATCATTTAAAGCTTTTTTTTCCTTATTTATTTTCATTTTGGATGATCTGTCCACTGGTGAAAGTGGGGTGTTAAAGTCCCCTACTATGAATGTGTTACTGTCAATTTCCCCTTTTATGGCTGTTACTATTTGCCTTATGTATTGAGGTGCTCCTATGTTCGGTGCATAAATACTTACAATTGTTATATGTTCTTCTTGGATCGATCCCTTGATCATTATGTAGTGTTCTTCTTGGTCTCTTCTAAAAGTCTTTATTCTCAAGTGTATTTTGTCTGATATGAGAATTGTTACACCAGCTTTCTTTTGGTTTCCATTTGCATGGATTATCTTTTTCCATCCCCTCAATTTCAGTCTGTATGTGTCTCTAGGTCTGAATTGGGTATCCTGTAGACAGCATATATATTGGTCTTGTTTTTGTATCCATTCAGCTACTCTGTGTCTTTTGGTAGGAACCTTTAATCCATTTACATTTAAGGTAATTATCAATATGTATGTTCCTATTCCCATTTTCTTTAATTATATTGGGCTTGTTATTGTAGGTCTTTTCCTTCTCTTGTGTTTCTTGCCTAGAAAAGATCCTTTAGCATTTGTTGTAAATCTGCTTTGGTGGTGCTGAACTCTCTCAGTTTTGCTTGTCTGTAATGGTTTTAATTTCTCCAACAAATATGAATGAGATACTTGCTGGGTAGAGTAATCTTGGTTTTAGGTTTTTCTCCTTCATCACTTTAAATATGTCCTGCCAGTCCCTTCTGGCTTGCAGAGTTTCTGCTGAAATGTCAGCTCCAAACCTCCACTTTTTTACACAACACTTTCACTCTCTTTATAATTCATTATCTTTGCATTATACTAAATATTCTTCTAAGCAATAAATAAAGTTTCTGAATTATAGTTAAACAAACAAAAAATACCCACAAAATTCACCAGAAGGTAAGTGAGGAAATATGTTTTAACATTCATTCTAACAATAGCAGCAATACCCATGCCATATTTTTTCAGGATGAATTTATCCCATTCCCCAAGGCCAGCCACCACATAGTTATTTTTCTTAGAGGCTATTAGCATAGTCCTACAATAATCTTAGCTGTAATTACTAGCTGTAATCTGGATGCCGTACAAACATGATTTGTGGAATATCATTAAAACATTTTTATTTCCCACTATTTCTTTTATTTTCAATAAGATAAAAAATTGGGTACTTCCAAGACTTTTCTGCCCTGTCTTAACCGATTTAAATACTTGAAGCTACGTAGAATGTCTAATTGTATGTAGAAGTCAGAGCTTCAACTTCATTCAGTGTTGCACTTAATCCCCTCTAATACCTATGGCCTCTGGAAGTGACAACTTGCAGTTTGGTAAGGGATATTTGTTTCTTCTTTCTTTCCCCACTCCTCACATCTCAGTTTGCTAACAGGTTTCTGATCTCTCCAGAATCAAAGTGGAGGTAGGAGAGTGAGGGGCTAGAGCTGGGAAGGAAAAGGAAATAGGAAAGCTCTTACTTAATTAGTATTGTCAGTTGTCTTTATGCTTTCTGGGCCTGCCTGATGTTTATTAAAGTTATTCTGTATACACTGTTAGAGGGATTTGCAAATTGCAAAAATGTTCCTATACCCTTAGAGAGTTGATAACTTAATTTAGAAAAGAAGGCCTGATAGCCTAATTGGGAAAATAAGACATCTGAAGAAATGAATCAGATGAGGCTGTGTTTTGTTTTATCTACCAACACTGCACAAACATAGGTTTATAAAATGATGAAGCAACTTAACACTATCTCAGTACTGTTCCTTGCCTCTTTCTTAATACAATCATGCAAGTTCTGCTTTGTTCTTTTCCTCCAATATTTTCTCCTCACCCATGTGGTCCAAGTTAAGGATTTAGATGGTACATTGCTCTGCAAAAGAATTTGAGTGGGTAGATAGTCATAGTGTGTAAAGGAGGCTAAAATTACCTATAAGATTTCACAGATGAAATTAAAATTGGAATGCAGTTGCGTTCTAAAAACTGAAAACAATTTAGTTAGACAGAGTTAAAGGTAGGGACACTACAATCAAAAGGAAAAATATGGAAACAAGAATGAGCATGGTGCATTGGTGTAACAATTAAGATACTGGCTGGCTGAAGGATGAAGTTCTGGCTGGGAATGAATTTAATTGATTTAGAAAAAATTTAATGAGCATCTACTATGTTCCAGGCACAAGATTTAGGTGAAAGGGATACAAAGAGCATAAAGACATGGTTCTTGCCCCTTGGACCTCAACTCTTATGTTATAACAGCCTCAGTTTCCCCATCTCACAATGAAGGGACTGGACTATGTATGTTGTTTAAGATAATATCCAACCTATATATTCTCTGATTCGGCTTTAAAAAATCAACCTAGGCAAATGTGTATAACTTATGCCACATTTATAACTTTACACTTTAATACTTTTTTTTAATTAAATATTGACATGTCGTGAATTATTTATTTATTTATTTTTGGCTGTGTTGGGTCTTCGTTTCTGTGCGAGGGCTTTCTCTAGTTGTGGCAAGAGGGGGCCACTCTTCATCGCAGTGCGTGGGCCTCTCACTATCGCAGCCTCTCTTGTCGCGGATCACAGGCTCCAGACGCGCAGGCTCAGTAATTGTTGTTCATGGGCCCAGTTGCTCCGCGGCATGTGGGATCTTCCCAGACCAGGGCTCGAACCTGTGTCCCCTGCATTAGCAGGCAGATTCTCAACCACTGCGCCACCAGGGAAGCCCTAACTTTACACTTTAAAGGTACATATCAAATTGAAATATTTACCAGGGATAAAATACACATTTGGTACCAGCATGGATATGGATTTTTATCTATAGGTCTTCTCAAGTCATTAAGATTGTAAGAGATTTTGCTGTTTAACTATTTAAATCATTGTATTTTTCCATGACCCTTTGACGTCAAAACAAAGTTAGACTTAATCATTTTACATATTCTTTGGAAAAGTTTGAGAATTGATTTTCTGTCTCCATACTCATCAGCAATAAATATCTATGTAGCTGTACTATATACTTAAAATTGTGCTAAATGATGGGAATTCTGAGAGGTAAGTAGGTGGCTTATTGGCTCTTATTTAAAATTATTTTTTAATTAAAGTTTTCATTTCCTTTCTTAACTCTTACTGATACTTTAGAATCAAATTCTATGTTAATTTCAATTTTTTTCTGTTAAAAGATAAAATTCAACAGAGTAAATTATAAAGATCTTATTGGCTTTATTCTTTGTGAGACATTAGACAAAGTCATCCTAAGATTTTTTTTTTCACTGACAAATTTTGTAACATAGATAACAAGAACTTATTTGACTAATAAATCTAGGAAGAATAAAAGTTGTATGTATGAATTATTTTTAATGTTGACAACTATAAAGACATGTATATTTTAATTACATTAACAAACCTAAGCTAGTTTTAATACTGAATATTTTCCCAGGCCACATGAGCTCGAAAAGCACTTGGGTTACTTTCTATTATATTTCTGAGAACTTTAGGAATACTTAAGTCATATAAGCTCTTAATGTTCTTTGAGCCAATTTAAACAGAGCCCTCATAAATTACTTTGGCAATACCATCTAGAGTAAGAAAAATACTGCACATTTACAACATTCATATACAGACACACAAAAACAAACAAACACAAGCGAAGATCTTATAGCTTTTATTGTAATGTTTTCAGCAATGATGGGGAACATGCTCAAATGGCTAAAGCTTTTTTAAAAACTATTATCTGTGAGAAGACACTTAAGATTTGTATGTAACCTTGGCAAGTAATCTTATGGAAGCAGTGGACTAGATTTGGGGCAAGGGAACTTCTCTAGGAGTTTATAATTTTAAAAACCCTCCCCTCTTTTAGTATTAAGAATCGAGGATGGAGGAGAAGATTCGGGGCTGCAGAGGAGAGTGCAGCAACAGGGGTGCGGAGGGCAAAGCGGAGAGATTCCCGCACAGAGGATCAGTGTTGAGCAGCACTCACCAGCCCGAGAGGCTTGTCTGTACACACACGGGGTGGGCGGGGCTGGGAGCTGAGGCTCGGGCTTCGGTTGGATTGCAGGGAGAGGACTGGGGTTGGTGGCGTGAACACAGCCTGCAGGGGTTAGTGCACCACGGCTAGCCAGGAGGGAGTCCTGGGAAAAGTCTGGAACTGCCAAAGAGGCAAGAAACTTCTTCTTCCATCTTTGCTTCCTGGTGCGCAAGGAGAGGGTATTAAGAGCGCTGCTTAAAGGAGCTCCAGAGAGAGGCGTGAGCCGCGGCTAAAACCACGGACCACAGAGACGGGCATAAGATGCAAAGGCTGCTGCTTCCGCCACCAAGAAGCCTGTGTATGAGCACAGGCCACTAACCACACCCCCCTTCAGGGTAGCCTGTGCAGCCCACCACTGCCAGGGTCCCGGGATTCAGGGACAACTTGCCCGGGAGAACGCACGGCGCGCCTCAGGCTGGTGCAACGTCACGCCGGCCTCTGCCACTGCAGGCTCACCCCGCATTCTGTACCCCTCCCTCCCTACGGCCTGAGTGAGCCAGAGTCCCTGAAGCAGCTGCTCCTTTAACCCCATCCTGTCTGAGTGAAGAACCGAGGCCCTTCGGTGACCTACATGCAGAGGCGGGGCCAAATCCAAAGCTGAACCCCGGGAGCACTGAGAACAAAGAAGAGAAAGGGAAATCTCTCCCAGCAGCTTCAGAAATAGCGGATTAAAGGTCTGCAATCAACTTGATGTACCCTGCGTCTGTGGAATACATGAATATACAACGAATCATCCCAAATTGAGGAGGTGGACTTTGAGAGCAAGATTTATGATTTTTTCCCCTTTTCCACTTTTTGTGAGTGTGTATGTGTATGCTTCTGTGTGAGATTTTGTCTGTATAGCTTTTCTTCCAGCATTTGTCCAAGGGTTTTATCCATTCATGTTGTGTTTGTTTGTTTTATTTTGTTTTTTAAATTATTTTTCCTAATAATTATTTTTTATTTTAATAATTTTATTTTATTTATCTTACTTTATTTTATTTTACTTTATCTTTTTCTTTCTTTCTCTTTTTTCCTTCCTTGCCTCCTTCCTTCCTTCCTCCTTCCATCCCTCACTCCCTGCCTCTTTTCTTTTTTCTTTCGTTCTTTCTTTCTTTCTTTCTACTTCTACTAATTCCTTCTATCTAATTTTTCTCCCTTTTACTCTGAGACGTGTGGATGAAAGGCTGTTCGTGCCACAGCCAGGAGTCAGTGCTGTGCCTCTGAGGTGGGAGAGCCAACTTCAGGACACTGGTCCACAAGACACCTACCAACACCACATAATATGAAATGGCGAAAATCTCCCAGAGATCTCCATCTCAACACCAGCACTGAGCTTCACTCAACGTCCAGCAAGCTACAGTGCTGGACACACTATGCCAAACAACTATCAAGATAGGAACACAACCCCACCAATTAGCAGAGAGGCTACCTAAAATCATAATAAGTCCACAGACAGCCCAAAACACACACCAGAGGTGGACCTGTCCACCAGAAAGACAAGATCAACCCTCATGCACCAGAACACAGGCACTAGTCCCCTCCACCAAGATGCCTACACAACCCACTGAAACAACCTTAGCCACTGGGAACAGACACCAAAAACAACGGGAATTACGAATGTACAGACTGCAAAAAGGAGACCCCAAACACAGTAAGATAAGCAAAATGAGAAGACAGAAAAACACACAGCAGGTGAAGGAGCAAGGTAAAAACCCACCAGACCTAACAAATGCAGAGGAAATAGGCAGTCTTCCTGAAAAATAATTCAGAATGATGAGAGTAAAGATGATACAAAATCGTGAAAATAGAATAGACGAAAGAAACATTTAACAAGGATCTAGAAGAACTAAAGATGAAACAAACAATGATGAAAAACACAATAAATGAAATTAAAAATACTCTAGATGGGATCAATCACAGAATAACTGAGACAGAAGAACGGATAAGTGACCTGTAAAACAAAATAGTGGAAATAACTACTACAGAGCAGAAAAAAAAAGAAAACAATGAAAAGAAGTGAGGAGAGTCTCAGAGACCTATGGGACAACATTAAATGCACCAACATTCGAATTATAGGGGTTCCAGAAGAAGAAGAGAAAAAGAAAGGGACTGAGAAAATATTTGAAGAGATTATAGTTGAAAACTTCCCTAATATGGGAAAGGAAATAGTTAATCAAGTCCAGGAAGCACAGAGAGTCCCATACAGGATAAATCCAAGGAGAAATACGCCAAGACACATATTAAACAAAATATCAAAAAATAAATACAAAGAGAACATATTAAAAGCAACAAGGAAAAAACAACAAATAACACACAAGGGAATCCCCATAAGGTTAACAGCTGATCTTTCAGCAGAAACTCTGCAAGCCACAAGGGACTGGCAGGACATATTTAAAGTGATGAAGGAGAAAAACCTGCAACAAAGATTACTCTACCCAGCAAGGATCTAATTCAGATTTGATGGAGAAATTAAAACATTTACAGAGAAGCAAAAGCTGAGAGAGTTCAGCACCACCAAACCAGCTTTACAACAAATGTTAAAGGAACTTCTCTAGACAAGAAACAAAAGACAAAGAAAAGACCTACAACAACGAACTGAAAACAATTAAGAAAATGGGAATAGGAACATCCATATCAATAATTACCTTAAATGTAAATGGACTAAATGCTCCCACCAAAAGACAGAGATTGGCTGAAGGGATACATAAAAAAGACCCATATATATGCTCTCTCCAAGAGACCCACTTCAGACCTAGAGACACATACAGACTGAAAGTAAGAGGAAGGAAAAAGATATTCCATGCAAATTGAAACCAAAAGGAAGCTGGAGTAGCAATTCTCATATCAGAAAATACAGACTTTTAAATAAAGACTATTAGAAGAGACAAAGAAGGACACTACATAATGATCAAGGGATCGATCCAAGAAGAAGATGTAACAATTGTAAATATTTAGGCACCGACCATAGGAGCACCTAAATACATAAGGCAAATATTAACTGCCATAAAAGGGGAAATCGACAGTAACACATCCTTAGTAGGGGATTTTAACACGCCACTTTCACCAATGGCCTGATCATCCAACATGAAAATTAATAAAGAAACACAAGCTTTAAATGATACATTAAACAACATGGAATTAATTGATATCTGTAGGACATTCCATCCAAAAACAACAGAATACACATTTTTCTCAAGTGCTCATGGAACATTCTCCAGGATAGACTATATCTTGGGTCACAAATCAAGCCTTGGTAAAATTCAGAAAATTGAAATTGTATTAAGTATCTTTTCTGAACACAATGCTATGAGACTAGATAACAATTACAGAAAAAGATCTGTCAAAAATACAAACACATGGAGGCTAAACAATACACAACCGAATAACGAAGTGATCACTGAAGAAATCAAAGAGGAAATCAAAAAGTACCTAGAAACAAATGACAATGGAGACAGAACAACACAAAACCTATGGGATGCAGCAAAAGCTGTTCTAAGAGGGAAGTTTATAGCAATACAATCCTACCTTAAGAAACAGGAAACATCTCGAATAAACAACTTAAACTTGCACGTAAAGCAATTAGTGAAAGAAGAACAAAAAAACCCCAAAGCTAGCAGAAGGAAAGAAATCATAAAGATCAGACCAGAAATAAATGAAAAAGAAATGAAGGAAACGATAGCAAAAATCAATAAAACTAAAAGCTGGTTCTTTGAGAATGTAAACAAATTTGGTAAACCATTCGCCAGATTTATAAAGAAAAAAAGTAAGAAGACTCAAATCAATAGAATTAGAAATGAAAAAGGAGAAGTAACAACTGACACTGCAGAAATAAAAAAGATCATGAGAGATTACTACAAGCAACTGTATGCCAATAAAATGGACAACATGGAAGAAATGGACAAATTTTTAGAAATGCACTACCTGCCATGACTGAATCAGGAAGAAATAGAAAATATGAACAGACCAATCACAAGCACTGAAATTGAAATGGTGGTTAAAAATCTTCCAACAGAAAAGCCCTGGAACACATGGATTCACAGGCGAAATATATCAAACATTTAGAGAAGAGCTAACACCTATCCTTCACAAACTCTTCCAAAATATAGCAGAGGGAGGAACACTCCCAAACTCATTCTATGAGGTCGCCATCACCTTGATACCAAAAACGGACAAGGATGTCACAAAGAAAGAAAACTGCAGTCCAATATCACTGATGAACATAGATGCAAAAATCCTCAACAGAATAATAGCAAACAGAATCCAAAAGCACATTAAAAGGATAATACATCATGATCAAGTGGGGTTTATTCCAGAAATGCAAGGGTTCTTCAATATATGCAAATCAAACAACGTGATACACCATATTAATCAATTGAAGGAGAAAAATCATATCATCATCTCAATAGATGCAGAGAAATGTTTCGACAAAATTCAACACCTCTTTGTGATAAAAACCCTCCAGAAAGTAGGCATAGAGGGAACTTTCCTCAACATAATAAAGGCCATATATTACAAAGCCACAGCCAACATCGTCCTCAATAGTTAAAAATTGAAAGCATTTCCACTAAGGTCAGGAACAAGACAAGGTTGCCCACTCTCAACACTCTTATTCAACATAGTTTTGGAAGTTTTAGCCACAGCAATCAGAGAAGAAAAGGAAATAAAAGGAATCCAAATCAGAAAAGAAGAACTAAAGCTGTCTCTGTTTCCAGATGACATGATACTATACGTAGAGAATCCTAAACATGCTACCAGAAAACTGCTAGAGCTAATCAATGAATTGGATAAAGTAACAGGATACAAAATTAATGCACAGAAATCTCTGGCCTTCCTATACACTAATGATGAAAAATCTGAAAATGAAATCAAGGAAACACTCCATTTACTATTGCTACAAAAAGAAGAACATATCTAGGAATAAACCTACCTAAGGATACAGAAGACCTATATGCAGAAAATTATAAGACACTGATGAAAGAAATTGAAGATGATACAAATAGATGGAGAGATATATCATGTTCTTGGAATGGAAGAATCAACATTGTGAAAATGACTCTACTACCCAAAGCAATCTACAGATTCAAAGCAATCCCTATCAAACTACCACTGGCATTTTTCACAGAACTAGAACAAAAAATTTCACAATTTTTATGGAAACACAAAAGACCCCGAATAGCCAAAGCAATTCTGAGAACGAAAAACAGAGCTGGAGGAATCAGGCTCCCTGACTTCACACTATACTACAAAGCTACAGTAGTCAAGACAGTACAGTACTGTCACAAAAACAGAAAGATAGATCAATGGAACAGGATAGAAAGCCCAGAGATAAACCCACACACATATGGTCACCTTATCATTGATAAAGGAGGTAGGAATGTACAGTGGAGAAAAGACAGCCTCTTCAAAATGTGGTGCTGGGAAAACTGGACAGGTACATGTAAATGTATCAGATTAGATCACTCCCTAACACCATACACAAAAATAAGCTCAAAATGGATTAAAGACCTAAATGTAAGGCCAGAAACTATCAAACTCTCAGAGGAAATCATAGACAGAACACTCTATGACATAAATCACAGCAAAATCCTTTTTGATCCACCTCCTAGAGTAATGGAAATAAAAATAAACAAATGGGACCTAATGAAACTTCAAAGCTTTTGCACAGCAAAGGAAACCATAAACAAGACAAAAAGACAACCCTTAGAATGGGAGAAAATATTTGCAAATGAAGCAACTGACAATGGATTAATTTCCAAACAACTCATGCAGCTCATTACCAAAAATCAAACAATCCATTCCAAAAATGGGCAGAAGACCTAAATAGACATTTCTCCAAAGAAGATATACAGACTGCCAACAAACACATGAAAGAATGCTCAATATCATTAGAGAAATGCAAATCAAAACTGCAATGAGATATCATCTCACACCAATCAGAATGGCCATCATCAGAAAACCTAGAAACAAAAAATGTTGCAGAGGGTGTGGAGAAAACAGAACACTCTTGCACTGCTGTTGGGAATGTGAATTGGTACAGCCACTATGGAGACCAGTATGGAGCTTCCTCAAAAAACTGCAAATAGAACTACCATACGACCCAGCAATCTCAGTACTGGGCATATACCCTGAGAAAACCATAATTCAAAAAGAGTCATGTATCAAATTGTTCATAATAGCTCTATTTACAATAGCCTGGTGATGGAAACAACCTGAGTGTCCATCATCAGTTGAATGGATATAGAATATGTGGCACATATATACAATGCAATATTACTCAGCCATAAAAAGAAACGAAACTGAGCTATTTGTAATGAGGTGGATAGACCTGGAGTCTGTCATACAGAGTGAAGTAAGTCAGAAAGAGAAAGACAAATACCATATGCTAACACATATATTTGGAATTTAAGAAAAAAGAATGTCATGAAGAACCTAGGGGTAATACAGGAATAAAGCCACAGACTTACTAGAGAGTGGACTTGAGGATATGGGGAGGGGGACGGGTGAGCCATGACAAAGTGAGAGAGAGGCATGGACATATATACACTACCAAACATAAGGTAGATAGCTAGTTGGAAGCAGCCACATAGCACAGGGAGATCAGCTCGGTTCTTTGTGACCACTTGAAGGGGTGGGATAGGGAGGGTGGGAGGGAGGGAGGGATAGGCAAGAGGGAAGATATATGGGAACATATGTATATATATATATATATATATATATATATATATATATATATATAAATAACTGATTCACTCTGTTATAAAGCAGAAACTAACACACCATTGTAAAGCAATTATACCCCAATAAATATGTTAAAAAAATCTACAATGAGATATCATCTCACACCAGTCAGAATGGCCATCATCAAAGAATCTAGAAACAATAAATGCTGGAGAGGGTGTGGAGAAAAGGGAACACTCTTGCACTGCTGGTGGGAATATGAATTGGTACAGCCACTATGGAGAACAGTATGGAGGTTCCTTAAAAAACTACAAATAGAACTACCATATGACCCAGGAATCCCACTACTGGGCATATACCCTGAGAACACCATAATTCAAAGAGTCATGTATCAAAATGTTCATTTCAGCTCTATTTACAATAACCCAGAGATGGAAACAACCTGAGTGTCCATCATTGCATGAATGGATAAAGAAGATGTGGTGCATATATACAATGGAATATTACTCAACCATTCAAAGAAACGAAATTGAGCTATTTGTAATGAGGTGGATAGACCTAGAGTCTGTCATATAGAGTGAAGTAAGTCAGAAAGAGAAAGACAAATACCATATGCTAACACATATATATGGAATTTAAGAAAAAAATGTCATGAAGAATCTAGGGGTAAGACAGGAATAAATACACAGACTTACTAGAGAATGGACTTGGGGATATGGGAAGGGGGATCGGTCAGCTGTGACTAAGCGAGAGAGAGGCATGGACATATATACACTACCAAATGTAAAATAGATAGCTAGTGGGAAGCAGCAGCATAGCACAGGGAGATCAGCTCGGTGCTTTGTGACCACCTAGAGGGATGGAATATGGAGGGTGGGTGTGATGGAGACGCAAGAGAGAAGAGATATGGAGACATATGTATATGTATAACTGATTCACTTTGTTATAAAGCAGAAGCTAACACACCATTTTAAAGCAATTATACTCCAATAAAGATGTAAAAAAAAAAGAAAAGAAAAGAATAGAAGATGATAAAGATAAGCGGATTTTGAATTGTTTCTACAGCAGCATTTCTGGTTTTGTAAAGATTTGTAAGATAAGGGCATTTGTTTTTAATTCCTCAAAGAGTTGAGTTGTAGCCTAAATTTTATCAAGGGTCTGATCTATTCATCCCACCATATCTTTTCAATTTGCTTTTTTTTACATTAGTAAGATGATTTACAACTAAGATGGAAATCAAAAGACTTCTGTGCCCTGCGCTTAAAGCTCTTTGTCTTTGGAATGTTTTAGTAAATCCTTTCACAAAGCCTTCAGAAGATTTTTCTTTCCCTCTGGATGCATACTTTTATTTTAGCTGAGAGAGAAAGCCTAAAAATAAATCCTATAAGGCTTTGAATATCAATTTCCAATTTGGCCAACTTCTGCCCACAGAGCTACTTTAAAAAAAATCCTTTCAAATATCTTGTCAGGTTTCAGCCAGGACAAACAGTAAATATTCCTGGCAGTATTGAACAACCCCTTGGACTCAAGAGGTGTTCCCAAAGTGGGTTCAAATTATATATTATTTTCCTCTCTCTACTGGGTACTAAAAGAGATCTGGGATAGCTGAATCTCATAAGAATTCTCACACTTAGCCAGCTTTTGCCAGTTTTCCCAGGATCCCATCTGCAGGCTCTGACTGGGTTTTATAGCAGACAGTGTGGTTCCATTATATACCAGAATTTGGCAAAATTTTCCATAAATTTTAATTTTAGTTCCCCCTAGCTGATTAAGTTAATATTGTAGCAGTTTACCAGAAAATCCCTGAGTCCCATAATATGGGGGCCCTCTTTCAAAGGTAGTTATGGAGGTTTCTGTAAGGTTACTAATTTGGTGGACTTTTGCTTACGGTCATGTAATCTCTTCATAGTGGAAAGATAATTCAGGCAGAGGATTACTAGAATGAGTACTCAAGTAAAGTTTGATAAGGAGTAGCAGTGTTATGTCAGTCTTAATTGTTTTTGTTTCTTTTAGGTACTTCTTATGTCTTTAAGTTTTATTAGATTTTTCAAATGATTCTTTCAATGAAACCATTTTGGAATTTTGAAGTCTTTTGGAATACTTATTAAAATAAATATCCCATTCTGTTTGTTTCATTTTGGAGCCCTTGCTTTCAAGTGCACTTTTTAAATTATCTTATCTAATTGCAATGTTCCTCATAATGGCCGTTGTAATCCTCCTGAGGACTGGCAGCAGTTTGGTAAGACCCTAGCTGCAAGTGTATTTCAGTGCACATTTCTGTCCAGCCATATCTAACTGCAAACAGGGTGTAACCCACGTTTGTGTCTGGCCATATTTTGGAGCACCCAACTTGGCAGTTACAAGACCAAGTTCTCAGGACACAAATCAAACTTAGTAAGATTTTGCCACTTTCATAAATTCTTATAGCTTCCGAGATCATAGGTTTTTGTTTTTTAGGGTTTTTTTTTTTTTCGGTACATGGGCCTCCCACTGTTGTGGCCTCTCCCGTTGCGGAGCACAGGCTCCGAACGCGCAGGCTCAGTGGCCATGGCTCACGGGCCCAGCTGCTCCGCGGCATGTGGGATCTTCCCAGACCGGGGCACGAACCCGTGTCCCCTACATCAGCAGGCAGACTCTCAACCACTGCACCACCAGGGAAGCCCCAAGATCATAGTTTTTAAATATAAAATAATCAGGTGTGCTGAAAGGTGGTGTGCTGAACTCTGGAATTTTAGGATCCCTTTTTTGGCTAAGCCTTTGGGTCTCTTAGAGCCAAAGCAATAACTAAGAGGGATATGTTGCTGGGTTAGGATGGTGTGATGTTTTACAATGTACCTTGTTGCATGGAAATTTTCTCCAGGTTGGTGGGTGACCTAGTGTCACTGTAACCTATTCCATGACCAATTTATTCTAACACGGGATTCTTAGTTAGGTGCTGCACTCTCTAACAGCTTTTAAGTACTCAATCTAGCCCCGCCAATTTTGTGGTTTTTAGCTTCTGAGATTCCCATTAGCAATAGCCTTTACCTACACAAAACAGGACAAATAAGCATGTGCATATTAACATACTGGCAGCAACCAAAGAGATGTTACTGTGGGCTGGCCAATAGAAGGCCTTCTGTGCACTATCAATAATCCCTAAGGTAGAACTGGGGACTGGGGTAGAGACTGAATCAGCAGACCACAACAAATGGGGAATGTGGACTGGAATAAACTGCTTGTTCAGCCTTAAAACAAAATTTTATTCACCCAATGCCTCACATTGGACCTGGTCCAGCTTAAGCCATACCCATTCCGACTTCAGCTAGTAACCGCCAGCAGTTCACAATGTGGAATATGGGTAGGGATTCTAAACAAATGGGAACTATGGCCTGAATCAAGGGCTATGGACTCAGACTCTGGGTAGAACTGTCTACAAGCTACAAGCTGACTTGTAACCCCTGAACTGGAAAGGCAATTATATCGGAAGCTCTAGCAAAGAGAGCAAAGCTCAGACAGAGAGGAAATTACCCATGGTCCTTGGAAATGGTGAGAAAGACAGAGAACGCAAAGGACTTTTGGGTACCATGCCTGTGTTTCCCTTGTTCCCAAAGTTCTTGGAAGTCTCCTTCAGATTCTGATACTGTCACCAAATCTGTTAAGAAACAAAATTCAAGTGAGTAAATTTTAAAGATTATATTGGCTTTAATAAATGATTCTTGAATAGGACAGTATCCCATCTAGCTTATAGAAAAGAGCACCAAAGAACTGTACAAAATGAAAGACATTTATAGGCAGAAGGGGGTGGGACACGGAAGCTACTAGCAAAGAGTGGATTGTTTCAGGCAAGATATTCTTCCTTTGGAGGATGGCAGGGTTCTCTATAAGGCAGATTACCTTACTAGTGCTGACCAAGTAATTCTAGATTAACTGGTTTAATATTCCACTCCTTGGAGAGATTGAAACCATAATTAAGTTAGGTGTTAAGTCTCAGTTTGGTGATGTGGGCCTAGCATGAGTGACTTCATTTTAAGCCTATTGTCCCTTTCTTAACGTATCAAAATATTAAAATTTACACAGTTCAAATTTTCTTTAGAGAGTTTGCCATATTTAAAGGAAATGACAATATGGTCTCTGAAAACATACATACAGAAATATAAAAATTCCCTGCCAAATGTGCACTTGAAATAAATCCATAGTAAACAGATATTTATGGAGATCATGATAAGTAAATTTAATATTTATCCTGTTTCTATGTGGGTGGGATTCTGGGTGATAGTTAATTTCTTCTTAGGCTCCTCTGCTTTTTTCTAAAATGTCCGTAAATATATATACTTTTTTCAAAAATAAATTAACATTTAAAATTTGTTTTTACTTCTCCCTCATCTGCACTTTGACTATAACACAATTGAGAGGACCTAAAAAATTAAGTCCAGTTTTATGCTTTGATAATGCACAGTTGACTCACTCTAGAAACATATAAATATATTTTTCAGCTTGGTGAGTCACATAGTATCTCCCCCTGAATATAAATAGGAATATGTATATATATATATATATATATATATATATATATATAAAATGTATGTATATTCATTTTCTGAAAACTGAAAATTATGGCAATTACACATTAGAACTGAGATAATGATGCTGATATGAGTTTCATACATTTTTTCTTTGTTTCTTCTTTTCTAGTGCAAGGGTGTGACTAAAATCTGTAATTACATAATTGCTTTGCCACCTGATATTACAGAACCAGAAACACAAATTCCAGAATTTATTGCCCCTGAAGAGAAGTCACCTAATGTGCAAGTGGTAAGCAATTTTTAAAAAAGATTTATCTTTAATAGAAAGCATTTAGTAAAGATTTGTAATTATCAATCAAATCCTCTCTAATTTAACACGGAACTCATTTATCTGTTTTTTGGTTTCCTTCCAATGTTTCTCAATGTACAGTTGATGCTTGAACAACACCAGAATTGGGGTACCAACCCTCCACACAGTAGAAAACCCACATATAACTTTACAGTCTCTCCTCTATATGTGCAATTCCACATTCACAGATTCAACCAACCATGGATAGTGTAGTACTTATTTAAACAAAAAATTTTGCATATAAGTGGACCTGTGCATTTCAAACCCATGCTCAAGGGTCAACTGTATATACTATATAAGGTGATGTGATCACATCTTGCTTTTCCATATAGTCATTATATTAACTTTAAGTGACTGCATTATATACCATTGAATTTATATACCATGACTTATTTAATCATTCAATTATACTTGGATTATTTAGATTGCCGCCAGTTTCCAGGTGTTAAAAGTAAAACTGACATAATGATATTTTAAGTATAATGTATTTTTAACCATTCAAATAATTTCTCTGATTATCATAACAGAATATACAGTTGTTTTAGGATTAATCATAATATGAAATTACCTACCAGAAGAATTCTACCAAATTAAACCCTGCATTTTCACAGTATTGGATTTTATCTCTTTTCCTTACTCTTGCTAGAAGTGTAAAATCAAACCTCACTTTTGTTTTAGTATGGTTTTAATTGCTTGGGCATTTTTCTTATATGCTATATGTTTCTCCTACTTTCTCCATTTCTTTATTATTTAAATTAATTTTTCAAACTTGAAAGTACCGGCTCATTATTATAAAATATAAAAAATATAGAAAAACATTTAATTGTTTAACCATTAATAATATATGTATATTTTCTTCCATTGTTTCTTCTACTCATATTTTACTTATATAATTTGACATATACACATATATAACTTGATCATATGAACATATCATAATTTACTTGATATCTTTTTAATTGCTGGCATTAAAATTACTTCTATTTATTGCTATGTTACTATTACATATACTGCTTTGACATACATAATTGTGCATCTTTGTACATAAAGCTCTTCTTCACGCTTAGTTGCTGAGGCATGCAATTACTGATCCAAGGGTTATGAACAGTTTTAAGTTTCTAATATATATTGAAAATTTGCCTCTAAAGGATTGTATCAGTTCACACTTCTATCAGCAGCATACATGCGTAACCATTTCATTATGCTTTTACTATTTAAACAAATAGAATTATCCAGGTAAGAGATAGTCATAATCATAATCCTAGTCATATCTTGTTTCTTTTACAATTAATGAGGTTAAGTGTTTTCCATTATATTTATTAGCCATTTTTATTTCCTTTTAGCTGAATTGCCCGTTCATAACCCTTGTCCACTTAACCACTGGGATCTTAGTGGTAACTTATGTGCATTTTATATTACTTATATGCATATGTCACAAATTTATTGTAAAGATTTGTATGATGAATTGAGATATGGAATGTTTAATTTCAGAAATAAGAAGCTTAGTAAAGTTAGCTTGCATATTTTAAGTGCATTATCTTGGCCCACTTACAATATGATTGCATCTGTCATAGTATTTAGTGAGTTTCCAGTACTTTTAAAAAGTGATATAGTTATGACTTAAATCTCCTTAAACCAAAGGCAAAATAACTTCAGATTTGCTCCAACAGAAGAAGTGATTTAACATGAATTTTTAAAGCTATAATTTGAAGTGATACTTCAAATGTCATGCTTGTATTTTCAGAATTATTTTTATCTATTGTCTTTATTGTTATCCATGTAAACAAAACAAAATCATTATTATGGTTGCATGGAAAACCTTATCTTAGCATAACAATTTAATGAAAGAAAGAGAGTAGAGCTTTTTAATACAGAATTGTTTGGCTTGAAATAGTTAATTACCTGAAAAAAAAGGAATAGTCCTTTGGAATGGGAGCTGTTATCTCATTGTTCAGTTGGATCAAGGATGTCATTAAACTATAAACTGCATGAAAAAAGAATACGACATTATATGCTGATGGTAAGGTACACAAAGTAATGATCTAAAATATTAAATAATAATTTGACTCTCAGTTGTAGAATCAGATAGAATTTAAACTTTATTATGCAAACTATATAAATCCAAAACATGTTAGGAAATAAACTTCATAAACGAAGAAGTAAATAAATTGGAACAACAGTAGAAATTAGTATAAGGATTAGTTTTTTTTGAATTCCCTGCTTTACCACTAATGGCCTAGATATGAACTTGAACAAGTCATATTTCCTCTGTAAACCTTACTTTCTACTCTGTAAAATGCAGGGTTTGGGTGAATGATGACTGAGGTCACATATAGCTATGTGAATCTAATATAGTTCCACAGGCCCACAATTTTATATTTCCCATAGTGGCCTTGTAACAACATCATTAACTAGTACACATATTCTGTCTAATGATTAATTAATTCCTAACATGGAAATGGATCAAATATTATTGACTTTTATCAAAAAAAACTTGGAACTATAGATTCTGATGTATTGGTGACAGAGGGAGGATATTAGGAGTTTGAAGGATATGTAGTCAAGTTCTTCCAGCTGACTATTGATGAGGCACACTTAACAGGGTAAAATCCAGGTTTTGAAGAGCCTGAACTTTATACAGTTTGAGGGTGCCTCTTTAGAAATAAACACAAAATAAAATAGAAATTTGGAATGAGAACAATCACAACAAATTAAATATTTAAAATCTGATAAATATTACAAATGTAAAATACTCTTAGTGCCTTGGAAGGGGCCTGTACAAGTGAGGGGTCCTAAAACTTAAGCTTCATTGGCTTCATGGTAAATCTGTCTCTGGGATTAGGCATGTTTTTTCTTCTGCATACTTTTCTCTGGCTCCACTCCTTATCTTTAGCAGTTCTAACTCCATGAACACAAGTAACGTGAAAGAAGAAAACAGCATTGGAGGTTAAACAGTAAATACTATATAGATATGGCTTTTGCATCAGCAAGGAATGTACAAAGCCAGTATGCTTCCCTCCGTGTCAACTGCCTGAAATATTCTTGTCATATTTATTTCATTTAGATGGCTAAAAAAACCTACCCACAAAAGTGGGCCTTTACCAACCACAAATAGAATAACCAATAAGTTTCCTATCCAGGACCATTATTTCATGTCCAGAGAAATGTACTGGCACATTGGCATCATCTTTACCAACATCTCATCACACTCATCTTTCATCTAATATGCCTGGCTCCCTATGCTTTTTGTGCACTTGGTGTGTGGATAATTATGATCATTGATTTGATTAAGGATTGTGACGACCCAAATGTTTTCACTGTCATAGCCCATAAATTCTTGTACAATCTGAGATTTGTATTATATGCTATGGTTTTTCAATCACAGTTTCCTCTGTTTTTAGCAACCATTTAAAATATAATCTTTGAAATATTGCAATGCTGTGAGTAGTCAATAATATCATAATCAATTTTGAGATTCATCATGTTTCAGGAAATTTTCACCTCTATGTCAACTCTTGGTTATTTGCATCAGCAATCCGAAACAAAAATTAAAAACATAAAATTTCACTGTACCTTTGGAATATAATAAACAACATTCTAATTAATAGATGTGGGTATAAAACGATATGCCTTAATAAGGAAACTGACTAACAGTAGAAGAAAGCTATGCAGAATGATGAAATGACAGGAAAAATCAGCTTTAATGCTCTACAAAGGGAGAAAACCAAGAAGTAACTGTAGTTATCTAATTCAATGGAAAATATATGAAACTTTTTTAACATTTAAAAATCCAATAGACTACTCTATGGGCTTTCTGTTTTAAAATAAATCAATAGTGGAATCATTTCCGAGTGTAAGAAAAGTCAGAACAGAATCACAAAATACATGTTTGTATGCTGAAATACTGCATGGCTACAAGGTATTTTCATTGTAAAGATGCATCATCTAAGAGTAGTGTTTTGTGTTTCCAAAATGTATCATTACAAAGCATTCTGAAAATCTTCATTTAGCTCAAAAAAGTGTCTCTGCCCTGTACCCTCAGAAACGAAGTTTCAGATTCTATCCATTCAAAGAACTGTGCTACAAAATTGTCCAGCTAAAATGGATCACCTCTGCTCAGGAGGAGAAGCCTAGAACTATTTGACTGACTTCTTGTTCCATTCAAGTGGCAGGATCCAGGAGATAAAACCAAGAGCTTACAACCAGACACTAGGCTTGCTGTGTGTTCTTGACAGACATTTCTGCAGTAACCCTTTGGCCAATGACCCTAATAGGCTTCCAGCAGTAGCTAGTCTGAGTGAGATAGCTGTGCTAAATTACAGTCACCATGAAGAGGCTTTACAATATTTCAGATTTAAAGAAGGAAGTATAGATTTGGAACTCACAAAGTACCTGTCTGTCTTTTTGCTTCCCTTCTTTCTTCCATTCCATCTCACTTTCCCTACACCCTCTTTCTCATTTGCTTCAAGTGTGATATGATCAGCTACTTGTCTACTCACAGCCTTCCTCCATGAATATTTCCCACAGTGCTATGGGAATGCAGCAGTAAATGCCAGTTCTATGAATGAAAATTTAAAGGTGGTCCATCATCCTAAACATCAACCTTGGAAGACACAATATCATACATTTTGTTCTTTTGAATAAGAAAAGATTATTTCAAATTTAGTATGTTTTATTCACTTTTTAAAATGTGCCTGTGTATAAATTGCCAATATTTATACCACCTCATAGTTTACTTTCACATTTATCAGTTATTTGGAAATGCATACCATCATCTCATTTGGTGCTCAAAATAACTCTGTGATAGGGCAGGAACTATTTTCATACTCATTTTAAAAAATAAGAAATTGAGGCCCAGATAACTTTATACCGCTCTCTATCCCTGCTTGTCACTGCTATCTATCAAGTTCACTTGCATTGTCAATATCATTTATTTAATCATCTGTGGTTGGCTGTCATCTCAGAAACTAAATCAAACTTTCACCACTGCCAAAAAAGTTTCCCTATCCAACTCCAGCCTCCTTTCAATCTCAGCTTATGGCCTCACCATCCCCTTCAGCAAAAATATTGGGCCAACCAGTTATGAAATTCCTGGGAATACCTTCAATAATGGTGGACTTCGTATTTTGTGTCAAGATTTTGGCTGAAAACAAACAGAAAAGCTTGACAATTTTTTAAAAAAAATTACAGTCTTTAGAGAACTAACAATCAGTGGGGAAAAAAAAAAAGATGAGACCAAGACCTGGAAGAAGAAAACCTAGACTGTAAAGCAATGAAAGCCAGAAGAAAATGGATTTCTGTTTCAAAAGGTGAACTAAAAGTGCTGAAAAAAAATGGACAACTTAGAATTCAATTTTCCATAAAAATATTCTTCAAAAATGAAAGTGAAATTAAGACTTTTTGGAAAAACAGAACTGAGAATTTGTTACCATCAAATTTGTTACTCTCAGCTAAAGATTGTTCTTTGGCGGAAGAAAATGATCCCAGATGGAAGCTCAAGGATGCAGGAAAGAATGAAGAGCAACAAAAATGGTAAATATGTATGTAAATATGAATGATTATTGACTGGGTAAAATAATAATAGTTGCAATAATATGGAGTTTTAAATATCTAAAATTTAAACTTGCTACAATAGTAGCAAAAGAGGAGGGAGGAGGGTAAATAAAGTATTGTAAGGTCCCTGCACTATCCAAGAAGTGAAAATGTACTTTGAAAAGGCATGGATGCTTGTAGTAACCACCAAAAGAATAATAAAATAATGTATAACTATCAGCAATAGAGGAGAAAATGGGGAGTAATAGTCCAAAAGAAAGCAAGAAAGGAGAAGCAAAGGGAATAAAATATAGGCAGGAAAAATGGAAATCAACTAGTAACATGGTAGGTTTAAACCCAAATATATCAGTGATAATATTCAATGTAAACAAACTAAATCCCAAGTATAGGGATTATACAAGTATAGGGATTATGCCTTACAAAGGCATGCCTAAAATATAAAAATATGGATTGCTTCAAAGTAAAATGATGGAAAAAATATATAACATGCAAACAATTACCAAAACAAATTTGGAATATTAGCCTAAGTAGATTTTAAGGTAAAAAAGCATTACTAGAGATAAAGGTGACTATTTCACAAGATAAAAGGTTATTTTTCTCAGAAAGGTAAAACAGTTTTAAATTTGTATGCATATAATTATAACATAGCTTCAAAATAAACAAAGCATAAGGTGTGAAACTCTTCACCTTCCAGCACTCCCACCTTCAAAATGATTCTTATCCACAGGCAAACTTATTTCCTCCCCTCCAGGTGCAGGGAAGGACATGTTTCTCCTTATTCTAAATATGGTCCCTTATATTTTCATAATATAAGGTCCCTTCTGCACCTTGTTTCCTTTTGTTTTCACTTAGCTCTTAACTTTCCTTCTCATCTGCTCTTTAACTCAATCTACAGTCACACCCAAATCTCACCTATCCCCTCTCCCCACAAAATAGTCCTTGATTCTGCATCTTCCTTTAGCTATTTCATTGCCTTTCTCCTTCACTGATAAACCAAGATTCCTAAAAGGACAATAAATGTTATGAATCCCTTACCCCCTCTTCACTACTCAATCTGCAGAAACCAACCTTCTGCCCCCATTCCCCATTCTTCTAATGAAACTTCAATCTTCATCTTACTTTATTTATCTGCAACATTTCACAAAATCGAGTGCTGCTTCTTTGAAACTCTTTCTTTCACTATCCCTTTTTATCTTTTTGGACCAGAGGGTACTTCTTAATGATAAAATCATTCTATCTTTTTCTTGTTATTTACAGAACTGAATAAAAAAGCCTACCTAATTTCCCAAGGTATTATATCACAATATCTGAATTTGTGCATATGTTCAAAATGGCTTCACAAGCTTTCAGAGAGGGACATCAATGTCAGTGGGGGGTATGATTCACTACTTTAATATGTTCTCTTTATGGATTTCAAGACATATAAAACATATGATTTCCAGTAATCAACTGGGTAAATAACAGTTTAAATAAAGTGGCTAAGAGAATTTCACCCTAGTCTCCATGACTCTGATAAACTCATTGCTGGAAACTATGTTCATTCTGAGGAAAATAAGAAACAAATGAGAAAAAAATTGAGAGAGAAGCACAAATAATACTTAAGGATTTCTCTGAGAAAAATAAATAGATGAAGAAAAACTAAAACCCTTGACCAAACAATAACCAAGCAAATGTGTACATTAAAGACTATGATTTCTTGATAGGCACAAACACCAAAAGAGCAAACAAAGTATTTAGCAGACTGCATGGAATCTTAAAAGGAAATAGTTGAATACTAAATGGTTTTCTAAACAAATGTTTTTTAACATCGTTATTGCAGTAAAATTGCTTTACAATGTTGTGTTAGTTTCTGCTGTGTAACAAAGTGAATCATTTATATTTATACATATATACCCATATCCCCTCCTTCTTGTTTCTCCTCCCACCCTCACTACCCCACCCCACTAGATGGTCACAAAGCACTGAGCTGATCTCCCTGTGCTATGCAGCTGCTTCCCACTAGCTATCTACCTTATATTTGGTATTGTATATATGTAAAGGCTACTCTTTCACTTTGTCCCAGCTTACACTTCCCCATCCCATGTCCTCAAGTCCTTCTCAATGTCTGCATCTTTATTCCTATCCTGCCCCTAGGTTCAACAGAAACATTTTTTTTTTAGATTCCATATATATGTGTTAGCATATGGTATTTGTTTTTCTCTTTCTGACTTACTTTACTCTGTATGACAGACTCTGGGTCCATCCACCTCACTATAAAAAACTCAATTTCATTTCTTTATATGACTGACTAATATTCCATTTTATATATGTGCCACACCTTCTTTATCCATTCATCTTTGTTGGACACTTAGGTTGCTTCCTTGTCCTGGCTATTGTAAGTAGTGCTGCAATGAACATTGTGGTACATGACTCTTTTTTCTTTATAGTTTTCTCAGGGTATATGCCCAGTAAGTGGGATTACTGGGTCATATGCTAGTTCTATTTTTAGTTTCTGAAGGAACCTCCATAATGTTCTACATAGTGGCTGTATCAATTTACATTCCCACCAACAGTGCAAAAGGGTTCCCTGTTCTCCACACCCTCTCCAGCATTTATTGTTTGTAGATTTTTTGATGATGGCCATTCTGATGAGTGTGAGGTGCTACCTCACTGTGGTTTTGACTTGCATTTCTCTAATGATTAGTAATGTTCAGCATCCTTTCATGTGGTTGTTGTCAATCTGTACATCTTCTTCGGAGAAATGTCTATTTAGTTCTTCTGCCCATTTTTGGATTGAGTTGTTTGTTTTTTTGATATTGAGCTGCATTAACTGCTTGTATATTTTAGAGATTAATCGTTTGTGAGTTGCTTTGTTTGTATTTTCTCCCATTCTGAAGGTTGACTTTTCATCATGTTTATAGTTTCCTTGGCTGTGCAAAAGTTTTTAAGTTTAATTAGGTCCCATTTGTTTACTTTTGTTTTTATTTCCATTTTTCTACGAGGTGTGTCAAAAAGGATCTTGCTATGATTTATGTCATAGAGTGTTCTGCCTATGTTTTCCCCTAAGAGTTTTATAGTGTCTGGCCTTACATTTAGGTCTTTACTCCATTTTCAATTTACTTTTGTATATGGTGTTCTAATTTCGTTCTTTTACATGTAGCTGTCCAGTTTTCCCACCACCACTTATTGAACACACTGCCTTTTGTCCATTGTATATTCTTGCCTCCTTTGTCAGAGATAAGATGACCGTACATGTGTGGGTTTAATCTCTTGGCTTTCTATCCTGTTTCCATTGATCTGTATTTCTTCTTTTGTGCCAGTACAATACTCTCTTCATTACTGTAGCTTTGTAGTATTATCTGAAGTCAGGAAGCGTGATTCCTCCAGCTCCAATTTTCTTCCTCAAGATTGCTTTGGCTATTTGGGCTCTTTTGTGTTTCCAACGCAATTTGTAAAATTTTTAGTTCTAGTTCAGAGAAAAATGACATTGGTACCTTGATAGAGATTACACTGAATCTGTAGATTTCTTTGGGTAGTATAGTCATTTTCACAATGTTGAGTCTTCCAACCCAAGAACATGGTATACCTCTCCATCTGTTTGTATTGTCTTTACATTATTTCATTAATGTCTTACAGTTTTCTGCATACAGGTGTTTTGTGTCCTTAGGAAGATTTATTCTTAGGTATTTTATTCTTTTTGTTGCAATGGTGAATGGGAGTGTTTCCTTAATTTCTCTTTCAGATTTTTCATTGTTACTGAATAGGAATGCAAGAGACTTCTGTGCATTCATTTTGTATCCTGCTACTTTATCAAATTAATTGATTAGCTATAGAAGTTTTCTGGTAGCATCTTTAGGATTCTCTCTATATAGTATCATGTCATCTGCAAACAGAGACAACTTTACTTCTTTTCCAATTTGGATACCTTTTATTTTTTCTTCTTTGATTTCTGTGGCTAAAACTTCCAAAATCATGTTGAATATTATTGATGAAAGTGGGCAACCTTGTATTGTCCCTGATCTTAGAGGAAATGGTTTCAGTTTTTTACCATTGGGAACAATGTTGGCTGTTGGTTTGTCATATATGGCCTTTATTATGTTGAGTTAGTTTCCCTCTATGCCCACTTTCTGGAGAGTTTTTATCATAAATCGGTGTTGAATTCTGTCAAATGCTTTCTCTACATCTATTGAGATTATCATGTTTTTAACACTTCAAATTTTCAATATGGTATATCACATTGATTTGCGTATATAGAAGAATCCTTGCATTCCTGGGATAAACCCCTTTTGATCAAAGTGTATGATCCTTTTAATGTGCTGTTGGATTCTGTTTGTTAGTATTTTGTTGAGGATTTTTGCATCTATGTTCATCAGTGATATCAGTGTGTAATTTTCTTTTTTTGTGATATTTTTGTCTGGTTTTGGTATTAGGGTGATGGTGGCCTCGTAGAATGTGATTGGGAGTGTTCCTCCCTCTGTTATATTTTGGAAGAGTTTGAGAACGATAGGAGTTCGCTGTTCTCTAAATGTTTCATAGAATTCACCTGTGAAGCCATCTCATCCTGGGCTTTTGTTTGTTGGAAGATTTCTAATCCCAGTTTCAATTTCAGTGCTTGTGGTTGGTCTGTTCATAGTTTCTATTTCTTCCTGGTTCAGTCTTGGAGGGTTGTATTTTTCTAAGAATTTGTCCATTTCTTCCAGGTTATCTATTTTATTGGCATATAGTTGCTTGGAGTAGTCTCTCATGATCATTTGTATTTCTGCAGTGCCAGTTGTTACTTCTTTTTCATTTCCAATTCTGTTGATTTGAGTCTTCTCCCTTTTTTTTCTGGATGAGCCTGGCTAATGGTTTATCAATTTTGTTTATCTTCTCAAAGAAACAGCTTTTAGTTTTATTGATCTTGGCTATCATTTTCATTTATTTCTCATCTGATCTTTATGATTTATTTCCTTCTGAAAACTTTGGAATTTTTTTGTTCTTCTTTCTTTAATGGCTTTAGGGGTAAGTTTAGGTTGTTTATTTTAGATATTTCTTGTTTCTTGAGGTAGAATTGTGTTTCTATAAATTTCCCTCTTAGAACTGCTTTTGCTGCATCCCATAAGTTTTGCTCATCATGTTTTCATTGTCATTCATTTCTAGGTAATTTTTGATTTCCTCTTTGATTTCTTCAGTGATCTCTTGGTTATCAAGTAGTGTATTGTTGAGCCTCCATGTGTTTGTGTTTTTTACATATTTTTTCCTGTAATTGATATCTAGTCTCATAGTGTTGTGGTCAGAAAAGTTACTTGATATGATATAAATTTTCTTAAATTTACCGAGGCTTGATTTGTGACTGAAGACATGATCCATACTGGAGAATATTCCTTGAGCACTTGAAAAGAAATTGTATTCTGTTGTTTTTGGATGGAATGTCCTATTAATATCAATTAAGTCTATTTGGTCCAATGTGTGTTTTAAGCCTTGTGTTTCCCTTTTTATTTTCTTTTTGGATGATCTGTCCATTGGTGAAAATATGGTGTTAACGTCCCCTACTATTATTGTGTTACTGTCGATTTCCCCTTTTATGGCTGTTAGCATTTGCCTTATGTATTGAGCTGCTCCTATGTTGGGTGCATAAATATTTATAATTGTTATATCTTCTTGTATTGATCTCTTGATCATTGTGTAGTGTTCTTTTTTCTCCCTTGTAATAGTCATTATTTTAAAGTCTATTTTGTCTGATATGAGAATTGTTACTCCAGCTTTCTTTTGATTTCCATTTGCGTGCAATATCTTTTTCCATCCCCTCACTTTCAGTCTGTATATGTCCCTAGGTCTGAAGTGGGTCTCTTATAGACAGCATGTATGTTTCTTGTTTTTGTATCCATTCAGCCAGTCTCTGTGTTTTGGTTGGAGCATTTAAGCCATTTACATATAAGGTTATTATCAATATGTATGTTCCTATTACCATTTTCTTAATTGTTTTGGGTTAGTTATTGTAGGTCTTTTCCTCCTCTTGTGTTTCCTGCCTAGAGAAGTTCCTTTAGCATTTGTTGTAAAGCTGGCTTGGTGGTGCTGAATTCTGTTAGCTTTTGCTTGACTGTAAAGCTTTTAATTTCTCCATAAAATCTGAATGAGATCCTTGCTGGGTAGAATAATCTTGGTTGTAGGTTTTTCCCTCTCATCACTTTAAATATGTCCTGCCACTGCCTTCTGGCTTGTATAGTTTCTGCTGAAAGATCAGCTGTTAACCTTACGCGGATTCCATTGTATGTTATTTGTTGTTTTTCCCTTGCTGCTTTTAATATTTTTTCTTTGATTTTAATTTTTGATAGCTTGATTAATATGTGTCTTGGCATGTTTCTCCTTAGATTTGTCCTCTATGTGACTTTCTGTGTTTCCTGGACTTGATTGACTTTTCCTTTCCCTTATTAGGGAAGTTTTCAATTATAATATCTTCAAATATTTTCTCAGTCCCTTTCTTTTTCTCTTCTTCTTTTGGGACCCCTATAATTCAAATATTGGTGCATTTAATGTTGTCTCAGAGGTCTCTGAGACTGTCCTCAATTATTTTTATTCTTTTTTCTTTACTCTGCTCTGTGGCAGTTATTTCCAGTATTTTATCTTCTAGGTCACTTATCTGTTCTTCTGCCTCAGATATTCTGATAGTGATTCCTTCTAGAGAATTTTTAATTTCATTTATTTTGTTGTTCATCATTGTTTGTTTGCTCTTTCATTCTTCTAGTTCCTTGTTAAACGTTTCTTGTATTTTCTCCATTCTTTTTCCAAGATTTTGGATCATCTTTACTATCATTACTCTGAATTCTTTATCAGGTAAACTGCCTATTATCTCTTCATTTGTTTGGTCTGGTGGGTTTGTACCTTTTTCTTTCATCTGCTGCATATTTCCTCTGTTTTCTCATTTTGTTTAACTTACTGTTTTGGCATCTCAATTTTGCAGGCTGTACGTTTGTAGTTTCCATTTTTTTGGTGTCTGCTCCAGTGGGTGAGTTTGGTTCAGTGGCTTGTGTAGGCTTCTTGGTGGAGGAGACTGGTGCCTATGTTCTGGTAGGTGGAGCTGTATCTTGTCCTTCTGGTGAGCAGGACCACGTCTGGTGCTGTGTTTTGGAGTGTCTGTGAACTTAATAAGACTTTAGGCAGAATTTCTGTAATGGGTGGGGTTGTGTTCCTGTCTTGCTAGTTGTTTGGCATGGAGCATCCAGCACTGGAGTTTACTAGCCATTGAGTGGAGCTAGGTCTTAGTGTTGAGACGAATATCTCTGGGAGATCTCTCGCTGATTGATATTACATAGGACCAGGACTTTTCTCTTGGTCCAGTGTGCTGGACTCGCCCTCCCACCTAGGATGCTCAGGCATGACATTTGGCCAGAGCACCAAGACCCTGACAGAAGAAAAGGAAGAAAGAAAAGAAAACAATATAAAAACAAAAACCCCCCAAAAAAACAAAAACAGAAAAACGAACAGACAGAACCCTAGGACGAATGGTAAAAGCAAACCTATATAGACGAAATCACACAAAGAAGCATACACATGCACACTCACAAGAAGAGAAAAATGAGAAAAATATATATAAAAAGGAAGAGAGCAGCCAAACCAGTAAACAAATCCACCAATGGTAATAAGCATCAAATACTAAACTAAGACAAGCATAAAACCAGAAACAAATTAGACACAGACAGCAACCCCAAGTCCACAGTTGCTCCCAAAGTCTGCTGCCTCAATTTTGGGAACATTTATTGTCTATTCAGGTATTCTTCATATGCAGGGTTTATCAAAGTAATTGTGGGGATTTTATCTGCTGCTCCTGTGACTGCACAGAGAAATTTCCCTTTCTCTGCTTTGTTCACACAGCTCCTCATGTTCAGCTTCAGTTTTCACTCCACCTCTGCATGTAGGCCTCCCTCAGGCATCTGTTACCTGCCCAGACAGGAGGATGTTAAAGCAGCAGCTGATTAGGTCTCTCTTGCTCACTCAGGCCGGGGCGGGGGGAGGGGTATGGTTGTCATAATTGGAATGTGTGGCGAGCCTGAAGCAGCAAAGGCTGGCATAACACTGCAACATCCTGAGGCACACCGTGTGTTTTCCCAGGGAAGTTGTCCCTGGATCACGGGTCCCTGGCAGTGACATGCTGCACAGGATCCCGGGGTGTTGTGCATAGTGACCTGCACTTGCACACAGGATTTTTGGTAGCAGCAGCAGCATTAGCGATTCCTGCCCTTCTCTGGGGTCTGAGCTGATAGCCGTGGCTCACACCCATCTCTGGAGCTCATTTAGGGGGTGCTCTTCCTTCTGTGGGCACACTAGGAAGGAATCCCTTCTCCTCGTGCATCCCAAAACAAAGGTCTCTTGCCTCTCTGGCAGGTCCAGACATTTTCTTGGACTCCCTCCCATCTAGCTGTGGTGCACTATCCCCCTTCAGGCTGTCTTCATGCAGCCAACCCCATTTCTCTCCCTGGGGTCTGACCTCCAAAGTCTGAGCCTCAGCTCCCAGCGACCCCTGCACTGGCAGGTGAGCAGACAAGCCTCTCAGTGTGGTAAGTGCTGGTTGGCACTGATCCTCTGTGTGGGAATCTCTCCGCTTTGCCATCTGCACCCCTTTTGCTGCGCTCTCCTTGACTGTGAAGCTTCCCCAGTGCCCACTCCCTGTTCCCGCCAGTGAAGGGGCTCCGTAGTGTGTAGAAACTTTTCCTCTTTCACAGCTCCCTCCCAGAGGTGTGGGTCCCATCCCTATTCTTTTGTCTCTGTTTTATCTGTTTTCTTTTGCCCTGCCCAGGTACTTGCCTTTTGGGAAGTCTGAGGTCTTCTGTCAGCATTCAGTATGTGTTCTGTAGGAGTTGTTCCACATGTAGATGCATTTTAGATGTATTTATGGGGAGGAAGGTGATCTCCATGTCTTACCCCTCTGCCATCTTGAAGGTCTCCCTTTCACTATCTTTTGTGACCCCATACACTCTGTATTATTCTCCAAATTATATGGCCAATTTTCTCAGTGTCTTTGGTTTCATTCAGTTTTTTTATTCCATAAATGTTACTTTTTTCCCATACTATGTCCTGAGAATTTTTGTTTTTCTTGGCTCCCTCTGCCTCACTGTTACCCAAGGTATCTTTTTACTACATATATCAGAATTACTTAGAGGTACTTGTTAAAAATTCAGATTCCTGAACTGCATCTCCAAACCTTCGGTATCAGAATTCACAGGGATGGGGCTCAAGAATGTTCAATTTTTAACAAACTGTCAGTAATTTTGATGCAGGCCAATGTTTGAGAATCACTGTCTTTCCCTTTACCTAAGGAAATTCCCCATGGTTTTTAACTATTATTCAAATGCTGATAACTTGCATTCTGTATCTCCACCTGGACTTCTCCCCCAAGTCAAAGCTCAGTTATGATTAAACCTGTCTAGAGAAAGGAGGAGGGGATTTGTCTAAAATATGCAAAGTTCTAAAATAGATGAATAATGTGAAATGTGATTATTCAAATTGCAAAGAGTACTTCACTAGGAATCATGAAACTTATGTTGTACTCTTAGCTCTATCAGTTACTAGCTTTCTGAAATTTATCAGTTAAACTGAAACCCACACAACTTCAAATCCTCATTTGTAAAAATAAAGGGGTTATGATAGATAAACTTTAAGCCATGTAACATCAGGAAAGTTATTTAACTGTTCTTAATTTCCTCAGATATGTAATGGAGTTAATGATACCCAATAAGGTTTTTGAGAGGATAAATTGATTTATGTTGAGCATATAGGAAGTGCTCAATAAAAACAAGAGATAGAACTATTAGTTGCTATAAAAAGATTCCTCGGGCTTCCCTGGTGGTGCAGAGGTTGAGAGTCCACCTGCCAATGCAGGGGACATGGGTTCGTGCCCCGGTCTGGAAAGATCCCACATGCCACAGAGCGGCTGGGCCCATGAGCCATGGCCACTGAGCCTGCGCGTCCAGAGCCTGTGCTCCACAACGGGATAGGCCACAACAGTGAGAGGCCCACGTACCAAAAAAAAAAAAAAGAAAACAAAGATACCTTGTAAAAATTCTAATGCTGTACCTCTTAATAGGCTATTATAGTACATTCCAACAAATTATTTATATTCTTATTTTCCCATATTAAACTCGGAATACAAATGAAATTACACAAGATCTTATTTTCAAAAATGATTTTTAAATGAGCAAATACTGTAGATAAATAATTATGCTTTCTGAAGAAAAATGTAGTTAAGTGTGACTTAACTGCCTTTGAAATAGTAATTTACTGTAAATCTATAAATATTTAGATTAGATAAACAAGCATGATGAGCTTGTACAGAAGTAAAAATAAAATTGAGGTGGAATTAAAAAGAAAGAAATATTTTGCCTCAAATTAGTGTACTCCAGAGAATGAGTAGAGCAACTTTTTTGCTCATTGACTGATTCGTTGATTTATTCAGTAATTCTGTTTTGAGTATCTACTATGTGTCAGGCACTCCACTTTGTAATAGGAATGTGCCCCATCTCTCAAGGAGAGATAGTCAAACAAAGGATTGTGAAATTAAAATGTTGTTATTTTAGCCAGGAGAGAAAAAGAAAGTCAGACTTTGATGCCTTGATCATGGGGTTATTCTAAATGAATCTCTCATGGACTACTTTAGATGGTAAAAATCATAACAGACAATGAAATAATTATTTTGAGGGTAGATGACCCAAATGAGTACCCAATAATTCATCTCAAAAAGTGGGCAATTAGTAGTAGTTTGCAGAAGACAACATTCTCTGTAGTTATTATAGTTTATCTGACCTTCGATGCTGTGGTAGCTCCACTCTTTCTCCAGCATTAATAAATGTTTACCAACAACAACCAAGAACCTTCAGTAGATCTCAATAATGAAGTTATATTTCTATACCCTATGATATTGTTTTAACGAATGCTTCAAGTTCTAAGTAAAAATACTTATGTAGCTGATTCTAAAACTGTTATTTTTTGTCAGATAATTTTATTTTAAATAAAATGAACAGATGTCTTAATAATCCTGAACCATCTTAAACTGGGGGCTGTGAACAGGAACTCTCTTCCTGGTGCAAGAGAGAAAACTGATTTTACTTATTGTGGACAATAGTGAACTAGAAGAAAACATATTGTTGTCTCAGAGGATTTTATTTGGTTGACTTCCCAGTCACCTCTAGATTTTAGAAAAAGAAAAAAACATACACATGGATAAATGTAATATTTTCTCTTCCTTCATGAATCTAAAACAAAGATTGAGAGAGCTTTGTTTTCTTTTTCTCTTTTTCTGCATATGTGGAAATCTAGAAAATAGGTTTTAAAAATATCATCCACTCATCCACTGCTACTTTTTTCCTAAAACCTATGTTTCCCTAGGGTTTTAGTTCAGATGAAAATGGGAGAAAGCATGAATAATCCATGCTATCAAGAAGTTTCTTTACAAATTGTATAATGGTCAGCCACTTCAGATGGCATTTCAAAGTAAATGAGCTTTTAATTTTAATTTTAGTCATATACTAGTTTTATAATTAATTATACATTCTCAGCACACTATGTTGTTCTGGAGCCCATCATGCCAGTCAATATTTATTTTCTTAAAATATATTCTCTTAGAATTTACCAACATATGAAGTGTTCTTATAATTTTGAGGCAACCTGCATATATCAATTTTCAGCTATTAAATGCTTTGAACCAACAGAAGTGATTCATGTAATACTATGGATGATGCTAATGGACTGGGTTAGGTTACTATAGGTAATTATCAGACAAGATAAAGCACAAGATGTATTGTTGGCAACGTAGTCTATGTTTAAATTATGTTGGGCTTCACTTTTGCTGCGTATACTTGAAATTTTCAGAACAAATCTTTGTCAGTGCAAGGGTTTTAACTTAAGTCAATATTTACTGGCAGTGCTAGCGATTCCAAAGATAATGATAATATAAATGTTTTCTTGAAATACTGTTCAAAATAGAAAATTTGGAAATTATTTCTTGAGCTACCATGTTCCAAGAAAATAGTTATAGTGTCAAAGATAAACAAAGCCAGGCAGTTGTTAAAGGTGGTAAAGCCAGATTTTATTCGGTAATAACTATCACAGTAGGGGAGAGACCTCAATGTAAACTGAGCTCAACTCTGCCAAAACAAGAAGCAAGAGATTTTTAAAATGTTGATGATGTGTTAATGGAAAGACACTGAAAGGCATTAAGAAGCGTTTGGTCCAGATGACTAGGCCATCTGGGTTTGCTAATTGGCACTTATCCAAAGGAGAAACAAGCTTCTCATATCTTTATGACAGAAAGTAGTGGCACAAGTTGGAGAACGAGTCTCACTGAAGTTAGGCCCTTTCCCTCCCACAGGGACTGGAAGTAAGAGCTATCTCCCTGAATATTTGCACTTCAAGGGTATGGCTCCCAGGTCCTTTGGAAAAGAGTTCTGAGTGGTAGAATATTTACATTTCAAAGGACAGAGAAAGGATTTATAATTGCAACC
Organism: Leucopleurus acutus; assembly: GCF_964270905.1. Lineage (NCBI taxonomy): Eukaryota > Metazoa > Chordata > Mammalia > Artiodactyla > Delphinidae > Leucopleurus > Leucopleurus acutus. Next base: position 72,817,854 of record NC_139148.1, read on the forward strand.
TTCTTAAAGTAACTTCTCCAGTAGGGGATTCAGGGGCCTACCAGCCTAACACCAAGTTTTTGCTGGAACAAACCATAAAAATTCTCCTGGCAGTGTTGAGTTTTTTCAGACAGGCATTTTGAGGGATGCTGGGGTCACACTAGGGACATGGACTTAAGCTGTTAGAAGCCATGCTAGAGTTTGTGCAAATCTCTTAGAAAAGGGGTTGGATGGAGTTGTTTTGTCCCCAGTGTTTTTTGCATTTCTCAGTGATAACTTTCCACTTACTCAAGATGCTACAATTTAGAGCTCTAATGACAGAAATTTTCTATTATTTTTAAGTAGCACTCACTTCTGCAGTTTATACAGGAAATTTACTATTAATGAATTAAAACTTCTTAGAATGTTTTGTTTGACAACTTAAAAATACACAGACCAGGGCTTCCCTGGTGGTGCAGTGGTTGAGAGTCCGCCTGCCGATGCAGGGGACATGGGTTCGTGCCCCGGTCTGGGAGGATCCCACATGCTTCGGAGCAGCTGGGCCTGTGAGCCATGGCCACTGAGCCTGCGCGTCCGGAGCCTGTGCTCCACAATGGGAGAGGCCACAACAGTGAGAGGCCCGTGTACCGTAAAAAAAATAAAAATAAAAAAATACACAGACCAATCTTCTTGTAGTGGAGATCTATAATCAACAGGACACACATATGTATTCTCCATTATTGATTAGTTGAGCATGAAGGTGGAGAATAACAACAAAGATTTAAGCTGTGTTCATGTGGCACAAAATAACCACTTTGGCAGAGTTTGGGTTTAAATTGATAGGTTGTTTTGGTATTATATAGGAGCAATAGCTAAATCATAAAATTTCAGGAGATATCTCATAGAATTCAAATATTTGTGTGGACCTGACTTAGGAAAAATGTCATGAAATGGTAAAGCAAGAAAATGGATCCAGAGTGTTTGAACTTCCAAGCAGAAAACTGCATTTCATATCTTTATAAATCCTCTTTTTAAATGAAAAGTCATCTTACCTTGGTCCTCTTCACAGATAATATGATAATGAATTCTAAACCTTTGACTAAATATTTGTATTTTTTAAATATAAAGTGTTTCAGATATGTTGTTTTATCCTAAAGAAGAAGTACGTATGGTTTGGAATTTTATTCTCTGTACTAGCCAAATGGAAAGAGTTTTGTTTTTTTTTTTTACAATATGTGGGCCTCTCACTGTTGTGGCCTCTCCCATTGTGGAGCACAGGCTCTGGACGCGCAGGCTCAATGGCCATGGCTAACCGGCCCAGCCGCTCCGCGGCATGTGAGATCCTCCCGGACCAGGGCACGAACTCGTGTCCCCTGCATCGGCAGCCGGACTCTCAAACACTGCGCCACCAGGGAAGCCCAAGAAAGAGTTTTGATGATCAATAAAAGGACTTTACATCACACCATAAAAGTAGTAGATTGTCTTGCTTTTATATTCAGAGCTATGAAGAAAGAGTAATGGAAGAAAAATGAAAGCTTCCTATCCTGTCTATATTGGCAATAGCAGATTATATAAGGTTTGAAAAATCTAGCCAATCTCCTTGATGATCCCATGTGAACTTCTAGACAAACTATTTGCAAATTTTTCTAATTCCTTTTTAAATATTATTATGATCTTCAAGATTGATCAGTGTCCTAAATGGGAAAACTCAGTTCTCAAATGTCATATTAAATAACCTACATGTATATTGTTCAATAACTTTAATTTTTTTCAGAATTCTTATAAGAGCATTAATGTGGGTGTTTGAATTTCATTTTTTACTGCTATTTAACCTCAAAATCCAATTAAATTACTTGGATTGTCTTTCATTCTGATGATAGTCTTACGAGAGACCAAATTTATGTTTTTCTTTGGGATCAAACAAGAAGAAAGCATATTAGAATATTATTTTGGAGTTTGTACATGAATGCTCATTGGAGGTGATCTTTAAAATACTTTTGACTCTCTGGCTGTTGTAGTTGTGATTGCACCAACATCAGATAAATAAAGGAAGTAAAAAAAGCGCACTGTTTCTATTTATATGCAATAGCCATTTTGTCATACAAAAGCTGTTTCTCCTTGGTACAAATAACAGATCTATTGTTTATTCATTTAGTTTGAGAAAAAGGATTTGTCCTAACTCAGAGTGAATTTGGAGGTGATGGAAGGCTCCTAACTTATGTTCTTCTTTTTATTTATTTATTTTTATAGAAGTATAATTAATTTACAATGTTGTGTTAGCTTCAAGTGTACAGCAAAGTGACTCAGTTTTATATATATATATATATATATATATATACACACATATATATTCTTTTTCAGATTATTTTCTGAGGCTCTTAACTTATTAATATAGAGCATACAATTCAGTAATTAACAAGCCTAGAGTGGGAGTAGAATGTGATAAAAAGCCTGTAGTATTTTTACTGGTTTAAATGTTAACTAATCCCTTTATCATGTACATTATATATAACAATCATTTCCCTGTTATAAGCTCTTTTTCTAGCTCCACCACCAATTTTATTTGTTTCCATTATTTCCCAACATAACTTAGACCTTCTAAAATAAATATTCTGATTTTGCCTGTTACACAGAAAATATATAACTAATTTTTTTTGGTGAAAGACACAAAAATAATGAAAATCTTTACCAAAAGCTATGTGTCTTTAATGTTTCATAGTTGATTAGAATATCTTGGAATCTGTATAACAACACCATAATTTGCCAATTAGCAGTGATTTTCTATCTTATTAGCCTCTTAGACCTGTATGATATTAAGTATCCATTAAATAAACAGTTGTTACATACACTTGGTTTAGATATTACCAAAACTGTGAGATTAGTTTCCAAATGTAAGTACTTACCCTGTTTTCACCTACACAAACTATTCTATTGTTTTGCATATAAGATGAATATTTAACATGTTGTAATATTTTTTACACTAAGTTCCATTATAATTTCAAACACTGAGTCCTACAATGTATCGATATTTCATTGAAATGAATCTTGCTAGTTACTAAAAGTAGCAGTATGTCAATGCATAATCTATTGTATTTAATTTCATACATAATACCTAGTAGAGTTTAGCCAAAAGGTTTGCTAATCCGGATGACCTAGTACATTAAGTTTAAATCACTTATATATTATACTCTAGTAATAGTTAACTTCTATCATATTAGAGGTTGCAAGTTACTCTCTGGAATTTAAATATTTAAATAGCCCCACTCCAATAATGTAGTGGGACATCCCAGCTGGAAGAATCACTTGATGATGCTTTTGTATGTGCTTTGATTCAATAAAAGCCAATAATTATTTTTTTGCTTTAATAATAAAACTTTTAAATAGAATTTAGCTATTAGTCTCTGTAGTGCCAATTGAAAAGCTGTTGTTACCTGGTTTTGCCTTATAATATGCATATCTTTTCAATTAAATATAAAAATGATAAGTAACAACACATTACTAGTGATGAGAATCAGCTTGTGAGATGTCAGAAGGCATCTGTCAAATTCAATCAGTGCATTCTCAAGGGTTTTGTTCTTATTTAAAATATCAACCATACTTTGAGTGTTTACTTCTGTCCATATGTTGGTTGTATGCCTATATACTCTTTCTATGTGTGTCCTTTTTCCTCCCAAGACAGGCTTACATAATTTATTATGGCTTATTTGAGTTTTCAAACTATACTTCCCCTTGAGTGTGAATCATCCTTTGTTAGGAAACCAAGTTTTGTTGTTGTCATCGTTGTTATTGTTGTATTACACAAAACACTGACCATACCCAATTAATTTTATAAGTTATTGGGAAAAGAAGTACTCTGACAATGTCATGGGGTGGGTTTATAAATTTAAAGTGCCATAATCATTGTTCACAGATTTTTTAAAACATCTTTATTAGAGTATAATTGCTTTACAATGGTGTGTCAGTTTCTGCTTTATAATAAAGTGAATCAGTTACACATATACATATGTCCCCATATCTCTTCCCCCTTACATCTCCCTCCCTCACAGATTTTTATACTATTCTTTTTATCAATATTGATGATTTTTAAGTCCATTTAACTTCTAAACTGATGATCCATTTCATGCACTGCAAAGAGATTATTATTTCTATAAACATTGCTTCATGATACAGTGTCATTCCCCTACTCAAAACCTTTCATGACTCTCCATTACCTGCAAATTAACTCCAAATGCCTTTGCTAGTACCTCCAAACCATCTACTAAAATGGTCACACTGTTCTTTCAGTATCCTATTACTGATTTTGGGGGTTTTGTTTGCTTTGCTTTCTTTTGTTTTCTGCTCCTACCATAATGGGTTTCTTACTCTCCTTGGAAGTCACAATATGTATTCTTAGCTTTTTTCCTATGCTCAAATCACTTAATCTCTCTGAAAATGTCAAACTCTGTTATCTCTGATTATCTGAATGCTCTTTCTCAAAAACAGATCTCTACCTTTTCCATGAGATTTTTTCTGACCTTTCCACCTCTTATACATTGTCACAAAACTTTATATTCATACATTTCTTTGTTAACCAAATTTAACCGCCTTCAGGGAAAATACTTTGTTTATCTTACCAATGTTAGAGAATGCCTAGAGCATACTAAACATAAATATTTGCCAATTTATTCACTACTCTAGTAGATTATTTTTTTATTTAATTTAAATTTATCTTTATATGGCAGGTTCTTATTAGTTATGTATTTTATACATATCAGTGTATATATGTCAATCCTAATCTCCCAGTTCAAACCACCACCACCACCACCACCCCCTGCTTTCCCCCCTTGGTGTCTGTACATTTGTTCTCTACATCTGTGTCTCTATTTCTGCCTTGCAAACTGGTTCATCTGTACCATTTTTCTAGATTCCACATATATGTATTAATATAGGATATTTGTTTTTCTCTTTCTGATTTACTTCACTCTGTATGACAGTCTCTAGGTCCATCCACATCTCTACAAATTAGTCTAGTAGAGTTGTATCAACCACTTTAGGCATTACAGTGGAAAGAATAGCCAATTAGGAGTTAAGAGATCAGGATCATGGTCCTGACTTGGTCACAAATTAACACATTTTACATAAAACAGATATCATTCAGCTAAATCTTATTTTTTCCTCTCAAGCACCTCATCAGTGAATGGTGGTAATGATTGCTATTCTACTTCATAGTTTTGAGGTTAGGCTTGAATGTAGTTATTTATATGAAAACATTTTGAAAAAATATAAAGTATTATACAAATACAAGAGATAGTTATACATAAGATGTATTTGCTGAAACTCATCTTATTGACCAAAGTATTTGAAGAAAACTTGTACTTATTATAAGCATTTTCTGTTATATAACTTTTCTCATAGTAGCAATACTGAAGTGGAACTACCAGGACTTTGGAAAGCCTCAATGCAAGACATGTTCTTACCTACTAGTTGACCAGAAAGCAAAGTAGGCATGCGCATTTACCAGATTTCCATGTTGAGATCCACAACGTTTTATCTCTAATACAATTCAACCATAACTTACTGTGAATTGAGAATTAAAGTCTTGAGTGAACTGAGTCTATAAGAGTTAGTAATGTTGTAAGAACAGGGTTTGGCAGAATCTGTATAAAGAAAATTTCCTTATAAGGCACATAAAATATCAATATTTTGTTTTATTTATTTTGCAATTGAATTAAGAAACATTTTTGGAAGTCTATAGTAAATAAAGGAATCAGTATCCAATGAAAGGACCAGAAAAGTTTAGTGAAATTATACATAGAAGAAGCACAAAGTAAAGCATATTAAACAAATATGTATCAGAAAAACTTGGTAATAATTCAACTGTCATAGTTATTATCAGTGAATGTACAACTTCATACACACTCGCTTTAGTTATATAGTAGTATAATTAGAGATAATTATTTTACAGTGTCTCCATACCGCTTTAGACCCCAGACTATTCCTGAATTAGTCTATTGTCAATATGGAACACACCAGAGTGTGAAGAGCAAGAATGATTTAATAACCTGGCAGTTGTACTTACTTGAAGTGTTTATCAAAGAAGAAAAAAGAGAAGTAAAATGTTTAGGTGTCTTTATCAATGAAAATATGTATATGAATAAGGCCTTACTAGAAAATATGAGATAGGTCAAAGATGCTAACCACAGTTTGTTTTCAAATGGGTTTGGAATATTTTGGCCAGTCACAGTGAATTTGTGTTGAATGCCTACATCAAAATTTGTAGTTTGGCAATCTGCTGGCCACATTCATCTATAATTTTTTTCCATTTGAGTCAGTTGTCAACATTTTTATGAGGAAAACTTTCATTAATTCTGGATGCCTAACTCACTTGAAAAGTCAGAATACCTGGCAACACTAGGCTCTTGTTTCTGCATGATAGCAATCCATTGGAATACTGCCTGCTGCCTTAAGAATGGAGGATGCATTCTTCAGTTTTCCACAGCCCCTACTTGTTCCCTGTTACGTTCTACTAAGTTTGTATTCCTTAAATAGGTTATTTATTTGGGCCCTACAGCCTTGAATTTGTAACCCATGGCCTACTTGTGGCAATACTGTGGTGGCCACTTTACATATCTTATCTCAATCCTCATAATAACACTAAATAGTACATATTAAAAACAGGCAGAGGCATAGAGCTGGAATACAAAAGCATGCTTGTGGGTCAATGGGTGGATCCATACTGCAAGAAAGTATTCATAAAGCAGTGGAGTAGTGGATAGGAAATTTTGTGTAAATTGTATTTTGGTATTTGTTTTAGTGATTATTTCTGCATTTTGGGTTTGATATGTAGAATTTAAGCCAACAACTCTAAATTTATTCCTTCAGAATACTGAACGTGCTCTATTTTTTTTTCTTCATTCAATATACATCTCCCCATCCTTCTGTGAAATGTTATTGCATAGCTTCTGTGGAAGCTAGTTGGATTACCACAACTTTTCAGCTGTATGCATCTAAACAAAGTTACACTACTTGAATAATTTTTATCAGCTTTATTGAAATATAAATCACATACCATGGAATTCACCAACTGAATGTATACATTAAAATGCTTTTGGTATACTAGCAGAGTTCTGCAACCATCACCACAATTTTAGAAAACTTTCATCACCCCAAAAAGAGATCACATGCCAATTATGTTATTCCCCATTCTACCATTTCTTTAGCCCCTAGGAAACAGTAATCTACTTCCTGTCTCTACAGATGTGCATATTCTGGACATTTCATATAAATAGAATAATACAATATATAGTCTTTTGTATTTGGCTTCTTTCACTTTACACAATGTTTTCAAGATTCATCCAAGTTGTAGAATTTATCTCTACTTCTTTCCTTTTTATTGTTAATTAATTTTCTATTATATGGATATATCCATTCATCAGTTGATGGACATTAGGGTTGTTTCCACTTTTTGGCTATCATGCTAAACATGTGTAGACATAAGTTTTCATTTGTCTTGGGCATATACCTAGAAGAGGAAATTATGAGTGATATGGTAACTCCATGTTTGATCATTTGAGGAAATGCCAGACTGTTTTCTAAATTGGCTGCTCCATTTTAAATTCCCAACAGAAATGTATGAGGGTTCCAATTCCTCCACATCCTTACCAGCACTTCTTATTATTAGTCTTTTGGATTATAGTCATTCTAGTGGGTGTGAAGTATTATCACACGTGGTTCTGATTTTAATTTCACTGATGTATAATAATTTTGAGCATCATTTCACATGCTTATTGATCACTTTTATTTCTTTTTTGAAGAAATGTCTATTCATATTTTGCCCATTTAAAAACTGGGTTGTCTTTTTATTTCTGAGTTGTAATAGCCCTTTATATATTCTAAATACAAATCCTTTGTAAGATATATGATATGCAAATATTTTATCCTATTCTATGGATTGCCTTTTTGCTTTCTTTATGGTGTCTTTTGAAGTGAAATATTTAAAAATTTGCTCAAGTCCAATTTATCTATGTTTTGTTGCCATTTGTGCTTTTGTTGCATGTCTTATAAGGCTTTGCCTAACCCAGGGTAACAAATATTTGCTCCTACATATTCTTCTAAGAGTTTTATTGTCTTAAAGCTATAGTAAGGATGTTTTTATTTCAATTTTTTCCTAATTTCCCTAGCTCTTGCACTTAGCTCTATTTTAAGTTAATTTTGTGTATGGAGTGAGGAAGAGGCCCAATTGCATGTGGATATCCAATTGTCTCAGGACCATTTGTTGAAGACTATTCTTTTCCCCACTGAACTGTCCCAGTACGCTTTCAAAATGAATTGACTCTAAAAGTTTACTTCTGGACTCAATTCTATTTCACTAGTTCTTATATATATATATATATCTTTATTCCAGTAAAATACTGTCTTGTCTTGATAACTGTAGCTTTGTAGTAAGTTTCAAAATTAAGAAATACTAGACCTTCAACTTTGTTCTTCTTTCTCAAGATTTTACTTTTGCTATTCTGGGTCCCTTGCATTTACATATGAATTTTAGGATCACCCCGCCAATTTCTAAAACAAAAATGCCACCTGGAATTTGGATAGGGATTGCATTGACTCTATAGACCAGTTTTAGACATATTAACGTCTTAAATTAGTAATATCTATGAACAGTAAATGTCTTTTCATTTAATTAGACTTAATTTAGTTTCTTATAACTATATTCTATGGTTTTCAGAGTACAAGTTTTGGGCCATTTTGTTGAATTCATTTCTAAGTGTTTTATTATTATTGCTGCTATTATTAATCGATTGTTTCTTATTTTAATTATCAGACTATTCATGGTCAAAGTATATAAATAAAGTTGATATTGTATATTGATCTTGTAACCCTTGCCTCTCTGAACTTATTTACTAGTTTTAATAGATTTTTTAGTGGATTCCCTTGGAATTTCTGTATACAAGGTCATGTCCTTTACAAATAGAGATAGTTTTATTCTTTTTAAGTATGGATTTTTTATTTCATTTTTTTCCAAATTTCCCTGGCTAAAATCTTCAGCACAGTGTTCAAGAGAATGGCAAAATCCAATGTAATTCTCTTGTTCCTGATCATAGAGAGAAAGGATCCAGCTTTCAACATTAAAAGTGAAGTTAGCAGTTGTATTAGAGTTCTCAAAAGGAACTGAATCAATAGAAAGAATATATATATATGGAGAGAGAGAGAAATAGATTTTTTTCTCCAGTTTTATTGAGATATAATTGACATACAGCACTGCATAAATTTAAGGTGTGAAGCATAATGATTTGATTTACATACAACATGAAATGATTACCACAATAAGTTCAGTGAACATCCATCATCTCATATACATATAAAATTGAAGAAACAGAAAAAATATTTTTGCTTGTGAGGGAAACTTTAGGATTTACTCTGTTAACAATTTTCATATATAATGTATAGCAGTGTTGATTATATTTATCATTTTGTACAATACATACCTAGCATTATTTATCTTATAACTGGAAGTTTGTACCTTTTGACTACCTTCATCCAATTCCATCTTCCCCACCCAGCTGCTGTGTTAACCACAAATCTGATCTTGTTTTCTATCAGTTTGTTTGTTTGCTTGTTTTTGAAGTATAATTGACCTACAATCTATGTTAGTTCCTTGGTATTCAGCTTAGTGATTCTATATTTCTATACATTTCACAATGATCATCATAAGTCTAGTTAGCATCTGTCACAATACAAAGATTAAACAATTATTAACTGTATTCTCCACACTGTACATTTTGTACCAGTAACTCGTTTATTTTGAAACTGAAAGTTTGTGCCTCTTAATTTCCCTGACCTATTTTTCTCCCCTCCCCTCCCCTCTTCCTCCTTGGCAACCATCTGTTTATTCTCTGTATCTATGATTCTGTTTCTGTTTAGTTGTGTTTGTTCATTTGTATCATTTGTTAGATTCCACATGTAAGTGAAATCACACAGTATTTTTCTTTCTCTGTCTGACTCATTTAACATAACATAATTTCCTCTAGGTCCATAGGTCCATCCATATTGTCACAAATGGAAAAATTTCATTCATTATTATGTCTGAGTAATATTCCATTATATATATACACACTACATCTTTTTATCCATTCATCTATTCATAGGCAATTGGATTGTTTCCCTATCTTGGCTATTATAAAGAGTGCTGCTATGAACAATGGGGTGCATGTATCTTTTTGAATTGCTATTTCCATTCTCTTTTTATAAATAGCCAGGAATGGAACTGTTGAATGGTATGGTAGTGTTATTTTTTATTTTTTGAGGAATCTCTATACTGTTATCTATATGGCTGCACCAATTTACATTCCCACAAACAGTGCACAAAAGTTCCCTATTCTCCACATCCTTGCCAACACTTGTTATTTGTTGTCTTTTTGATAATGCCATTTTGACAAGTTTGAGGTGATATCTCACTGTGACTTTGATTTGCATTTTCCTGGTGATTAGTAATGTTGACCATCTCTGCATGTTCCTGTTGGCCATTTGTATGTCTTATTTGGAAAAATATCTATTAGGGTCCTTAACTCATTTTTAAATTGGCTTTTTTGATATTTTTTCCTTCAAAAGTATAACATTAATTTTATTTTATTTTTATTTAAGTATAGTTGCTGTAAAATATTATATAAATGACAGGTATACAATATAGTGATTCAAAAATTGTAAAGGTTATTCTCCATTTATAATTATAAAATATTAGGTATATTCCCCATGTTGTACAATGTACCCTTGTAGCTTATTTTATATGTAAGTTTGTACCTCTAAATTCCCTACGCCTATATTGCCCCTCCCCCATTCCCTCTCCCCACTGATAATCACTAGTTTGTTCTTTATGTCTGTGAGACTGCTTCTTTTTTGTTATACTCACTAATTTGTTGTATTTCTTAGATTTCACATATAACTGATATCATACAGTATTTGTCTTTCTTTGTCTAACTTATTTCACTTAGCATAATACCGTCCAAGGCCATCCATGTTGCTGCAAATGTCAAAATTTAGTTACTTTTAGTGGCTGAGTAGTTTTCCATTTTATATATATATATATATATATATATATATATATATATATATATATATATCACATCTTTTTTTATTCATTTGTCTGTTGATGGACACTTAGGTTACTTCCATATCTTGGAAATTGTAAATAATGCTGCTATGAACATTGGAGTGATGTATCTTTTCAAATTAGTGTTTTTGTTTTTTCAGATATACCCAGGAGTGGAATTGCTGGGTCATATGGTAGTTTTATTTTTAGTTTTTTGAGAAACCTCCATAATGTTTAACACAGTGGCTGCAGCATTTTACATTCCCACCAATAGTGTATGAGTGTTCCCTTTTCTCCATATTCTCATCAACACTTGTTACTTGTGTTCATTTTGATGATAGCCATTCTGAAAGGTATGAGGTGATAGCTCACTGTGATTTTAATTTGCATTTCTCTGATGATTAATGATGTTGACCATCTTTCCATGTGCCTGTTGTTCATCTGCATGTCTTCTTTGGAAAAATGTCTATTCAGGTTGCCCACTTTTTAATTTGGGTTTTCATTTTGTTTTTAATGTTGAGTTGTATGAGCAATTTATATATTTAGGATATTGACCCTTTATCGGTCACACTATTTACAAATATTTTCTTCCACTCAGTAGGTTGTCTTTTCATTTTGTCAATGGTTTCCTTGTTGTGCAAAAGCTTTTAAGTTTAATTAGGTTCCATTTATTTATTTTTGCTTTTGTTTCCTTTGCTTTAGGAGACCAACCCAAAAAATATTACTATGATTTTTGTCAAAGAGTGATCTGCCTACATTTTCTTCTAGGAGTTTTATGGTTTCCAACCTTACATTTAGGTCTTTGATCAATTTTGAGTTTATTTCTGTATATGGTGTTAGAGAATGTTCTAATTTCATTCTTTTACATGTAGCCATCCAGTTTTCCCAATACCACCTGTTGGAGAGACTGTCTTTTCTCCCCTATGTATTTGTGCCTCCTTTGTCATATTAATTGACCTTAAGTGCATGGGTTATTTTCTGGGCTGTTTACTCTGTTCCATTGATCTGTGTGTCTGATTTTGTGCCAGTACCATATTGTTTTGACTATGGTAGCTTTATAATATAGTCTGAAGTCAGGTAGTGTGATTCCTCCAGTTCTGTTCTTCTTTCTTAAGGTTGTTTTTCCCACTTTCTTTTGATTATCATTAACATGATATATATTTCTCTACCATTTACTTTATTTTTTCATCTTTTTCAGTTTTATTGATGTATAATTAACAAAAATTGTATATATTTAATGTGTACAGCTTGATGGTTTTTATATAAATATATATTGTAAATAGATCACCATAATCAAGCTAATTACCATTCACTACTTCACATAGTTACCACTTCTTTTTCTTTTCACCCACCTACCTATTTTTTGATGTTGAATTGTATGAGTACTTAGTATATTTTGGATATATTATCAGATAAATCATTTGCAAAATTTTTTTACCATTCAGTAGACAGTTTTTTGTTTTGTTGATAGTTTTCTACATTGTGCAAAAGCTTTTTAGTTTGATATAGTTCCTTTTTTTTGTTTTTGTTTCTCTTATTTGAGGAGATATATCTAAAAAAATATTGCTAAGACCATTATTAAAAAGCATACATCCTAGGTTTTCTTCTAGAACTTTTATGGTTTCAGGTAATATATTTTAGTCTTGGATCTATTTTTAGTTTATTTTTGTAAAATGATGTGATAAAGAGTCCAATTTTCTTTTTTTTCCTGTGTGTAGCTGTCCAGATTTCCCAACATTATTTATTGAAGAAGCTGCCTTTTCCACATTATATATTCTTGCCGCATTTGTCTTACATTAATTGGCCATACAGGTGTGGGTTAATTTCTGGGCTCTGCATTCTGTTCCATTGATTTGTGTGTCTGTTTTTGTGCCAGTGTATTGATTGCTGTAGTTTTGTAGTAAAGTTTGAAATCAGGGAGTGTGATAACTCCATCTTTGTTCTTTCTTAAGATTGTTTTGGCTATTCAGGGTCTTTTGTGTTTCCACACATATTTTAAAATTATATGTTTTTTGTTTGTTTGTTTGTTTGTTTTTCGGTACACGGGCCTCTCACTGTTGTGGCCTCTCCCCTTGTGGAGCACAAGCTCTGGACACACAGGCTCAGCAGCCATGGCTCATGGGCCTAGCTGCTCCACGGCATGTGGGATCCTCCTGGACCAGGACACGAACCCGTGTGCTCTGCATTGGGAGGCAGACTCTCAACCACTGCACCACCAGGGAAGCCCCCTAGAATTATGTTTTAATTCTGTGAAAAGTTGCATTGGTATTTTGGTAGAGATTACATTGAATCTATAGATTGCCTTGGGTAATATGGTCATTTTGACAATACTATTTCTTCCATTCAGTATCTTTCAACCTGTTTGTTTGGTTTTTGTATTTTGTTCATTGAAATGGGCCACAGTTTCCTGTTTCTTTGTATGCCTTGTACCTTTGTTGTTGAAAATTGGTCATTTGATTATTATAATGTGTTATTTTGGGGTATCTGATTGTCCTTTCCCAGATTTTGCTGTTTTTCTTTTTTAATTTCTGAAGACTATAATTGTCTATTTTAAACTTTTTCAAACTTTTTGCAAAGACTATTCTTTGTCATGTGTGATCCCTGAAGTTTCTGTTCCTTTAGACTGGATTCATCTGATAGCTTGACAGAGATTTCCTTGAATACCAGGGTCTGAAACATGCAAACAAAAAAGCACACACACACATACCAAAAAGTAAGAGAAAAGCAGAAAAACAGAAAAACAAAACGAAAAACCCACCTTTCCCAATTTTTGTAGATTGGCTCTATGTTGGGGCTGCCCTTCAATACTTGGTCAGTATAGCTTGCTCTGAGCCTAAGGATTAGCATAAAGTGAAAGTTAAGGTCTTCTCAGATTTTTTCTGAGCATGCATCTTCCCTGGCCCCATGAGTGCCTTTCTAAATTTCTCCCTTGCACCTGACTGCTTTTAAATGTCCTAATTTCCCTAAGAATCTCACCCAGCTTCTCTGTGCCTCAAAAGGCCTATTGTATGTCTCTACCAGTGATCACTTGCCCCATGCACTTGTGGGCCTGTAGTACACCTTTCAGCTTTCATGAGCCATACCCACTGCTTTTCCCTCCTGAGATCTAAGTTAGGCACAACAGATGTGAGCACCTTGTGTCAGTCCTTCACGTAGCCCCCAGATATATTATAACAGATATAAACAATAATTCTCAAATAAGATTTTCTTGGACTTAACTAGTTTGATGGAGGGAACTGACAAGTGGACATTTTTGATGATGTGTGATTTTAAGGAATTTTTTCATTTCATGAAATTGACAAATTTTTTGGCACAAAATTGTTCATAATTCTTTTATTATATTATTCCTTATTACTCCTTATGCTAATAATTAGTTTTTCACTTTTTTATTATTCTTACAGAGGAGCTATCAATTTTATTAATCTTTTCAAAGAACCAGGTTTTGCTGCATTTATTTTTTTTCTATGTTTAAGTTCTGATTATTTCATTGATTTGTGCTTTTTTCTCTTTCATTTTTTCTCCTTAAGTGTAGTTTGCTCTTTTTTCCTAGTTCACAAAGATAAAAGCTTAATTAATTTTTGTAAATTTTCTTCTTTTCTACTATAGGTATTTACAGCTATAAATTTCTCTTTAAGCACTGATTTAACTGTATCACACAAATGCTGATATATTGTGTTTTAATTATCATTCAGTTCAAAATATTTTATAAATTCTCTAATGACTTCTTTGACCTACAGGTTTATTAAATGGGTTATATATTTTGCAAATATTTAGTGATTTTCTGCCTACCTTGTTGATTTCTAATATAATTCCACTGTGGCCAGACATTCCAATATTTTGTAATTTATCAAAACTTATTTTGTGGCCCAGCATATGATCTACCATGATGAAAGTTTAATGTGTACTTGAGAATACTGCATACTCTGTAGTTGTTGTGTATAGTGCTCTGTAAATGTCTTTCATGTGTTTAATTCTTTGAACATATTTCTTATAGCTGTGTTGAAGACTTGGACTATAAGGCTTTGATTCCTTCTTGACTGTTGGTCAGAAACTTCCCTCAGTTCTTTGCCATGATTACTTCTCCATAGGACTTACAAAATGGTAGCTAGCTTCCCTCAGAGTGATCAAGCAAGAAAGGGAAAGGAAGATGGAATCCACAGTCTTTCTGGAACTTAATCTGAGAAGTGATATTTCATAATTTTGTCATATTCCTTTCATTAGAAGTAAATCATGATGTGGTAATTGCACTAGGACATGAATAGCAGGAGATGATGACCATTGGTAGCCATCTTAGAGGTTGCATACTACAATGACTATCCTATCTGTGAATTTTTGAAGATCATTCCCTTCCTATATGAAAACTGTGGCTTTTGTTCATTTATTGTAAATTAGATAGTATAAAGTAGCAAATCACATTCATTTTCATAATTATCTAAAATGTATTACCAGCTAGCTGTCTCTTTTTTTTTTTTGCGGTACGCAGGCCTCTCACTGTTGTGGCCTCTCCTGTTGTGGATCACAGGCTCTGGACACACAGGCTCAGCAGCCATGGCTCATGGGTCCAGCTGCTCCACGGCATGTGAGATCTTCCCGGACCGGGGCATGAACCCGTGTCCCCTGCATTGGCAGGTGGACCTCAACTACTGCGCCACCAGGGAACCTCCAACAGCTAGCTGTCTCTTTGATGTTTACTATTCATACAGGCTATACCTTACCCAAATGCCTACATAGACTCTCACTCAGGATTTTTTCTGGACCTTATTCCGTCCTTGCAGCACAGCAAGTTCTTTGTCTTTTCTTTCTTATATTTCTCTGACATACTTTCCCAATTTGCTCATGGCAATTTTTAACACTTTTTACTTCTCAGCTCCTCTGCCATCTCATTAGTTTATAACAGTTTACATCTTAAATCCTTAAAGAATGGACAGGAAGCGAAAAGTAGAAGAGGAGTGGAAATACTGATTATTTCTCCAGTGCTTCTCCATTGTCCTTTAATAGTCTTTCAGTGGTCTTTCTTCTTATATGACAAAATCAATTAATGGATATTTATTGCTATGGAAAGTGAGGATATTCTCCAGAATTCTTTCCATTCTAATAGTCTAGAGTTCTGTGAGTGGTACACTGTGTTAACTGTTGTGGGAAATGCAAAGAAATACAATTAACTGGCAATTTTAATATTTTTCTTATTTTAGAGTTCCCTGAGTTCTATAGTTTAGTAGAATTTCAACATAGTTTAATATTTTAATTTAGAGTATATAAATGCCCACAGGGGATTTCAAACTTACAAAATTTACACATCTGTGACAACAAATAGTATTTTCTAAAGTTATTTTTATATTTTTATTTTTAATTATAATCTTTCTATTTTCGAATTGTTTAAGATTTACAGAAAAATTTGGAGACAGTACAGAGAGTCCCCATTTACCCTACACCTAAATTCCTCTATTGTCTTTTTGTTTTATTTTGTCTTAAAACCACATTATTAAGGTATAGTTTACATGTCAAAAGCCATACATGTTTAATGTATACAAGTCGATGACTTTGTGGATACATTTTCACCCTTACAATCATCACCACCATCAAGGCTTTAGCCTATCCATCACCTCCCAAAGTATCCTCCTGCTCCCTTTATTATTATTGTGTGTTTCTGTTAAGAACACTTAACATAAGATCTAACGTTTTAGGAAATCTTAAGTGTAAAATACAGTACTGTAAGCTATAGGCACTATGCTGTAGAGTAGATCATCAGAACTTACACATTTATCTTGCATAATTTAAATTTTGTCCCCTTTGGCCATCACCTCTCCATTTCCTACTCCCCCTAGCTCCTGGAAGTCATCATTCTACTCTGTGCTTCTATGAGTTTAACTATTTAGATTCCACATTAAGTGAAATCATACATACGTAAGTGAAATACTGTCTTTCTTTGACTTGTTTCACTTAGCATTGTGTCCTCCATGTCCAACCATGTTGTAACAAATGGCAGGATTTCCTTCTTTTTAAGGCTGAATAATATTCCTTGTGTGCGCACACCAAATTTTGTTTATCCTTTCATCCATCAATGGACATTTAGGTTGTTTCTGTGTCTTGCCTATTGGGAATAATGTTGCAATGAACATGGGAGTGCAGATATCTCCTGAAGATTCTTATTTCAATTTCCTTGGATAACTATGCAAAAGTGGGGTTGAAGGATCTATTTTTAATTTTTTGAGGAATCTCCATACTGTTTTCCAAAATAGCTGTAACAATTTACATTCCCATCACCAGTGATTAAGGGTTCGTTTTACTCCACATCCTCAACAACACTTGTTATCTTTTGACTAGTTTATAATAGTCATTGTAACAGTTGTGAGATGATATCTCACTGTGGTTTTAATTGTCATTTTCCTGATGATTAGTGACATTGAGCATCTTTTCAGACAGTTGTTGGTCATTCATATGTCTTCTTGGGAAAAATATCTATTCAGATCCTTTGCCCATTTTTAAGTTGTGTTATTTAGGTTTTTGTTCATGAGTTGTATGAATTGCTTATATTTCTGGAAACTAACCCCTTATCAGATATATGCTTTGGAAATAATTTCTCCTATTTACTATGTTACATTTTTCTATTATTGATTGTTATTTTCTTGTGCTGACACTTTTCAGTTTTATGTAATTCTTCTTGTTTATTTTTGCTTTTGTTTCCAGTGATGTTGTGTTGTATCCAAAATATTATGGCAAGACCAATTTCAAGAAGCTTTCTACCTATGTTTCTTCTAGGTGTTTTAGAGTTTCAGGTCTTATGTTTAAGTCTTTAATCTTTTTTTTTTTTTTTTTTTTTTTTTGTGGTACACGGGCCTCTCACTGCTGTGGTCTCTCCCGTGTGGAGCACAGGCTCCGGACGCGTAGGCTCAGCTGCCATGGCTCACAGGCCCAGCCGCTCCGCGGCATGTGGGATCTTCCCGGACCGGGGTACAAACCTGTGTCCCCTGCATTGGCAGGCGGACTCTCAACCACTGCACCACCAGGGAAGCCCTTTAATCCATTCTGAGTTGATGTTCCTGCATAGTGTAAGACAGTCATCCAATTTCATTCTTTTGTATGTGCATATCCAATTTTCCTAATACAATTCTCTGAAGAGACTCCCCTTACCTTATTTTGTATTCTTGGAGTCCTAGTAGAAAATATTTGACCCATATGCATAGATTTATTTCTGAGCTCTATTCTATTCTCTTTGTCTATATATCCAAGTTATGCCAGTACTATACTATTTGATTACTATAGCTTTGTAGATTAGTTTGAAATCAAGAAGTGTCATACCTCTCTCTTTGTTCATCTTGCTCAAGATTGTTTTGGCATTCAGGGTCTTTTGTGGTTCTATATGAATATATATATATATATATATATATATATATATATATATATATATATATATATATAGTGTGTGGTGTGCGGGCCTCTCACTCTTGTGGCCTCTCCTGTTGCAGAGTACAGGCTCTGGACACACAGGCTCAGCGGCCATGGCTCATGGGCACAGCCGGTCCGCGGCATGTGGGATCTTCCTGGACCAGGGCATGAACTCGTGTCCCTTGCATTGACAGGTGGACTCTCAACCACTGCGCTACCAGGGAAGCCCCTGAATATTTTTTTTAAGTTTTCTGTAAAGTAATGCTGCTCAAAATAGCTTTTGCTTTTCTTAACATCTTTATTGGCGTATAATTGTTTTAAAATGGTGTGTTAGCCTTGGCTTTATAACAAAGTGAATCACTTATACATATACATATATCCCTATAGCTCTTCCTTCTCGTGTCTCCCTCCCTCCTACCATCCCTATCCAACTGCTCTAGGCAGTCACAAAGCACCAAGCTGATCTCCCTGTGCTATGTGGCTGCTTCCCACTAGCTATCTATTTTACATTTGGTAGTGTATAAATGTCCCTGCCACACTCTCACTTTGTCCCAGCTTACATTTCCCCCTCCCCATGTCCTCAAGTCCATTCACTAGAAGGTCTGCATCTTTATTCCCATCTTGCCCCTAGGTTCTTCATGACCATTTTCTTTCTACATTTTTGATTCCATAGATATGTGTTAGCATATGGTATTTCTTTTTCTCTTTCTGACTTACTTCACTCTGTATGACAGACTCAATGTCCATCCACCTCACTACAGAAAACTCAATTTTCATTCCTTTTATGGCTGAGTAATATGCCATTGTATGTATCTGCCACACCTTCTTTATCCATTCATCTGTCAATAGACACTTAGGTTGCTTCCATTGTCCTGGCTATTGTAAATAGAGCTGCATTGAACATTGTGGTACATGACTCTCTTGAATTATGGTTTTCTCAGGGTATATGCCCAGTAGTGGGATTGCTGGGTCATGTGGTAGTACTATTTTTAGTATTTTAAGGAAACTCCATACTGTGCTCCATTGTGGCAGTATCAATTTACATTTTCACCAATAGTGCAAGAGGGTTCCCTTTTCTCCACACCCTCTCCAGCATTTATTCTTTGTCGATTTTTGATGATGGCCATTCTGAAAGGTGTGAGATGATATCTCATTGTACTTTTGATTTCCAGTTCTCTAATGATTAGTGAACTTTAGCATTCTTTAATTTGTTTGTTGGCAATTTGTATATCTTCTCTGGAGAAATGTCTATTTAGGTCTTCTGCCCATTTTTGGATTTGGTTGTTTGTTTTCTTGATATTTAGCTGAGTGAGTTGCTTGTAAATGTTGGAGATTAGTCCTTTGTCAGTTGCTTCATTTGAAAATATTTTTTTCCCAGTTGAGGGTTGTATTTTCATCTTGTTTATGGTTTCATTTGCTGTGCAAAAGCTTTTAAGTTTCATTAGGTCCCATTTCATTATTTTTGTTTTTATTTCCATTTCTCTAGGAGGTGTGTCAAAAAGGATCTTGCTGTGATTTATGTCATAGAGTGTTCTGCCTAGGTTTTCCTCTACGAGTTCAATAGTGTCTGGCCTTACATTTAGGTATTAAATCCATTTTGAGTGTATTTTTGTGTATGGTGTTAGGGAGTCTTGTAATTTCATTCTTTTACAGGGAGCAGTCAAGTTTTCCCAGCACCACTTATTGAAGAGGCTCTCTTTTCTCCATTGTATATTCTTGCCTCCTTTATCAAACATAAGTTGACCATATGTGTGTGGGTGTATCTCTGGGCTTTCTATCCTGTTCCATTGTTCTATATTTCTGTTTTTGTGCCAGTACCATACTGTCTTGATTACGGTAGCTTTGTAGTATAGTCTGAAGACAGGGAGCCTGATTCTTCCAGCTCCGTTTTTCTTTCTCAAGATTGCTTTGGCTATTCTGGATCTTCTGTGTTCTCATACACATTATGAATTTCTTTATTCTAGTTCTGTGAAAATGCCAGTGGTAGTTTGATAGAGATTGCATTGAATCTATAGATTAATTTGGGTACTACTGTCATTTTCTCATTGTTGATTCTTCCAATCCAAGAAGATGTTATATCTCTCCATCTATTTGTATCATCTTTAATTTCTTTCATCAGTGTCTTATAATTTTCTGCATACAGGTGTTTTGTCTCCTTAGGTTAGTTTATTCTTTTTGTTACAATGGGAAATGGGAGAGTTTTCTTAATTTCACTTTCAGATTTTTCATCAGTAGTGTATAGGAATGCCAGAGATTTCTGTGCATTAATTTTGTATCCTGCTACTTTACGAAATTCATTGATTAGTTCTAGTAATTTTCTGGTACCATCCTTAGGATGCTCTATGTATACGATCACGTCGTCTGCAAACAGTGACAGCTTTACTTGTTTTCTGATTTGGATTCCTTTTATTTGTTTTTTGTGTCTGATTGCTGTGGTTAAAACTTCCAAGACTATGTTGAATAATAGTACTGAGAGTGGGCAACCTTGTCTCTTTCCTGATCTTAGTGGAAATGGTTTCAGTTTTGCACAATTAAGGACAATGTTGACTGTGGGTTTCTCATATATGGCCTTTATTATGTTGAGGTGAGTTCCTTCTATGCCTATACTCTGTAGGTTTTTTATCATAAATGGGTGTTGAATTTTGTCAAAAGCTTTTTCTGCATCTATTGAGATGATCATATGGTTTTTGTCCTTCAGTCTGTTAATATGTTGTAACACATTGATTGATTAGCATTTATTGAACAATGCTTGCATTCCTGGGATAAACCCCACTTGATCATGGTGTATGATCATTTTAATGTGTTGTTGGATTATGTTTGCTAGTTTTTTTTTGAGGATTGTTTCATCTATGTTCATCAGTGATATTGCCCTGTAATCTTCTTTCTTTGTGATATCTTTGTATTGTTTTTGTATCAGGATGATTGTGGCCTTGTAGAATGAGTTTGGGAGTGTTCCTCCCTCTGCTATATTTTGGAAGAGTTTGAGAAGGATAGGTGTTAGCAATTCTCTATATGTTTGATAGAATTTGCCTGTGAAGGCATCTGGTCCTGGGCTTTTGTTTGTGGGAAGATTTTTGATCACAGTTTCAATTTCAGTGCTTGTGATTGGTCTGCTCATATTTTCTCTTTCTTCCTGGTTCTATCACAGAACGTTGTGCATTTCTAAGAATTTGTCCATTTCTTCCAGGTTGTCCATTTTATTGGCACACAGTTGCTTGTAGTAATCTCTCATGATCCTTTGTATTTCTGCAGGGTCAGTTGTTATTTCTTTTTCATTTCTAATTCTATTGATTTGAGTCTGCTCCCTTTTTTTCTGGATGAGTCTGGCTAACGGTTTTTCAATTTTGTTTATCTTCTCAAAGAACCAGCTTTTAGTTTTATTGATATTTGCTCTTGTTTCCTTTTTTTGTTTTTCATTTATTTCTGATCTGATCTTTATGATTTCTTTCATTCTGCTAATTTTGGGGATTTTTTGTTCTTCTTTCTCTGATTGCTTTAGGTATAAGGTTAGATTGCTTATTTGAGATGTTTGTTGTTTCTTAAGGTAGGAGTGTGTTACTATAAACTTCTCTCTTAGAACTTCTTTTTCTGCATCCCATAGATTTTGTGTCTTCATATTTCATTGTCATTTCTTTAGGTATTTTTTGATTTACTCCTTGATTTTTTCAGTGATCTCTTGGTTATTAAGTAGTGTATTGTTTAGCCTACATGTGTTTGTATTTTTCACATATTTTTTCCTGTAATTGATATCTTGTCTCAAAGCATTGTGGTCAGAAAAGATATTTGATATGGTTTCAGTTTTCTTAAATTTACTAAGGCTTAATTTGTGACCCAAGGTATGATCTATCCTGCAGAATGTTCCAAGAGCACTTGTGAAGAATGTCTATTCTGTTGTTTTTGGATGGAATGTCCTATAAATATCAATTAAGTCCATCTTGTTTAATGTATCATTTAAAGCTTGTTATTTATTTTCATTTTGGAAGATCCACCCATTGGTGAAACTGGGATGTTAAAGGCCCCTAATATAGTTGTGTTACTGTCGATTTCCCCTTTTATGGCTGTTAGTATTTGCCTTATGTATTGAGATGCTCCTATGTTGGGTGCATAAATATTTACAATTGTTATATCTTCTTCTTGGATTGATCCTTTGATCATTATGTAGTGTCCTTCTTTGTCTCTTGTATTAGTCTTTGTTTTAAAGTCTATTTTGTCTGATATGAGATTTGCCACACCAGCTTTCTTTTGGTTTCCATTTGCATGGAATATCTTTTTCCATCCCCTCACTTTCAGTCTGTATGTGTCCCTAGGTCTGAAGTGGGTCCCTAGTAGACAGCATATATACGGGTCTTGTTTTTTCATCCATTCAGCCATTCTTTGTCTTTTGGTTGGAGCACTTAATCCATTGACATTTAAGGTAATTATCTATATGTATGTTCCTATTACCATTTTGTTTATTGTTTCTGGTTCGTTATTTAGGTCTTTTCCTTCTCTTGTGTTTCATGCCAGAGATGCTCCTTTAGCATTTGTTGTAAAGCTGGTTTGGTGGTCCTGAATTCTCTTAGCTTGTGCTTGTCTTTAAAGGTTTTAATTTCTCAGTCAAATCTGCATGAGATCCTCGCTGTGTAGAATAATCTTGGCTGTAGGTTTTTCCCTTTCATCACTTTAAATATGTCTTACCACTCCCTTCTGGCTTGCAGAGTTTCTGCTGAAAGATCATCTGTTATCCTTATGGGGATTCCTTTGTATGTTATTTGTTGTTTTTCCCTTGTTGCTTTTAATATTTTTTCTTTGTATTTAATTTTTGATAGTTTGATTAATATTTGTTGGCATCTTTCTCCTTGGATTTATCCTGTAGGGACTCTCTGTGCTTCCTGGTGTTGATTGACTATTTCCTTCCCCATATTAGGGATGTTTTCAACTATAATCTCTTCAAATATTTTCTCAGTCCCTTTCTTTTTCTCTTCTTCTTCTGGGACCTGTATAATTCAAATGTTGGTGCATTTAATGTTGTCCCAGAGGTCTCTGAGACTGTCCTCAATTCTTTTCATTCTTTTTCCTTTATTCTGCTCTGCAGTAGTATTTCCAATGTTTTATCTTCCAGGTCACTTATCCGTTCTTCTGCTTCAGTTGTTCTGGTATTGATCCCTTCTTGAGAATTTTCAATTTCATTTATTTTGTTGTTCATCATTGTTTGTTTGCTCTTTAGTTCTTCTATATCCTTGTTAAACATTTCTTGTATTTTCTCCATTCTGTTTCCAAGATTTTGGATTATATTTACTATCTTTTTTTCTGAATTCTTTTTTAGGTAGACTCTGGCTGTCAGTATTTCAGTGCACTATCTAGAGACTTGAGGGAACTATTGGACAGCTTTAAATATGCATGCATAACATAGGACCCTATGAAAATATTGAGAAGTAAATATGGAAAGGTTCAATAAAGATAATAAAAGGTATACTATTGAGCTGCATTTGTTCATATTTTAAGCTTGATAACCATTTTTTGCTGTAAGACAACCAAGGATAACAGTTCTTTGTAATCTGGAAGTTGTTTAGAATACCCTATAACTCCACATAACCTCATATTTCTGAACTCCTTGCAAAATGTGGGGAGGACAATTCATTAAATTGTATTGAGTGATATGGCAATATGTAGTTCATGTTTCAGATGCAGTTTTCAAATGTCTCAACAGTTTAGACCAAATCAATAAAGTAACTTTACCTAAAATTCGTTTACATGTAATTATGATTTTTACTTAATTGTAAGTTTTTCTTTGAACTGATGAATTCTATCTCAGTTTCTTCCTTGTGCGAGTTGAATTTTCCTTCCCTTTTCTGGATCCAAACATTAAGATACTTCTCTCTGCCAATAGTCTTTTATCTTGGGATTAAATTTACCTATGTGTCCTATCTTTAGAAATATATATTGTTTTTTTCAGAATCAAAGAGTAATTTCTTCTTCATACCAGAGACAAAGGATATTTTCATTTCTTTGTATGAAAATTTTCCCTTTCTGTGTTTCATACCCCTGAGTTGGTATATGATATGTGAGAATCAAAAGCAAATGTGACAGGATTTCTCCATGTCTCCTACATCCCCAGAGTTAACTTCATTTTTTCTCAAGGAGTCTCTAAGTCTTCCTGTTGATTCAATATGGCTGAATTCATTATAATTAAGACACAACCCCCAGCCAAGTTCTCCAAACCACATAGCAAGAGCACAGATAGTAAATGAGATTAGATTTCCAGAATGGAGTCAGAAATACAAAGTAGTAGATAGGTTGAAACTTGCAGCCCTAAACAGTTTCCACCAAGAGCTATGACCCTGAATTAAGGAACAACTCAATTCCTCAAGATACCTTCAACAGACTTGACTTTTATCAAGACCATGTCTCTAGTACCAAATTTGGTGGCAAAGTAGAAGTTATGTCTTACCCAACATTTTTTTTTTTTTTTTTGCGGTACCCGGGCCTCTCATTGTTGCGGCCTCTCCCGTTGCGGAGCACAGGCTCCGGACGTGCAGGCCCAGCGGCCATGGCTCACGGGCTCAGCCGCTCTGCGGCATGTGGGATCTTCCTGGACCGGGGCATGAACCCGTGTCCCCTGCATCGGCAGGCAGACTCTCAACCACTGCACCACCAGGGAAGCCCCTTACACAACATTTTGATGTAAGTTATGGCTGGACATTTTCAAATGAAATTTCTTCATAATGGGAATGGGAAGGTTCTCTCATGGTGCCAGATAAGAGAAAGTATTCTTACCTCCAAGCCCTATGCAAACAATAATGCCATTCCATAGATATTATGCAAAATGCAGCTCCTGTGTTTCATTAATTTTCCCAGAATGCATATAGTTTTATGCCATTCCTTAACATAGTCAGTAAATTCCAACTATGTAAAGCTACACTAAGCAATAAGCCCCAAATTTCAAATTAAGAGGGAATTCCCTGGTGATCCAGTAGTTAGGAAGTGGTGCTTTCACTGCCAGGCCCAGGTTCAATCCCTGATTGGGGAACTAAGACCCTGAAAGCTGTGGGTGCAGCCAATAAAATAAAATAAATACAAACTGCCAATTTAGGATGTGAAAATTTGGGAGTGCCTCAGAAAACTCACTAGAATAACACACACTCTCTTTCTACACACACACACACACACACACACACACACACACACAGAGACAGGTTATTCCTGATGGATTTGTTTTAACAATGTCTGATAATGTATAAAAACAAGTATATAAAAGAATATAGAAAATAAAATTTAAAGTAGCATAAAAATAATATATAAAATAATATTAAAATAACATGTAAATTTTTTAAGAAATATTCTTTCTGGGGAAGGCAGAAGATGGCGGAAGAGTAAGACGCGGAGATCACCTTCCTCCCCACAGATACACCAGAAATACATCTACACGTGGAACAACTCCTACAGAACACCTACTGAAGGCTGGCAGAAGACCTCAGACCTCCCAAAAGGCAAGAAACTCCCCACGTACATGGGTAGGGCAAAAGAAAAAACAGAGACAAAAGAATAAGGACAGCACCTGCACCAGTGGGAGGGAGCTGTGAGGGAGGAAAAGTTTCCACACACTAGGAAGCCCCTTCGCGGGCAGAGACTGCGGGAGGCGGAGGGGGGAGCTTCGAAGCTGCGGAGGACTGCACAGCAACGGGTGCGGAGGGCAAAGCGGGGAGATTCCCGCACAGAGGATCGGTGCCGACCGGCACTCACCAGCCCGAGAGGCTTGTCTGCTCACCCGCCGGGGCGGGCGGGGCTGCGAGCTGAGGCCGGAGCGCAGGGAGAGGACTGGGGTTGGCGGCTTGAACATAGCCTGAAGGGGTTAGTGCACCACAGCTAGCCGGGAGGGAGTCCGGGGAAAAGCCTGCACCTGCCGAAGAGGCAGGAGACTTTTCCTTCCCTCTTTGTTTCCTGGGGCGTGAGGAGAGGGGTTTAAGAATGCTGCTTAAAGGAACTCCAGAGACGGGCACAAGCCACGGCTAAAAGCGCGGAATCCAGAGACGGGCACAAGCCGCGGCTAAAAGCGCTGACCCCAGAGGCGGGCGGGAGACGTTAAGGCTGCTGCTGCCGCCACCGAGGGGCCTGTGTGCGAGCACAGGTCACTCTCCACACCCCTCTTCCGCGGAGCCTGTGCAGCCCGCCACTGCCAGGTTCCCGGGATCCAGGGACAACTTCCCCGTGACAGCGCACAGCGCGCCTCAGGCTGGTGCAAAGTCACGCCGGCCTTTGCCACCGCAGGCCCGCCCCGCACTCTGTGTCCCTCCGTCCCCGCCGGCCTGAGTGCGCCAGAGCCCCCAGTCAGCGGCTCTTTTAACCCCATCCTGTTTGAGCAAAAAACAGACGCCCTCCAGCGATCTACACGCAGTGGCAGGGCCAAATCCAAAGCTGAGCCCTGGGAGCTGTGAGAACAAAGAAGAGAAAGGGAAATCTCTCCCAGCAGCCTCAGGAGCAGCGGATTAAATCCCCACAATCAACTTGATATACCCTGCATCTGTGGAATACCTGAATAGACAACCATCATCCCAAATTAAGGAAGTGGACTTTAGGAGCAAGATCTATGATTTTTTCCCCTTTCCTCTTTTTGTGAATGTGTATGTGTATGCTTCTGTGTGAGATCTTGTCTGTATAGTCTTGCTTCCACCATTGTCCTAGGGTTCTATCCGTCCATGTTTTTTTTTTAAATTTTCTTTTCTTAATAATTAATTTTAATAACAATATTATACTTTACCTTCGTTCTTTCTTTCTTTCTTTCCGTCCTTCCTTCCCTCCTTTAGACAATGAATCATCCCAAATTGAGGAGGTGGTCTCTGACAGCAAGATTTAGGATTTTTCCCCATTTACCTCTTTTAGTGAGGGTGTATGTGTATGCTTCTGTGTAAGATTTTGTCTGTATAGCTTTGCTTCCAACATTTGTCCTAAGGTTCTTTCCGTCCCTTTTTTTTTTTCTAAATAAGAATTTTTTAATTCAATAACTTTATTATACTTTATTTTATTTTTACTGTATCTTCTTTCTTTCTGTCTTTTTTCCTTCTTTCCCTCCTTCCTTCCTTCCTCTCTCCCTCCCTCCCTCCTTTCTTTCCTTCTTGCCTTCTTTCCTTCTTTGCTTCTTTCTTTCTTCCTTCCTTCCTTCCTACCCTCCTTTCCTTCTTTCTTTCCTCATACTTCTACTAATTCCCTCTACTTTTTCTCCCTTTTATCCTGAGCCGTGTGGATGAAAAGCTTTTGGTGCTCCAGCCAGGAGTCAGGGCTCTGCCTCTGAGGTAGGAGAGCCAACTTCAGGACACTGATCAACAAGAGACCTCCCAGCTCCACATAATATCAAACGGCAAAAATCTCCCAGAGACCTCCATCTTAACACCAGCACCCAGCTTCACTCAACGACCAGCAAGCCACAGTGCTGGAAAACCTATGCCAAACAACTAGCAAAACAGGAACACAACCCCACCCATTAGCAGAGAGGCTGCCTAAAATCATAATAAGGCCACAGACACCCCGAAACACACCACCAGACGTGAACCTGCCCACTAGAGAGACAAGATCCAGCCTCATCCATCACAACACAGGCACTAGTCCCCTCCACCAGGAAGCCTACACAACCCACTGAACCAACCTTAGCCACTGGAGACAGACATCAAAAACAGGAGGAACTACGAACCTGCAGCCTGCAAAAAGGAGACCCCAAACACAGTAAGATAAGCAAAATGAGAAGACAGAAAAACACACAGCAGATAAAGGAGCAAGATAAAAATGCACCAGACCTAACAAATGAAGAGGAAATAGGCAGTCTACCTGAAAGAGAATTCAGAATAATGATAGTAAGGTTGATCCGAAATCTTGGAGATAGAATGGACAATAGATTGGACAAAATGCAAGAATCAGTTAACAAGGACCTAGAAGAACTAAAGATGAAACAAGCAACGATGAACAACACAATAAATGAAATTAAAAGTACTCTAGATGGGATCAATAGCAGAATAACTGAGGCAGAAGAACGGATAAGTGACCTGGAAGATAAAATAGTGGAAATAACTACTGCAGAGCAGAATAAAGAAAAAAGAATGAAAAGAACTGAGGACAGTCTCAGAGACCTCTGGGACAACATTAAACGCACCAACATTCGAATTATAGGGGTTCCAGAAGAAGAAGAGAAAAAGAAAGGGACTGAGAAAATATTTGAAGAGATTATAGTTGAAAACTTACCTAACATGGGAAAGGAAATAGTTAATCAAGTCCAGGAAGCACAGAGAGTCCCATACAAGATAAATACAAGGAGAAATATGCCAAGACACATATTAATCAAACTGTCAAAAATTAAATACAAAGAAAGCATATTAAAAGCAGCAAGGGAAAAACAACAAATAACACATAAGGGAATCCCCATAAGGTTAACAGCTGATCTCTCAGCAGAAACCCTACAAGCCAGAAGGGAGTGGCAGGACATACTGAGAGTGATGAAGGAGAAAAACCTGCAGCCAAGACTACTCTACCCAGCAAGGATCTCATTCAGATTTGATGGAGAAATTAAAACCTTTACAGACAAGCAAAAGCTGAGAGAGTTCAGCACCACCAAACCAGCTTTACAACAAATGCTAAAGGATCTTTTCTAGGCAAGAAACACAAGAGAAGGAAAAGACCTATAATAAAGAACCCAAAACAATTTAGAAAATGGGAATAGGAACATACATATAGATAATTACCTTAAATGTAAATGGACTAAATGCTCCCACCAAAAGACACAGATTAGCTGAATGGATACAAAAACAAGACCCTTATATATGCTGTCTACAAGAGACCCACTTCAGACCTAGGGACACATACAGACTGAAAGTAAGGGGATGGAAAAAGATATTCCATGCAAATGGAAGCCAAAAGAAAGCTGGAGTAGCAATTCTCATATCAGACAAAATAGACTTTAAAATAAGGACTATTAAAAGAGACAAAGAAGGACACTACATAATGATCAAGGGATTGATCCAAGAAGAAGATATAACAATTGTAAATATTTATGCACCCAACATAGGAGCACCTCAATACATAAGGCAAATACTAACAGCCATAAAAGGGGAAATCGACAGTAACACATTCATAGTAGGGGACTTAAACACCCCACTTTCACCCATGGACAGATCATCCAAAATGAAAATAAATAAGGAAACATAAGCTTTAAATGATACATTAAACAAGATGGACTTAATTGATATTTATAGGACACTCCATCCAAAAACAACAGAATACACATTTTTCTCAAGTGCTCATGGAACATTCTCCAGGATAGATCATATCTTAGGTCACAAATCAAGCCTTGGTAAATTTAAGAAAATTGAAATTGTATCAAGTATGTTTTCTGACCACAACGCCATGAGACTAGATATCAATTACAGGAAATGATCTGTAAAAAATACAAACACATGGAGGCTAAACAATACACTACTTAATAATGAAGATATCACTGAAGAAATCAAAGAGGAAATCAAAAAATACCTAGAAACAAATGACAATGGAGACACAACGACCCAAAACCTGTGGGATGCAGCAAAAGCAGTTCTAAGGGGGAAGTTTATAGCAATACAAGCCCACCTTAAGAAGCAGGAAACATCTCGAATAAACAACCTAACCTTGCACCTCAAGCAATTAGAGAAAGAAGAACAAAAAAACCCCAAAGCTAGCAGAAGGAAAGAAATCATAAAAATCAGATCAGAAATAAATGAAAAAGAAATGAAGGAAACAATAGCAAAGATCAATAAAACTAAAAGCTGGTTCTTTGAGAAGATAAACAAAATAGATAAACCACTAGCCAGACTCACCAAGAAAAAAAGGGAGAAGACTCAAATCAATAGAATTAGAAATGAAAAAGGAGAGGTAACAACTGACACTGCAGAGATAAAAGAGATCATGAGAGATTACTACAAGCAACTCTATGCCAATAAAATGGACAATCTGGAAGAAATGGACAAATTCTTAGAAATGCACAACGTGCCAAGACTGAATCAGGAAGAAATAGAAAATATGAACAGACCAATCACAAGCACTGAAATTGAAACTGTGATTAAAAACCTTCCAACAAAGAAAAGCCCAGGACCAGTTGGCTTTACAGGCGAATTCTATCAAACATTTAGAGAAGAGCTAACACCTATCCTTCTCAAACTCTTCCAAAATATAGCAGAGGGAGGAACACTCCCAAACTCCTTCTACGAGGCCACCATCACCTTGATACCACAACCAGACAAGGATGTCACAAAGAAAGAAAACTACAGGCCAATATCACTGATGAACATAGATGCAAAAATCCTCAACAAAATACTAGCAAACAGAATCCAACAGCACATTAAAAGGATCATACACCATGATCAAGTGGGGTTTATTCCAGGAATGCAAGGATTCTTCAATATACGCAAATCTATCAATGTGATAAACCATATTAACAAATTGAAGGAGAAAAACCATATGATCATCTCAATAGATGCAGAGAAAGCTTTTGACAAAATTCAACACCCATTTATGATAAAAACCCTGCAGAAAGTAGGCATAGAGGGAACTTTCCTCAACATAATAAAGGCCATATATGACAAGCCCACAGCAAACATCATCCTCAATGGTGAAAAACTGAAAGCATTTCCACTAAGATCAGGAACAAGACAAGGTTGCCCACTCTCACCACTATTATTCAACAT
The DNA here is from genome assembly GCF_964270905.1 of Leucopleurus acutus. Classification (NCBI taxonomy): domain Eukaryota; kingdom Metazoa; phylum Chordata; class Mammalia; order Artiodactyla; family Delphinidae; genus Leucopleurus; species Leucopleurus acutus. Next base: position 72,848,946 of record NC_139148.1, read on the forward strand.
TGTTTTGGAAGTTTTAGCCACAGCAATCAGAGAAGAAAAGGAAATAAAAGGAATCCAAATCGGAAAAGAAGAAGTAAAGCTGTCACTGTTTGCAGATGACATGATCCTATACATAGAGAACCCTAAAGATGCTACCAGAAAACTACTAGAGCTAATCAATGAATTTGGTAAAGTGGCAGGATACAAAATTAATGCACAGAAATCTCTGGCATTCCTATATACTAATGATGAAAAATCTGAAAGTGAAATCAAGAAAACACTCCCATTTACCATTGCAACAAAAAGAATAAAATATCTAGGAATAAACCTACCTAAGGAGACAAAAGACCTGTATGCAGAAAATTATAAGACACTGATGAAAGAAATTAAAGATGATACAAATAGATGGAGAGATATACCATGTTCTTGGATTGGAAGAATCAACATTGTGAAAATGACTCTACTACCCAAAGCAATCTATAGATTCAATGCAATCCCTATCAAACTACCACTGGCATTTTTCACAGAACTAGAACAAAAAATTTCACAATTTGTATGGAAACACAAAAGACCCCGAATAGCCAAAGCAATCTTGAGAACGAAAGAAGGAACTGGAGGAATCAGGCTCCCTGACTTCAGACTATACTACAAAGCTACAGTTATCAAGACGGTATGGTACTGGCACAAAAACAGAAAGATAGATCAATGGAACAGGATAGAAAGGCCAGAGATAAACCCATGCACATATGGACACCTTATCTTTGATAAAGGTGGCAGTAATGTACAATGGAGAAAGGACAGCCTCTTCAATAAGTGGTGCTGGGAAAACTGGACAGGTACATGTAAAAGTATGAGATTAGATCACTCCCTAACACCATACACAAAAATAAGCTCAAAATGGATTAAAGACCTAAATGTAAGGCCAGAAACTCTCAAACTCTTAGAGGAAAACATAGGCAGAACACTCTATGACATAAATCACAGCAAGATCCTTTCTGACCCACCTCCTAGAGTAATGGAAATAAAAACAAAAATAAACAAATGGGACCTAATGAAACTTCAAAGCTTTTGCACAGCAAAGGAAACCATAAACAGGACCAAAAGACAACCCTCAGAATGGGAGAAAATATTTGCAAATGAAGCAACCGACAAAGGATTAATCTCCAAAATTTACAAACAGCTCATGCAGCTCAATAACAAGAAAACAAACAACCCAATCCAAAAATGGGCAGAAGACCTAAATAGACATTTCTCCAAAGAAGATATACAGACTGCCAACAAACACATGAAAGAATGCTCAACATCATTAATCATTAGAGAAATGCAAATCAAAACTACAATGAGATATCATCTCACACCAGTCAGAATGGCCATCATCAAAAAATCTAGAAACAATAAATGCTGGAGACATTGTGGAGGAAAGGGAACACTCTTGCACTGCTGGTGGGAATGTGAATTGGTTCAGCCACTATGGAGAACAGTATGGAGGTTCCTTAAAAAACTACAAATAGAACTACCATATGACCCAGCAATCCCACTACTGGGCATATACCCTGAGAAAACCAAAATTCAAAAAGAGTCATGTACCAAAATGTTCATTGCAGCTCTATTTACAATAGCCCAGAGATGGAAACAACCTAAGTGCCCGTCATCGGATGAATGGATAAAGAAGATGTGGCACATATATACAATGGAATATTACTCAGCCATAAAAAGGAATGAAATTGAGCTATTTGTAATGAGGTGGATAGACCTAGAGTCTGTCATACAGAGTGAAGTAAGTCAGAAAGAAAAAGACAAATACCGTCTGCTAACACATATATATGGAATTTAAGAAAAAAAATGTCATGAAGAACCTAGGGGTAAAGCAGGAATAAAGACGCAGACCTCCTAGAGAACGGACTTGAGGTTATGGGGAGGGGGAAGGGTGAGCTGTGACAGGGCGAGAGAGAGTCATGGGCATATACACACTAACAAACGTAGTAAGGTAGATAGCTAGTGGGAAGTAGCCGCATGGCACAGGGATATTGACTCGGTGCTTTGTGACAGCCTGGAGGGGTGGGATAGGGAGGGTGGGAGGGAGGGAGACGCAAGAGGGAAGACATATGGGAACATATGTTTATGTATGACTGATTCACTTTGTTATAAAGCAGAAACTAACACACCATTGTAAAGCAATTATACCCCAATAAAGATGTTAAAAAAAAAAAAGAAATATTCTTTCTGGGAAGCATAATGGAAGTAGACTTACCCTGGACATTATAAGATTATATATAAGAAGATATTGAAGGGTGGAGAAAAGCAGACTGTCTTTAGACTTCAAGACCCAATAAATGATGGGTTGGTGAGTTCTCTGGGTTTCTTTTAGCCTCATATATCTCATACTTGGAGTAGAAGATGCCAGATACCTAGAAATGCCAGTGGGATTAAACAAAAAAGTCCCAACACAGTTGTGCTATTTCTAGCCAAAGACCAGGACAAGAGCAAGACAGAAAAGCATCAAAACAGAAAACTTTCAGACTATAATTACTCTACTTCAACCAAACACCACCGAAAACTCCACCCTCACCAGGCTGTTGCAAGGCATCTCAACCACCTCACTTGTGTGGTATCAGAGAAGGCCAAGTAGGGATCTCGGTCATTAATCCTTGCCAGGCTGTAAAAGACCTCCCTATCCACAGTATCAGTGGAGACAATATGGGGACCCTAGGCTTCTAACCTCATCCAGCATTAACCAGACACTCCTTTTCCTCCCCTCTAGAGTGATATCAGAGGTGGCCAAGTTGGGAGTCAGGACTTTCGCCACTGACCAAGAGTTATAAGGCCACAAATGCTCCTCCTCATTGTCAGTGGAGGCTATGTACGGAGCAGTAATTAGACAGTTTTACTTTTCACAGCCAGGGAGTTATAAGTTTTTGAGACCTAGTGGAGAGTAAGAACTCCAATCCCTGCCTGAGCAGTAGTGAGTTCCCTTCCCCTCACATGCAAATAGATGCCAACAAGGGAACCTGGATCACTACCCATGAATGGCAGTAATGAGTCAGAGTTGCCTTTCCTCTGGTGGGATGGTATCAGTGAAAGCCAGCTAAAACAAAAGTTTTGAATAAGATATGTAGTCTCATAATATACTACCCAAAATGTCAAGGTGTAAATCAAAAATCACTCATATCAAGAACCAGAAAAACCTCACTTGAGGGATCAAAGATGAAGACAATAACACCAAGACGACAGACATGTTAAAATTATCTGACAAAGGTTTTAAAAGAGCCATCATAAAAAGGCTTCCACAAATCATTACAAACATGCTGAAAGCAAATGAAGGAATAAAATCACCACCAAAGAAAAAGAAGATAAAAGAAGAACTGATGGAAATTTTAAAATTGAAAAATACAATAGCTGAAATTCTAAAAATGGATGGGCTCAGTAGTGAAATGAAAGCGTTGAAGGAAAGGATCAGTGAACTTAAAGATAAAACAATAGAAATTACCCAGTCTGAACAACAGAGAGAAAATAAACTGGAAAAGATAATAAACAGAGCTACAGAAGTCTGAGATTAAAACAAAAGATCTAATATTCATGTTAGTGGAGTTCTGAAAGGAGAGGAGAAAGAGGAGAGGGCCTAAAATATCTCTAAATTTGGCAAGATATGCAAACCTATAGATTCAAGAAGCTGAATGGACCCCCACACAGGATAAAGCTGAAGAAAATCACATCAAGATACATCATAATTAAGCTTTTGAAAACTAAATATAAAGAAAATAATCTTGAAAGCAGCCAGAGAAAAATGCCACCTCACTTTTTATTTTTTTAACATCTTTATTGGAGTATAATTTCTTTATGATGTTGTGTTAGTTTCTGCTTTATAACAAAGTGGATCAGTTATACATATACATATATCCCCATATCTCTTGCATCTCCCTTTAGGTGAAAACAATTTGAATGACAACAGATTTCTCTTCAGAAACCATGAAAGCCAGAAAAAGTGGCAAAATGTTTTTCAAGTAATGAAAGAAAAGAACTGTAAACCCATAATTTCTACATCCAGACAAAATATCCGTCATTAACAAAAGAGATATCAAGACATTCTCAGGTAAAGGAAAGTGAAAAGGATATTTTTCCAGCAGACTTACCTTAAAAAAGGTCTAAGGAAATTGTTTAAATAGAGGAAATAATGATATAAGAAGTAATATTGGGGGAGAGAAATCAAGATGATGAATTAAGAGGATATGGAGCTCACTTCCCCCGATGAACACAACAAAAATACACCTACATGTGGGACAATTCTCACTGAAAATTAACTGGAAACTGGCAGAAGGACTCCTGTACAATCAAGGCTGTAAGAAAGATCCACACATAATTGAGTAGGACAGGAAGAAGAGTGATCGGGTCAAGGCCTGTGCCCATGAGGAGACTCAGAGGAAGAGACTGTAGGAGCAGTCACCCACACTGGGGAGTGAGTGAGTCAAGCCATAGACTGGGTACCTCACTCCTGGGATCCTCCACATAGGAGACAAGCCCACCTGGCTGGTTGGACAAACTCTGGGACAGATAGAAAGGCTGGAGAAGCCTGGACTCTGCTTATGATGAGTGCACAGGTGCTGACTTGCTCAGAGGCAATATGGAGAGAGGTCTGCCCTAGCAGCCACCAGGTTTCCCGTGTTCCCCCACTCTAGCTGAGTGAACACTCTGGCTCTGCTCACTCCATGCCACTATGTAGCATTAGATCTGGGGTGGCTGTGGCTGGGGAAAAGGTGCAACTGTGGGCTGCACCTGAGTGGAGCTGCAGACACGTACACAAGCAGAGCATCGGACCTCTGTAGGTGCAAGAAATTGATTTGCTTCAGCATACTCCTCCTTTAGGCAAAGGTCCTGGCAGAGAGAGAAGGAAAAACACACTTAAAGTAACAGTGCCAGCTTGAGTCTGACCCTTAGGGCTTCCACTCCAGCAGTGTAGGAAGAGACCCCGCCCTGAATAGGGCAGTGATGGCCTTTCAGCAGAGAGGAAGTCCCACCTCACGACCTGTGCAGACTTTACCTCACTGATCTCCAGCACCATCCCCTACAAAGGTGATAGCCACCAGCACACCCTGGGGAAAGGGTTGACTGGCAACCACATCAAATCCTATCCTACCACCAAAGGAAGTGGGCACATGCAGTCTGCATAGGGACACTCCCACATAAGAACACCCATCAATACTGCAATATGTAACTGTTTCACCTAAATTCATAGAGACAGAGAAAGTTAAGTAAAATGAAAAGGCAGAGGAATTACTCTCAATTGAAAGAGCAAGATAAAAACATTGCAAAAATAATGAAACAGAAATAAATGATTTACCAGATAAAGAATGAAAATCATTGGTAATAAAACTGTTAACTGAATTAGGGGAAATAATTGATCAAAACAATGATCATTTTAACAAGGAAGTAGAAAATATAAAAAAGACCAAATCAAAAATAGATAATTTGGTATCTGACATAAAAAATCACACTAGAAGAAATGAATAGTAAACTAAGTGATATAGAAGAATCCATTAACATATCTGGAAGATAGAATAATGGAAATCACCCAATGAGAAGAGCAGAAAGAAAAATAAATTTAAAAAATGAAAGCAAGGTAGGAGATTTCTGAGATAAAATTAAGTGTAATACAAGTCACATTATAGGGGCTCAAGAAGGAGGAGAGAGAGAAGGTTATCAAAAATATATATGAAGGGGGCTTCCCTGGTGGCGCAATGGTTGAGAGTTCGCCTGCCGATGCAGGGGACACAGGCTTGTGCACCGGTCCCAGAAGATCCCACATGCTGTGGAGCGGCTGGGCCCATGAGTCGTGGCCACTGAGCCTGTGCGTCTGGAGCTTGTGCTCTGCAACATGAGAGGCCACAATGGTGAGAGGCCCACGTACCGCAAAAAAAAAAATGTATATGAAGAAATTATGGCTGGAAAACTCCTAAACTTGAAGAAGGAAACAAATATACATGTACAGGAAGCACAGAGGGTCCCAAACAAGATGAACACAAACAGATCCACACCAAAGACATATCATAATTAATATGGCAAAAGTTACAGATAAACAGAGAAGTCCAAATGCAGCAAGAGAAAACGGTCATATACAAGGGAATCCTCATAAGGCTATCTGCTGATTTCTCTGCAGAAACTGCAGGCCAGAAGAGAGTTGCATGATATATTCAAACTGCTGAAAGGGAAAACCCTGAAACCTAGGATGCTCTATCCAGCAAGATTATCATTTAGAATAGATGGAGAGATAAAGAATTTCTCAGACAAGCAAAATGTAAAAGAATCAGTACTAAACCTACCATAAAAGAAATGTTGAAGGGTGTTCTCTAAATGGAAATAAAGTAAGAAACTATTGGAAGGGAACCCTTCTACACTGTTTGAGGAAATGTAAATTGGTAAAGCCACTATGGAAAATAGTATGGAGTTTCCATGAAAAACTAAAAATAGAGTTACTATATGATCCAGCAATCCCACTCCTGGGCATAAATCCAGAAAAGATGAAAACTCTAATTTGAAAAGATAAATGCACCCCGGTGTTCATGGCAGCACTACTTACAATAGCCAAGACATGAAAGCCACCTAAATGACTATATATATAGCTCAGCCATAAGAAAGAATGAAATCATGCCATTTGCAACATCGTAGATGGACCTGGAGATTTACATACCAAGTGAAATGAGTCAGACAGGAAAAGACAAATATCATACAATATCACGTATATGTGGAATCTAAAAAAAGATACAAAGGAACTTATTTACAAAACAGAAATAGACTCACAGACATAGGGAAAAAACTATGATTACCAAAGGGGAAAGGGGAGTGAGGGATAAATTATGGATTTGGGATTAATAGATACACGTTACTATGTATAAAATAAACAACTAGGACTTACTGTAGAGCACAGGGAATGATATTTAATATCCTGTAATAACCTATAATGAAAAAATAATCTGGAAAATAATAGATATATGTATACATGTATAGGTGAATCACTTTGCTGTACACCTGAAATATTGTAAATCAACTACACTTCAATTTAAAAAGTTACATTAAATTAACTGTGTTTTGAAAAAAGAACCTATTGGAAAGGGAAAATCCCACAAGAAAAGGAAGATATACAGTAAGGATTGAAGATTACTTAAATAAACTGGATTGTAAGTTAAAAGACAAAACATTTTTTAAAAAAACATGTACCACAGTGTTCATTGCAGCAGTATTTACAATAGCCAGGATATGGAAGCAACCTAAGTATCCATCAACAGATGAATGGGTAAAGAAGATGGGGCAAATATATACAATGGAATATTACTCAGCCATAAAAAGAAACAAAACTGAGTTATTTGTAGTGAGGTGGATGGACCTAGATTCTGTCATACAGAGTGAAGTAAGTCAGAAAGAGAAAAACAAATACCATATGCTAACACATATATATGGAATCTTAAAAAAAAAAGAAAGAAAAGAAAAGGTTCTGATGACCCTAGGTGCAGGACAGGAATAAAGATGCAGACATAGAGAATGGACTTGAGGACACGGGGAAGGGGAAGGGTAAAGCTGGGTTGAAGTGAGAGAGTGGCACTGACATATATACACTACCAAATGTAAAATAGATAGCTAGTGGGAAGCAGCTGCATAGCACAGGGAGATCAGCTCGGTGCTTTGTGATCACCTAGAAGGGTGGGATAGGGAGGATGCGAGGGAGATGCAAGAGGGAGGGGATATGGGGATACATGTACACATATAGCTGATTCACTTTTTTATACAGCAGAAACTAACACAACATTGTAAAGCAATTATACTCCAGTAAAGATGTTAAAAGAAAAAGACAAAACATTTTTTAAAGCAAATATAACTAAAATAAAGAGTTAAGGGATAAGTATAATGATGTAAAATATGACATCAAAAACAAAATGTGAGGGAGGGAAGAAGAAATATAGATCTTTTAGAATGTGTTAAATTTAAACAACCATAAGTTTGACACCAGTGGAAATAATTATGGGTCAACATAAATGAACCACATGATAACCACAAAACAAAAACAGCAAATACACAAAAAACAAAAAGAAATGAACCAAAGCATATTACTCAAGAAAATCATCAAACCACAATGGGAGAAGCAGAAAGAATAAATGAACAGAGAAGAACTACAAAAACAACTGGAAAAATGTAATAAAATGGCAATAATTACATACCTTTCATTAATTACTTTAAATGTCAGTGTACTAACTGCTCCAATCAAAGACATAGTGGTTGATTGGATTAAAAAAAAAAAGACCTTTCAATGTGCTGCCTACAAGAGACTCACTTCATGACTAAAAAATCCACAAAAACTGAAAGTGGGAGTATAGAAAAAGATATTTCATGCAAACAAAAATGAAAATAAAACAGAGGTAGCAATATCCATATCAGAAAAGGTAGATTTTAAACAAAGGCTATAAAAAAGACAGAGAAGGGCATCATATAATGATAAAGGGATTAATGAAAATAGAGGATATTCACTCAAAATATATACACCCAATACAGGAGCACTTAAGTATATAAAACAAATGCTAACAGACAAAATGGGAGAAATGGTAAATAATACCATAATATTAGGGGACTTTAATACTCCACTGACATCAGTGGACAGATCGTTCAGACAGAAAGTAAATAAGAAAACAGTGCTCTTAAATGACAGAATAGAGCAACTGGACTTAATAAATATCTATAGGACATTACATCCAAAAACAGCAAAATATACATTCTTTTCAAGTGCACATGGGATGGTCTCCAGGACAGATCACATGTTAGGCCACAAAACAAGTGTCAACAAATTTAAGGGGATAGAAATTATATCAATCATTTTTTCCAACCACAATAATATTAAACTAGAAATCAATTACAGAATTAAAAATGGAGATAACAGAAACATGTGGAGACTAAACAACATACTACTGAAAATCCAGTGGGTCAATGATTAAATTAAAGAAGAAATCAGAATGTATCTCAAGGCAAATGATAACGGAAACACAACTTTCCAAAATCTATGGGCTGCAGAAAAAGCAGTTCTAAAAAGGAAGTTTATAGTGAAACAGGCCTACCTCAAGAAATGAGAAAACTCTCAAACAATCTGACATACCACATAAAACAATTGGAAGAAGAACAAAGTCCAAAGTGAGCAGAAGGAAGTTAATAATAAATATCAGAGAGGAAATAAATAAAATAGACATCAAAAAAAGAAAAGATAAATGAAATTAAGAACTGTTTTTTTGAAAAGACAAACAAATTGATCAATATGTAGATAAGCTCATGAAGAAGAAAAGAGAGACACATATAAACAGAATAAGAAATGAAAGAAGGGAAAAACCAACCAATACCACAGAGATACAAAAAATCATAAGAGAATACTATAAACAGCTATATGCCAACAAATGGGACAACCTGAAAGAAATGGACCAATTTCTAGAAACATACAACCTGCCAAGATTGAATCAAAAAGAAACAGAGAATTGGAGCAGTCTAATCACTAGAAGTGAAATTGAATTTGTAATTCAAAAACAAAAACTCCCAGTAAACAAAAGTTCAGGACCAGACAGCTTCACAGGGGCATTCTATCAAACATATGAAGAATTAATACCTATCCTTTTCAAACTATTCCAAAAAAAATGAAGAGGGAATACTAACAAATTAATTCTAGGATGCCACCATTATTCATATACAGAAACAAGAGAAAGACACTACATAAAAGAAAACGACAAGCCAATATTTTTGGTGAATAAAGATGCAATAGTCCTCAACAAAATATTAGCAAACCAAATCGAACAATGTATGTAAAACATCATACACCATGATCCATTTGAATTTATTCCAGGGTCAAACGGATGGTTCAACATTTGCAAATCAATCAGTGTGACACATCACATTAATAGAAGGAAGTATGAAAAACACATAATCATCTCAGTAGTTGCAGAAATAATCATTTGACAATGCTATTCATTCATGATAAAATCTCTCATCAAAGTAGGTATAGCAGGAACATATCTCAACATAATAAAGGCTACTTATTGCAAAACTACAGCCAACTTCATATACAATGGCAAAATGTTGAAAGCCTTCCCACTAAATTTAGGAACAAGACAAGGATTGCCACTCTCACCACTTCTATTTAACATGTTATTAGAAGTCCTAGCCACAACAACAAGACAAGGGAAAGAAATAAAATGTATCCAAATTGGAAGGGAAGGGGTAAAACTCTCACCATTTGGAGATGACATGATAATTTATATAGAGAACTCTAAAGTCTCCACCCAAAAACTATAAGAATTAATTTTAAAAAATTAGAAAGGTTGCAGGATTCAAGATTTGTGTACAGAAATATGTTGCATTTCTATACACTAATAATGAAACACGAGAAAGAAAAAGAAAAAAATACCATTTAAAATCCCATCGAAAAGAACAAAATACCAGGAATAAACTTAACCAGGGAGGTGAAAGACCTATACTATGAAAACTTGAAACATTAATGAAGGAAATTAAAGATGATATAAAGAAATGGAAAGATATCTCATACTCTTGGACTGGAATAATAATTATTGCTAAAATGGCCATACTACCTAAAGCAATCTACAGATTTAATGTAATTTTGTTGAAATATGCATGACCTTTTTCACAGAACAAGAACAAATATTTCTAAAATTCACATGAAACCACAAAATATGCTGAATTACTGAAGAAATTGTGAGAAAAAATAATAAAGCTGGATGTATAATCTTCTCAGTCACACTATATTACAAAGCTAGAGTTATTAAAACAACATGGTTCTGTCACAGAAACAGACACATACCTCAATGGAACAGGATAGAGAGCCCAGAAATAAACTGAGGCACCTATGGTCAATTACTCTATGTCAACGAAGGCAAGAATATACGAAGGAGAAAAGACAGCCTCTTCAATAAGTGGTGCTGGGAAAACTGAACAGCTACGTGTAAAACAATGAGATTAGAACATTCCTTCACACCACATACAAAAATAAACTCCATATGGAATAAAGACCCAAATGTAAGACCTGGAAACATAAAACTTCTAGAAGAGAACATCGGCAGAACACTCTGACATAAATCGTGCCTATATATATATATATTGGATTTGTCTCCTAAGGCCAAAGAAATCAGCAAAAATGAACAAATCAGACCTAATTAAACTTAAAATCTATTGCACAACAAGGAAACCATTGACAAAATGAAAAGACAACCAATGGAATTGACGAAATTATTTGCAAATGATATGACTGACAGCGGGTTAATATCCAAAATCTACAAAGAACTCATACAACTCAATATCAAAAGAACAAGCAACCTAATCGAAAAATGGACAGAAGACTTGAATAGACATTTTTCCAAAGAAGACATAAAAATGGCTAAAGGCACATGAAAAGATGATCAACTATGCTAATCATAAAAGAAATGCAAATCAAAATAAATATGAGATATCACCTACACTTGTCAGAATGGCTATCATCGAAAAGTCTAGAAATAAATGTTAGAGAGGATGTGGAGAAAAGGGAACCCTTATACACTGTTGGTTGGAGTGTAAATTGGTGCAGCCATTATGAAAAACAGTATGGAGGAGTTTCCTCAGAAAACTAAACATAGAACTACCATATGATCCAGCTATTCCAATCCTCAGTATATATCTGGAAACAAAGAAAACACTAATTTGAAAAGATACAGGTACCCCAATGTTCACAGCAGCATTATTCACAATAGCCAAGACACAAAAGCAACACAAGAGCCCAACAAAAGGTGAGTGGATAAATAAGATGTGGTATACACATACAATGGAATGTTACTCAGTCATACAAAGGAATGAAATTCTGCCATTTGCAGCTACTTGGATGGATCTGGAGAGTATTATGCTTATTGAAATAAGCCAGACAGAGAAAGACAAGTACTGCATGATGTCACTTAAGTGAAGCATCGAAAAAATGATGCAAATATATGTATATGCAAACAGAAGAGAGGGGACCTTAAAGATGGCGGAAGAGTAAGACGCGGAGATCACCTTCCTCCCCACAGATACACCAGAAATACATCTACACGTGGAACAACTCCTACAGAACACCTACTGAAGGCTGGCAGAAGACCTCAGATCTCCCAAAAGGCAAGAAACTCCCCACGTACCTGGGTAGGGCAAAAGAAAAAACAGAGACAAAAGAATAGGGACGGCACCTGCACCAGTGGGAGGGAGCTGTGAAGGAAGAAAAGTTTCCACACACTAGGAAGCCCCTTCGCAGGCAGAGACTGCGGGAGGCGGAGGGGGGAGCTTCGAAGCCGCGGAGGAGTGCACAGCAACGGGTGCAGAGGGCAAAGCGGGGACATTCCCACACAGAGGATCGGTGCCGACCGGCACTCACCAGCCCGAGAGGCTTGTCTGCTCACCCGCCGGGGTGGGCGGGGCTGCGAGCTGAGGCTCTGAGGCTCGGGTTTCGGTTTCCGATGGAGCACAGGGTGAGGACTGGGGTTGGCGGCTTGAACATAGCCTGAAGGGGTTAGTGCACCACGGCTAGCTGGGAGGGAGTCCGGGGAAAAGTCTGCACCTGCCGAAGAGGCAAGAGGCTTTTTCTTCCCTCTTTGTTTCCTGGTGCGTGAGGAGAGGGGTTTAAGAACGCTGCTTAAAGGAACTCCAGAGACGGGCACGAGCCGCGGCTAAAAGCGCGAACCCCAGAGACGGGCGCGAGCCGCAGCTAAAAGCGCGGACCCCAGAGACGGGCGCGAGCCACGGCTGAAAGCACGGACCCCAGAGACGGGCGGGAGACGCTAAGGCTGCTGCTGCCGCCACCGAGGGGCCTGTGTGCGAGCACAGGCCACTCTCCACACCCCTCTTCCGCGGAGCCTGTGCAGCCCGCCAATGCCAGGTTCCCGGGATCCAGGGACAACTTCCCCGGGAGAACGCACGGCGGGCCTCAGGCTGGTGCAAAGTCACGCTGGACTTTGCCACCGCAGGCCCGCCCCGCACTCCGTGCCCCTCCCTCCCCGCCGACCTGAGTGCGCGAGAGCCCCCGAATCAGCGGCTCCTTTAACCCCGTCCTGTCTGAGCAAAAAACAGACGCCCTCCAGCGACCTACACGCAGAGGCAGGGCCAAATCCAAAGCTAAGCCCCTGGGAGCTGTGAGAACAAAGAAGAGAAAGGGAAATCTCCCCCAGCAGCCTCAGAAGCAGCGGATTAAAGCTCCACAATCAACTTGATATACCCTGCATCTGTGGAATACCTGAATAGACAACCAATCATCCCAAATTAAGGAAGTGGACTTTAGGAGCAAGATCTATGATTTTTTTCCCTATTCCTCTTTCTGTGAATGTGTATGTGTATGCTTCTGTGTGAGATCTTGCCTGTATAGTCTTGCTTCCACCATTTGTCCTAGGGTTCTATCCTTCCATGGTTTTTTTTTAAATTTTTTTCTTAATAATCAATTTTAATTTTAATAACATTATTATACTTTACCTTCGTTCTTTCTTTCTTTCTTTCTTTCTTTCCTTCCTTCCTTCCCTCCTTTAGACAACGAATCATCCCAAATTGAGGAGGTGGTCTCTGACAGCAAGATTTATTTTTCCCCCTTTACCTCTTTTAGTGAGGGTGTATGTGTATGCTTCTGTGTAAGATTTTGTCTGTATAGCTTTGCTTCCAACATTTGTCTTAAGGCTCTATCCGTCCCTTTTTTTTTCCTAAATAAGAATTTTTTAATTCAATAACTTTATTATACTTTATTTTATTTTTACTGTATCTTCTTTCTTTCTTTTTTCCTTCTTTCCCTCCTTCCTTCCTTCCTCCCTCCCTCCCTCCCTCCCTCCTTTCTTTCCGTCTTGCCTTCTTTCCTTCTTTGCTTCTTTCTTTCTTTCTTTCTTCCTTCCTTCCCTCCTTTCCTTCTTTCTTTCCTCATACTTCTACTAATTCCCTCTACTTTTTCTCCCTTTTATTCTGAGCCGTGTGGATGAAAGGCTCTTGGTGCTCCAGCCAGGAGTCAGGGCTCTGCCTCTGAGGTAGGAGAGCCAACTTCAGGACACTGGTCAACAAAAGACCTCCCAGCTCCACATAATATCAAACGGTGAAAATCTCCCAGAGACCTCCATCTTAACACCAGCACCCAGCTTCACTCAACGACCAGCAAGCCACAGTGCTGGACAACCTATGCCAAACAACTAGAAAGACAGGAACACAACCCCACCCATTAGCAGAGAGGCTGCCTAAAATCATAATAAGGGCACAGAAACCCCAAAACACACCACCAGACGAGAACCTGCCCACTAGAGAGACAAGATCCAGCCTCATCCACCACAACACAGGCACTAGTCCCCTCCACCAGGAAGCCTACACAACCCACTGAACCAACCTTAGCCACTGGAGACAGACATCAAAAACAGCGGGAACTACGAACCTGCAGCCTGCAAAAAGGAGACCCAAACACAGTAAGATAAGCAAAATGAGAAGACAGAAAAACACGCAGCAGATAAAGGAGCAAGATAAAAATGCACCAGACCTAACAAATGAAGAGGAAATAGCCAGTCTACCTGAAAAAGAATTCAGAATAATGATAGTAAGGATGATCCGAAATCTTGGAAATAGAGTGGACAAAATGCAAGAAACAGTTAACAAGGACCTAGAAGAAATAAAGATGAAACAAGCAACGATGAACAACACAATAAATGAAATTAAAAGTACTCTAGATGGGATCAATAGCAGAATAACTGAGACAGAAGAACGGATAAGTGACCTGGAAGATAAAATAGTGGAAATAACTACTGCAGAGCAGAATAAAGAAAAAAGAATGAAAAGAACTGAGGACAGTCTCAGAGACCTCTGGGACAACATTAAACACACCAACATTCGAATTATAGGGGTTCCAGAGGAAGAAGAGAAAAAGAAAGGGACTGAAGAAATATTTGAAGAGATTATAGTTGAAAACTTCCCTAATATGGGAAAGGAAATAGTTAATCAAGTCCAGGAAGCACAGAGAGTCCCATACAGGATAAATACAAGGAGAAATACGCCAAGACACATATTAATCAAACTGTCAAAAATTAAATACAAAGAAAGCATATTAAAAGCAACAAGGGAAAAACAACAAATAACACACAAGGGAATCCCCATAAGGTTAACAGCTGATTTCTCAGCAGAAACCCTACAAGCCAGAAGGGAGTGGCAGGACATACTGAAAGTGATGAAGGAGAAAAACCTGCAGCCAAGACTACTCTACCCAGCAAGGATCTCATTCAGATTTGATGGAGAAATTAAAACATTTACAGACAAGCAAAAGCTGAGAGAGTTCAACACCACCAAACCAGCTTTACAACAAATGCTAAAGGATCTTCTCTAGGCAAGAAAAAAAAGAGAGAAGGAAAAGACCTATAATAACGAACCCAAAACAATTTAGAAAATGGGAATAGGAACATACATATCGATTATTTACCTTAAATGTAAATGGAGTAAGTGCTCCCACCAAAAGACACAGATTAGCTGAATGGATACAAAAACAAGACCCTTATATATGCTGTCTACAAGAGACCCACTTCAGACCTAGAGACACATACAGACTGAAAGTAAGGGGATGGAAAATGATATTCCATGCAAATGGAAACCAAAAGAAAGCTGGAGTAGCAATTCTCATATCAGACAAAATAGACTTTAAAATAAGGACTATTAAAAGAGACAAAGAAGGACACTACATAATGATCAAGGGATCGATCCAAGAAGAAGATATAACAATTGTAAATATTTATGCACCCAACATAGGAGCACCTCAATACATAAGGCAAATACTAACAGCCTAAAAGGGGAAATTGACAGTAACACATTCATAGTAGGGGACTTAAACACCCCACTTTCACCCATGGACAGATCATCCAAAATGAAAATAAATAAGGAAACACAAGCTTTAAATGATACATTAAACAAGATGGACTTAATTGATATTTATAGGACACTCTATCCAAAAACAACAGAATACACATTTTTCTCAAGTACTCATGGAACATTCTCCAGGATAGATCATATCTTGGGTCACAAATCAAGCCTTGGTAAATTTAAGAAAATTGAAATTGTATCAAGTATCTTTTTTGACCACAACACCATGAGACTACATATCAATTACAGGAAAAGATCTGTAAAAAATACAAACACATGGAGGCTAAACAATACACTACTTAATAATGAAGTGATCACTGAAGAAATCAAAGAGGAAATCAAAAAATACCTAGAAACAAATGACAATGGAGACAAAATGACCGAAACCTATGGGATGCAGCAAAAGCATTTCTAAGGGGGAAGTTTATAGCAATACAAGCCCACCTTAAGAAGCAGGAAACATCTCGAATAAACAACCTAACCTTGCACCTCAAGCAATTAGAGAAAGAAGAACAAAAAAACCCCAAAGCTAGCAGAAGGAAAGAAATCATAAAAATCAGATCAGAAATAAATGAAAAAGAAATGAAGGAAACAATAACAAAGATCAATAAAACTAAAAGCTGGTTCTTTGAGAAGATAAACAAAATAGATAAACCACTAGCCAGACTCATCAAGAAAAAAAAGGAGAAGACTCAAATCAATAGAATTAGAAATGAAAAAGGAGAGGTAACAACTGAGAGTGCAGAAATAAAAGAGATCATGAGAGATTACTGCAAGCAACTCTATGCCAATAAAATGGACAATCTGGAAGAAATGGACAAATTCTTAGAATTGCACAACCTGCCAAGACTGAATCAGGAAGAAAGAGAAAATATGAACAGACGAATCACAAGCACTGAAATTGAAACTGTGATTAAAAATCTTCCAACAAAGAAAAGCCCAGGACCAGATGGCTTCACAGGCGAATTCTATCAAACATTTAGAGAAGAGCTAACACTTTTCCTTCTCAAACTCTTCCAAAATATAGCAGAGGGAGGACCACTCCCAAACTCCTTCTAGGAGGCCACCATCACCTTGATACCACAACCAGACAAGGATGTCACAAAGAAAGAAAACTACAGGCCGATATCACTGATGTACATAGATGCAAAAATCCTCAACAAAATACTAGCAAAGAGAATCCAACAGCACATTAAAAGGATCATACACCATGATCAAGTGGGGTTTATTCCAGGAATGCAAGGATTCTTCAATATACGCAAATCTATCAATGTGATAAACCATATTAACAAACTGAAGGAGAAAAACCATATGATCATCTCAATAGATGCAGAGAAAGCTTTTGACAAAATTCAACACCCATTTATGATAAAAACCCTGCAGAAAGTAGGCATAGAGGGAATTTTCCTCAACATAATAAATGCCATATATGACAAGCCCACAGCAAACATCATCCTCAATGGCGAAAAACTGAAAGCATTTCCACTAAGATCAGGAACAAGACAAGGTTGCCCACTCTCACCACTCTTATTCAACATAGTTTTGGAAGTTTTAGCCACAGCAATCAGAGAAGAAAAGGAAATAAAAGGAATCCAAACCAGAAACGAAGAAGTAAAGCTGTCACTGTTTGCAGATGACATGATCCTATACATAGAGAACCCTAAAGAGGCTACCAGAAAACTACTAGAGCTAATCAATGAATTTGGTAAAGTGGCAGGATACAAAATTAATGCACAGAAATCTCTTGCATTCCTATACACTAATGATGAAAAATCTGAAAGTGAAATCAAGAAAACACTCCCATTTACCATTGCAACAAAAAGAATAAAATATCTAGGAATAAACCTACCTAAGGAGACAAACGACCTTTATGCAGAAAATTATAAGACACTGATGAAAGAAATTAAAGATGATACAAATAGCTGGAGAGATATACCATGTTCTTGGATTGGAAGAATCAACATTGTGAAAATGACTCTACTACCCAAAGCAATCTACAGATTCAATGCAATCCCTATCAAACTACCATTGGCATTTTTCACAGAACTAGAACAAAAAATTTTGCAATTTGTATGGAAACACAAAAGACCCCGAATAGCCAAAGCAATCTTGAGAACGAAAAAAGGAACTGGAGGAATCAGGCTCCCAGACTTCAGACTATACTACAAAGCTACAGTTATCAAGACGGTATGGTACTGGCACAAAAACAGAAAGATAGATCAATGGAACAGGATAGAAAGCCCAGAGATAAACCCACGCATATATGGACACCTTATCTTTGATAAAGGTGGCAGGAATGTACAGTGGAGACAGGACAGCCTCTTCAATAAGTAGTGCTGGGAAAACTGGACAGGTACATGTAAAAGTATGAGATTAGATCACTCCCTAACACCATACACAAAAATAAGCTCAAAATGGATTAAAGACCTAAATGTAAGGCCAGAAACTCTCAAACTCTTAGAGGAAAACATAGGCAGAACACTCTATGACATAAATCACAGCAAGATCCTTTCTGACCCACCTCCTAGAGTAAAGGAAATAAAAACAAAAATAAACAAATGGGACCTAATGAAACTTCAAAGCTTTTGCACAGCAAAGGAAACCATAAAGAAGACCAAAAGACAACCCTCAGAATGGGAGAAAATATTTGCAAATGAAGCAACCGACAAAGGATTAATCTCCAAAATTTACAAGCAGCTCATGCAGCTCAATAACAAAAAAACAAACAACCCAATCCAAAAATGGGCAGAAGACCTAAATAGACATTTCTCCAAAGAAGATATACAGACTGCCAACAAACACATGAAAGAATGCTCAACATCATTAATCATTAGAGAAATGCAAATCAAAACTACAATGAGATATCATCTCACACCAGTCAGAATGGCCATCATCAAAAAATCTAGAAGCAATAAATGCTGGAGACATTGTGGAGGAAAGGGAACCCTCTTGCACTGCTGGTGGGAATGTGAATTGGTTCAGCCACTATGGAGAACAGTATGGAGGTTCCTTAAAAAACTACAAATAGAACTACCATATGACCCAGCAATCCCACTACTGGGCATATACCCTGAGAAAACCAAAATTCAAAAAGAGTCATGTACCAAAATATTCATTGCAGCTCTATTTACAATAGCCCGGAGATGGAAACAACCTAAGTGCCCATCATCGGATGAATGGATAAAGAAGATGTGGCACATATATACAATGGAATATTACTCAGCCATAAAAAGAGACGAAATTTAGCTATTTGTAATGAGGTGAATAGACCTAGAGTCTGTCATACAGAGTGAAGTAAGTCAGAAAGAGAAAGACAAATACTGTATGCTAACATATATATATGGAATTTAAGAAAAAAAATGTCATGAAGAACCTAGGGGTAAGGCAGGAATAAAGACGTAGACCTCCTAGAGAACGGACTTGAGGTTATGGGGAGGGGGAAGGGTGAGCTGTGACAGGGCGAGAGAGAGTCATGGACATATACACAGTAACAAACGTAGTAAGGTAGATAGCTAGTGGGAAGCAGCCGTATGGCACAGGGATATTGGCTCAGTGCTTTGTGACAGCCTGGAGGGGTGGGATAGGGAGGGTGGGAGGGAGGGAGACGCAAGAGGGAAGACATATTGGAACATATGTTTATGTATGACTGATTCACTTTGTTATAAAGCAGAAACTAACACACCATTGTAAAGCAATTATACCCCAATAAAGATGTTAAAAAAATAAAAAAAAAACAGAAGCAGATTCCCAAATATAGAAAACCAATTTATGATTACCAAACGGGGGAAAGAAGCAGGGAGGGAAAAACTAGGGGTATTGGATTAGCTGATATAAATTACTATGTATAAAATGAACAACAAGGATATATTGTATAGCACAGGGAATTATAGCCATTACCTTTCAATAATTTATAATGGAGTATAATCTGCAAAATACTGAATTCCTATGCCTTGCACTTGAAACTAATATAATATTGTAAATCAAATATACTTCAAGACAAAGAAGTAATTTTGGTTACTGTAGTTTTGTAGTGTAGCCTAAAGTCAGGGAGTGGGATTCATCCTGCTCTATTCTTCTTTATCAAAACTGTTTTGGCTATTTGGGGTCTTTTGTGTTTCCATAAATATTTTAAAATTATTTGTTATATATCTGTGTAAAATGTCATTGATATTTTCATAAGGATTGAATTGAATCTGTGGACTGGGTAGTTTGGTCATTTTAACAATATTAATTCTTCCAATCCAAGAACATGGTATATCTTTCCATTTGTTTATTATCAATTTCTTTCATCAGTGTCTTATAGTTTTCCAAGTACAGTTATTTTGTCTCCTTAGGTAGGTTTATTCATAGGTATTTTATGCTTTTTGATGCAGTGGTAAATGGGATTGTTTTCTTACTTTATCTTTTTTTTTTCTACATTTTTATTGGAATATAATTGCTTTACAATGGTGCGTTAGTTTCTGCTTTATAACAAAGTGAATCAGTTATACATATACATATGTTGCCATAACTCCTCCCTCTTGCATCTCCCTTGCTCCCACCCTCCATATACCAGCCCTGTAGGTGGTCACAAAGCACCTAGCTGATCTCCCTGTGCTATGCAGCTGCTTCCCACTAGCTATCTATTTTACGTTTGCTAGTCTATATATGTCCATGCCAATCTCTCACTTTGTCACAGCTTACCCCTCCCCCTCCCCATATCCTCAAGTCCATTCTCTAGTAGGTCTGTGTCTTTATTCCCGTCTTACCCCTAGGTTCTTCATTACATTTTTTTCTTAGATTCCATATATATGTGTTAGCATACGGTATTTGTCTTTCTCTTTCTGAATTACTTCACTCTGTATGAGAGACTCTAGGTCCATCCACCCCACTACAAATAACTCAATTTCGTTTATTTTTATGGCTGAGTAATATTTCATTGTATATATGTGCCCCATCTTCTTTATCCATTCATCCGATAACAGACACTTAGGTAGCTTCCATCTCTGGGCTATTGTAAATAGAGCTGCAATGAACATTTGGGTACATGAATTTTTTTGAATTATCGTTTTCTCAGAGTACATGCACAGTAGTGGGATTGCTGGGTTATATGGTAGTTCTATTTTTAGTTTTCGAGGGAACCTCCATACTCTTCTCGATAGTGACTGTATCAATTTATGTGCCCACCAACAGTGCAAGAGGGTTCCTTTTACTCCACACCCTCTACAGCATTTATTGTTTGTAGATTTTTTGATGCTGGCCATTCTGACAGGTGTGAGGTGATAACTCATTTTAGTTTTGATTTGCATTTCTCTAATGATTAATGATGTTGAGCATTCTTTCATGTGTTTGTTGCCAATCTGTATATCTTCTTTGGAGAAATGTCTATTTAGGTCCTCTGCCCATTTTTGGATTGGGTTGTTTGTTTTTTTATTATTGAGCTGCATGAGCTGCTTATAAATTTTGGAGATTAATCCTTTGTCAGTTGTTTCATGTGCAAATATTTTCTCCCATTCTGAGGGTTGTCTTTTGGTCTTATTTATGGTTTCCTTTGCTGTGCAGAAGCTTTGAAGTTTCATTAGGTCCCATTTGTTTATTTTTGTTTTTATTTCCATTTCTCTAGGAGGTCGGTCAGAAAGGATCTTGCTGTGATTTATGTCATAGAGTGTTCTGCCTATGTTTTCCTCTACGAGTTTGATAGTTTCTGGCCTTACATTTAGGTCTTTAATCCATTTTGAGCTTATTTTTGTGTATGGTGTTAGGGAGTGATCTAATCTCATACTTTTACATGTACCTGTCCAGTTTTCCCAGCACCACTTATTGAAGAGGCTGTCCTTTCACCACTGTACATTCCTGCCTCCTTTATCAAAGATAAGGTGACTATATGTGCGTGGGTTTATCTCTGGGCTTTCTATCCTGTTCCATTGATCTATATTTCTGTTTTTGTGCCAGTACCATAATGTCTTGATTACTGTAACTTTGTAGTATAGTCTGAAGTCAGGGATCCTGATTCCTCCAGCTCCGTTTTTCATTCTCACAATTGCCTTGGCTATTCGGGGTTTTTTGTTTCCATACAAATTGTGAATTTTTTTGTTCTAGTTCTGTGTAAAATTCCAGTGGTAGTACTACCCATGACTCTTCTTACTTTATCTTACTCATAGTTCATTGTTAGTGTATAGAAATGCAACACCTTTCTGTATATTAATCTTGTATCCTGCAACTTTAGTGAATTCATTGATGAGCTCTAGTAGTTTTCTGGGAGCGTCTTTAGGCTTTTCTATGTATAGTTCATATCATCTGCAAACAGTGACAGTTTTGCTTCTTCCTTCCCAATTTGGATGCCTTTTATTTCTTTTTCTTGTCTGACTGCTGTGGCTAAGACTTCCAATAAGATGTTGAATAAACGTTGCAGGAATGGGAATCCTTGCCTTGTTCCTGATCTTAAAGGAAATGCTTTCAGCTTTTCACTGTTGAGTATGATATTAGCTGTGGGTTTGTCATACATGGCCTTTATTATGTTGAAGTATATTCCCTCTATGCCCACTTTCTCGAGATTTGTTATCATAAATGGATGTTGAATTTTGTCAGAAGCTTTTTCCGCATTTATTGAGATGATCATATGATTTTTATTCCTCAATTTTTTTATGTACTGTATCACACTGTTTGATTTGTGGATATTGAAAACTCCTTGCATCCCTGGGATAAATCCCACTTGATCATGGTGTATTTTAATGTATAGTTGGATTTGGTTTGCCGATAATTTGTTAACTTTTGCATCTATGTTCATCAGTGATATTGGCCTGTAATTTTCTTTTTTTCTTGTATTCTTGTCTTGCTTTGGGATCAGGGTGATGCTGGCTTCATAGAATAAGTGTGAAAGTGTCCTTAGCTCTGCAATTTTTGGAATAGTTTGAGAAAGATAGTTGGTAACTCTTCTTTAAATGTTTGGTAGAATCCACTTTTTAAATAAATTTATTTAATTTTTAAAAGTTTATTTTATTTATTTTTGGCTGCATTGGGTCTTCATTGCTGTGCACTGGCTTTCTCTAGTTATGGTGAGTGGGGGCTACTTTTTTTCGTGGTGCATGGGCTTTTCATTGCTGTGGCTTCTCTTGTTGTGGAGCATGGGCTTTAGGTACATGGGCTTCTGTAGTTGTGGCTCATGGGCTCTAGAGCACAGGCTCAGTAGTTGTGGTGCACGAGCTTAGTTACTTCATGGCATGTGGGATCTTCCCAGACCAGGGATCAAACCCTTGTCCCCTGCATTGGCAGGTGGATTCTTAACAACTGTGCCACCATGGAAATCCCTAGAATTCACTTTTGAAGCCATCTGGTCCTGGACTTTTGTTCATTGAAAGTTTTAAAATTTCTGATTCAGTTTCATCACTGGTAATTGGTCTGTTCATATTTTCTATTTCTTCCTGCTCAGTCTTCAGAGATTGCACATCTCTGAGAATTTTTCTAGGGTGTCCATTTTATTGGCATATTGTTGTTCATAGTAGTCTCTTATGATCCTTTGTATTTCTATGATGTCAATTGTAACTTCTCCCTTTTCTTTTCTGATTTTATTGATTTGGGGTCTCTCCCGTTTTTTCTTGATGAGTCTGGGTAAAGGTTTATCAATCTTGTTTGTCTTTTCAAAAAAGCAGCTTTTAGTTTTATTGATTTTTCTCTTGCTTTTTTAGTCTCTATTTCATTTATTTCTGCTCTGATTTTATGATTTCTTTTACTACCTTTGGGGTTTGTTTTTCTTTTTTTTTCCTAATTCTTCCAGGTGTAAAGTTATATTGTTTATTTGAGATTTTTCTTGTTTAGTGAAGTAAGCTTGTATTGCTCTAAACTTCCCTCTTAGATCTGCTTTTGTGGCATCCCATGTGTTATGGATTGTTGTGTTTCTCTTTTCATTTATCTCTTGGTATTTTTTTATTTCCTTTTTGATTTCTTCAGTGATCCAATGTTTTTTAGTAGCATATTGTTTAGCCTCCACGTGTTGGTGTTTTTTGCAGGTTTTTTTTTTCTTGTAGTTGACTTCTACTCTCATATCTTTGTGGTTGGAAAAGGTGGTTGATATTATTTTAATTTTCTTAAATTTACCACGTCTTGTTTTGTTATCCTGGAGAATGTTCCATATGCATTTGAAAAGAATGTGTTCTTCTATTGGATTGAATGTTCTATATGTATCTATTAAATTCATTTGGTCTAATGTGTCATAAAAGACCACTGTTTCCTTATTGACTTTCTGTCTGGATGATCTATCCATTGATGTAAGTGAGGTATTAAAGTCCCCTAATATTATTGTATTAGTGTCTCTCCCTTTATTTATGTTAATAGCTACTTTATATATTTAGGTGCTTCTCTGTTGGGTGCAGAAATTTTTACAAATATTATAACTTCTTGTTGGACTGACCCCTTTATCATTAACCAATACCTTTCTTTGTTTTTTCTTATGGTTTTTTTAAAGGTTATTTTGTCTGATAAGAATGTTGCTACATCAGCTTTCTTTTCTTTTTATTTACATGAAATGTCTTTTTCCATCTCCTCACTTTTAGTCTATGTGTGTCTGTAGATCTAAGGTGAGTGTATTTTAGGAAACATATAGATGGGTCTTTTTTTTATGCATTCAGCTACCCTACATCTTTTGATTGGAGTATTTTGTCTATTTTACATTTAAAGTAATTATTGATAGGCATGTACTTATTGCCATTTTGTTAATTGTTTTCTGGGGTTTTTTTTGTAGGTCTTATCTGTTCCTATTTCCTTCTCTTGATTTCTTTCCTTGTTGTTTGATGGATTGTTTTAGTAATATGTTTGGATTCCTTTCTCTTTATTTTTTGTTTATCTACTGCAGTTTTTAGGTTTGTGGTTACCATGAGATTCATATATATTAACCTGTATATATAGCTTTCTGTTTTAAGCTTATAGTCCCTTAAGTTCAAAGGCATTCTAAAAGCACTATATTTTTACTCCGCCTCCCCACTTTTCATATTTTGCATCTTTTTATTTTGTGTATCTCTTAATTACTTATTGAAAGTATGCTTGATTATATGACTATTGTCTTTTAACCTTCATACTATCTTTTTAAGTGGCTGATCCACTGACTTTCATGTATATTTTCCTTAACCAGTGAGATATTTTTCTTTCATATTTTTCCTTATTTCTAGTTGTGGTCTTTTCTTTTCCACTTAAAGAAGATTCATTAACATTTTTTGTAAGGCTGGTTTAGTGGTGATGAACTTTAATTTATGCTTCTCTGGAAAACTCTTTATCTCTCCTTCAATTCTGAATGATAATCTTTCTGGGTAGAGTATTGTAGGTTGTAAGATTTTTCCTTTAACACTTTAAATATATCCTGCCACTCCCTTCTGGCCTGGAAATTTTCTTCTGAAAAGTCAACTGATAGTCTTATGGGAGTTTTTTATAGGCAACTAGTTGCTTTTCTCTCATTGTCTTTAAGATTCCCTCTTTATAGACTTTAACTTTTGTCATTTTATTTATAATATGTTTTGGCATGGATATCTTTGGGTTCAACTTGTTTGGGACTCTCTGTACTTCCTGTGCCTGGATGTCTGTTTCCTTCACTAGTTCAGGGAAATTTTCAGCCTTTATTTCATCAGATAAATTTTCTGTCCTTTTCTCTCTCTCTTTTCCTTTTGGGATCCCTATAATGGAAATGTTAGTATGCTTGATGTTGTTTCACCATCCCATAAACTCTAATTTTTTAAATTTTTACTGTTCTGATTGTGTGATTTCCAATATTCTAGATTGCTTACCCATTATTCTGTAACATCTAATTTGCTGTTGATACCCTCTAGTGTATTTTTTATTTCAGTTTTTGTCTTCTTCAGTTCTGATTGGATTTTTATTATATTTTCTAAGTCTTTGTTGAAGTTCCCACTGAATTCTTCCATTCTACTCCCAAGTTCATAGAGCATTCTTATGACTACTTCTTGAACTCTTTATCAGGTAAATCATTTATCTCTGTTTCAATAGGGATTTTTCTTGTTGTTTCATTTGGAACGTATTCTTCTGTCTTCTTATTTTGTTTGACTTTTGGTTTTTGTTTCTATGAATTAGTCAAAACAGCTACTTCTGATCTTGAAAAAATGGCTTTGTATGGAAACATCCCCTGTGTAGATGGCTTGTGCCTTATGGCTTTGGCAAGTCAGCTGAAGCTGGAACAGAAACTGGAAAGTACTGTGCCTGAAGCTGAATTGGTGGGGGAGCTCAGACTGGAGTGAGCCCTGGCAGGGGCCAGTCCCTGGGCAGCACCTCACCAAGTTCATCTTGGTGGGACAACTAAAGCTGGATCAGGTGTAAGCCAAGGGGATTCCCTGGGGGAACTCAAACAATGTTACTCACCAGCACTTCCAAACCCAGAGAGGTCTCCAGTAGTTCCCTGCACATTTGGCAGAAGCTCTAGGATTAGTAAATGGATCCTCTTCCTGTATAGTCCAGGTGCCCTTTAATCTGTTGTTTTTTCACTGTATCCTAGGGCAGATGAGTCTACACTCAGGTTCTTCAGCAATACCTCTCTCTACTGCAGGTTACTGCATTAGGGGTGAGGTTCCCATGGATACTGTGACTCCATCTTTCCTACCAAATTCTATGTGGTCCTTCTATGTGCATTAGCTGTTCTAATGCACCCCGAGATCTGTTCTAAGAGCCCAAGGGGTCTTCTTCAGTGAGAATTGCTCTGTATGTAGGTGTAGATTCAGTGTGTCCATGGGAGGACATGAGCTCAGTGTAATCCTACACTGCCATCTTGGACCTCTCTCATGAGTTCTTTATATATTTTGGATATTAGCTTCTTATCTGATACATGGTTTGCAAATCCTTTCTCCTTTTCCATAGATTGCTTTTTCATTTTTAATTTTTTCTTTTGCTGTGCAGAAGCTTTTTAAGTGTGCTATAATAACACTCCTTGACTTCTGCTCTTGTTTCTTGTGCTTTTGGTATCATATCTAAAAAATCCTCACTAATACCAATGTCAAGGAGATTTTCCCCTATGTTTTCTTCTAGAATTTTTACAGTATCAGGGGTTACACTTAAGTCTCTAATCCATTTTGAGCTAATTTTTGTGAGAGTGTAAAATAAGGTTGCAATTTTATTTAGCTGAATGTGGTTATCCGGTTTTCCCTGCACCATTTATTGAAGAGACTATTCTTTCCCCATTGAGTGTTCTTGGCTCTGTTGTGAAATATTAGTTGACCATAAATGCTGGGGTTTATTTCTGGGCTCTTTATTCTGTTCCATTGGTCTATGTATTTATTTTTATGACAGTACCATACTGTTTTAATTACTGTAGCTTTGTATTATAGTTTGAAATCCAGAGGTGTGATGCCTCTGGCTTTCTCATGATTTCCTTGGTTATTTGAGATCTTTTGTGGTTTGATACAGATTTTAGGACTGTTTTTCTCTTTCTGTGAGAAATGCCATTGGAATTTTGATTAAGATTGCATTGAATGATCAACAGTATTCTGCTCTGTATAAATTCTGATGAACTTATTTGCAAAGCAGAAATAGAGATACAGATGTAGAGAACAAACGTATGGATACCAAGGGTGGGATGAATTGGGAAATTGGGAGTGTATCAAAAAAAAAAAAAGGAGAAGGCAATTGAAACTGATGATAGTCTAGATAGAAAACTGTTTTAATGACCTATGTTGAGTCTTAAAACTCTCCCAGGCAACCAACTTTGAGAAGTGATACTATCAATAACCAAAAGGCCCAGTGAAAAATAATAAAGATTAGAATTCAGATAGGCCATTATTCATTTAATTAAGCTTTTGATCTCTAAAGAAAGGTGACATGGGATACTGGAACATTTATAAACACTTAAGTCAGTCCCCCATTTGAATCCCAACTCTGGCATTTATAAATTGTGTAACCTTGAACAATTTGAATTAAAAATTAATTGTGACAATGTGTTATATAGTGCCTGACACATAGTAGGCACTCAATAAATATTACCCTTCTTGTTTTTACTTAGGAGTGCAAAAGATGCTCACTCTCCACATTCATTTAATACTTAGGAAAATGATTTTCAAAGTGCTGTGAAATTCCTGGGATTTTTTCCTTTATTGTTACTGAATACTGCATTTGAACTTTACATAAATAAACTAATTCATGGGATTGATAAACAAATGAAGTCATTTCCAAGTATATAATCATCAAGTTAAGGTTTTTTTTCATGTTAGAGTACACGTTAGGTGGCATCCCTTCTTTTTTTTTTTTTTAACATCTTTATTGGAGTATAATTGCTTTACAATGGTATGTTAGTTTCAGCTTCACAACAAAATGAATCAGTTATATATATACATATATTCCCATATCTCTTCCCGCTTGAGTCTCCCTCCCTCCCACCCTCCCTATCCCACCCCTCCAGGTGGTCACAAAGCACCAAGCTGATCTCCCTGTGCTATGCGGCTGCTTCCCACTAGTTATCTATTTTACGTTTGGTAGTGTATATATGTCCATGCCTCTTTATCGCTTTGTCACCGTTTACCCTTCACCCTCCCCATAGCCTCAAGTCCATTCTCTAGTAAGTCTGTGTCTTTATTCCTGTTTCACCCCTAGGTTTTTCATGACATTTTTTTTAAACTCCATATATATGTGTTAGCATACGGTATTTGTCTCTCTCTTTCTGACTTACTTCACTCTGTATGACAGACTCTAGGTCTATCCACCTCATTACAAATAGCTCAATTTCGTCTCTTTTTATGGCTGAGTAATATTCCATTGTATATATGTGCCACTTCTTCTTTATCCATTCATCCGATGATGGGCACTTAGGTTGTTTCCATCTCTGGGCTATTGTAAATAGAGCTGCAATGAACATTTTGGTACATGACTCTTTTTGAATTATGGTTTTCTCAGGGTATATGCCCAGTAGTGGGATTGCTGGGTCATATGGTAGTTCTATTTGTAGTTTTTTAAGGAACCTCCATACTGTTCTCCATAGTGGCTGAACCAATTCACATTCCCACCAGCAGTGCAAGAGGGTTCCCTTTTCTCCACACCCTCTCCAGCATTTATTGTTTCTAGACTTTTTGATGATGGCCATTCTGACTGGTGTGAGATGATATCTCATTGTAGTTTTGATTTGCATTTCTCTCATGATTAGTGATGTTGAGCATTCTTTCATGTGTTTGTTGGCAGTCTGTATATCTTCTTTGGAGAAATGTCTATTTAGGTCTTCTGCCCATTTTTGGATTGGGTTGTTTGTTTTTTTGTTATTAAGCTGCATGAGCTGCTTATAAATTTTGGAGATCAATCCTTTGTCAGTTGCTTCATTTGCAAATATTTTCTCCCATTCTGAGGGTTGTCTTTTGGTCTTCTTTATGGTTTCCTTTGCTGCGCAAAAGCTTTTAAGCTTCATTAGGTCCCATTTGTTTACTCTTGTTTTTATTTCCATTTCTCTAGGAGGTGGGTCAAAAAAGACCTTGCTGTGATTTATGTCATAGAGTGTTCTACCTATGTTTTCCTCTAAGAGTTTGATAGTTTCTGGCCTTACATTTAGGTCTTTAATCCATTTTGAGCTTATTTTTGTGTATGGTGTTAGGGAGTGATCTAATTTCATACTTTTACATGTAGCTGTTCAGTTTTCCCAGCACCACTTATTGAAGAGGCTGTCCTTTCTCCACTGTACATTTCTGCCTCCTTTGTCAAAGATAAGGTGACCATATGTGCGTGGGTTTATCTCTGGGCTTTCTATCCTGTTCCATTGATCTATCTTTCTGTTTTTGTGCCAGTACCATACCGTCTTGATAACTGTAGCTTTGTAGTATAGTCTGAAGTCTGGGAGCCTGATTCCTCCAGTTCCTTCTTTCGTTCTCAAGATTGCTTTGGCTATTCGGGGTCTTTTGTGTTTCCATACAAATTGCAAAATTTTTTGTTCTAGTTCTGTGAAAAATGCCAGTGGTAGTTTGATAGGGATTGCATTGAATCTATAGATTGCTTTGGGTAGTAGAGTCATTTTCACAATGTTGATTCTTCCAATCCAAGAACATGGTATATCTCTCCAGCTATTTGTATCATCTTTAATTTCTTTCGTCAGTGTCTTATAATTTTCTGCATACAGATCTTTTGTCTCCTTAGGTAGGTTTATTCCTAGATATTTTATTCTTTTTGTTGCAATGATAAATGGGAGTGTTTTCTTGATTTCACTTTCAGATTTTTCATCATTAGTATATAGGAATGCCAGAGATTTCTGTGCATTAATTTTGTATCCTGCCACTTTACCAAATTCATTGATTAGCTCTAGTAGTTTTCTGGTAGCATCTTTAGGGTTCTCTATGTATAGGATCATGTCATCTGCAAACAGTGACAGCTTTACTTCTTCTTTTCCGATTTGGATTCCTTTTATTTCCTTTTCTTCTATGATTGCTGTGGCTAAAACTTCCAAAACTATGTTGAATAAGAGTGGTGAGAGTGGGCAACCTTGTCTTGTTCCTGATCTTAGTGGAAATGCTTTCAGTTTTTCACCATTGAGGATGATGTTTGCTGTGGGCTTGTCATATATGGCCTTTATTATGTTGAGGAAAGTTCCCTCTATGCCTACTTTCTGCAGGGTTTTTATCATAAATGGGTGTTGAATTTTGTCAAAAGCTTTCTCTGCATCTATTGAGATGATCGTATGGTTTTTCTCCTTCAGTTTGTTAATATGGTTTATCACATTGATAGATTTGCGTATATTGAAGAATCCTTGCATTCCTGGAATAAACCCCACTTAATCATTGTGTATGATCCTTTTAATGTGCTGTTGGATTCTCTTTGCTAGTATTTTGTTGAGGATTTTTGCATCTATGTTCATCAGTGATATTGGCCTGTAGTTTTCTTTCTTTGTGACATCCTTGTCTGGTTTTGGCATCAAGGTGATGGTGGCCTCGTAGAAGGAGTTTGGGAGTGTTCCTCCCTCTGCTATATTTTGGAAGAGTTTGAGAACGATAGGTGTTAGCTCTTCTCTAAATGTTTGATAGAATTCGCCTGTGAAGCCATCTGGTCCTGGGCTTTTCTTTGTTGGAAGATTTTTAATCACAGTTTCAATTTCAGTGCTTGTGATTGTCTGTTCATATTTTCTATTTCTTCCTGATTCAGTCTTGGCAGGTTGTGCATTTCTAAGAATTTGTCCATTTCTTCCAGATTGTCCATTTTATTGGCATAGAGTTGCTTGTAGTAATCTCTCATGATCTCTTTTATTTCTGCAGTGTCAGTTGTTACCTCTCCTTTTTCATTTCTAATTTTATTGATTTGAGTCTTCTCCCTTTTTTTCTTGATGAGTCTGGCTAGTGGTTTATCTATTTTGTTTATCTTCTCAAAGAACCAGCTTTTAGTTTTATTGATCTTTGCTATTGTTTCCTTCATTTCTTTTTCATTTATTTCTGATCTGATTTTTATGATTTCTTTCCTTCTGCTAGCTTTGGGGTTTTTTTGTTCTTCTTTCTCTAATTGCTTGAGGTGCAAGGTTAGGTTGTTTATTCGAGATGTTTCCTGCTTCTTAAGGTGGGCTTGTATTGCTATAAACTTCCCCCTTAGAACTGCTTTTGCTGCATCCCACAGGTATTGGGTCGTTGTGTCTCCATTGTCATTTGTTTCTAGGTATTTTTTGATTTCCTCTTTGATTTCTTCAGTGATCACTTCATTATTAAGTAGTGTATTGTTTAGCCTCCATGTGTTTGTATTTTTTACAGATCTTTTCCTGTAATTGATATGTAGTCTCATGGTGTTGTGGTCAGAAAAGATACTTGATACAATTTCAATTTTCTTAAATTTACCAAGGCTTGATTTGTGACCCAAGATATGATCTATCCTGGAGAATGTTCCATGAGCACTTGAGAAAAATGTGTATTCTGTTGTTTTTGGATGGAATGTCCTATAAATATCAATTAACTCCATCTTGTTTAATGTATCATTTAAAGCTTGTGTTTCCTTATTTATTTTCATTTTGGATGATCTGTCCATTGGTGAAAGTGGGGTGTTAAAGTCCCCTACTATGAATGTGTTACTGTCGATTTCCCCTTTTATGGTTGTCAGTATTTGCCTTATGTATTGAGGTGCACCTATGTTGGGTGCATAAATATTTACAATTGTTATATCTTCCTCTTGGATTGATCCCTTGATCATTATGTAGTGTCCTTCTTTGTCTCTTCTAATAGTCTTTGTTTTAAAGTCTATTTTGTCTGATATGAGAATTGCTACTCCAGCTTTCTTTTGGTTTCCATTTGTATGAAATACCTTTTTCCATCCCCTTACTTTCAGTCTGTATGTGTCTCTAGGTCTGAAGTGGGTCTCTTGTAGACAGCAAATATATGGGTCTTGTTTTTGTATCCATTCAGCCAATCTGTGTCTTTTGGTGGGAGCATTTAGTCCATTTACATTTAAGGTAATTATCAATATGTGTGTTCCTATTCCCATTTTCTTAATTGTTTTGGGTTCGTTATTGTAGGTCCTTTCCTTCTTTTGTGTTTCTTGCCTAGAGAAGTTCCTTTAGCAGTTGTTGTAGAGCTGGTTTGGTGGTGCTGAACTCTCTCAGCTTTTGCTTGTCTGTAAAGGTTTTAATTTCTCCATCAAATCTGAATGAGATCCTTGCTGGGTAGAGTAATCTTGGTTGCAGGTTTTTCTCCTTCAACACTTTCAATATGTCCTGCCACTCCCTTCTGGCTTGCAGAGTTTCTGCTGAAAGATCAGCTGTTAACCTTATGGGGATTCCCTTGTGTGTTATTTGTTGTTTTTCCCTTGCTGCTTTTAATATATTTTCTTTGTATTTAATTTTTGACAGTTTGATTAATATGTGTCTTGGCATATTTCTCCTTGTATTTATCCTGTATGGGACTCTCTGTGCTTCCTGGACTTGATTAACTATTTCCTTTCCCATATTAGGGAAGTTTTCAACTATAATCTCTTCAAATATTTTCTCAGTCCCTTTCTTTTTCTCTTCTTCTTCTGGAACCCCTATAATTCGAATGTTGGTGCATTTAATGTTGTCCCAGAGGTCTCTGAGACTGTCCTCAGTTCTTTTCATTCTTTTTTCTTTATTCTGCTCTGCAGTAGTTATTTCCACTATTTTATCTTCCAGGTCACTTATCCGTTCTTCTGCCTCAGTTATTCTGCTATTGATCCCATCTAGAGTACTTTTAATTTCATTTATTGTGTTGTTCATCGTTGCTTGTTTCATCTTTAGTTCTTCTAGGTCCTTGTTAACTGATTCTTGCAATTTGTCCATTCTATTGTCCATTCTATCTCCAAGATTTCGGATCAACCTTACTATCATTATTCTGAATTCTTTTTCAGGTAGACTGGCTATTTCCTCTTCATTTGTTAGGTCTGGTGGGTTTTTATCTTGCTCCTTCATCTGCTGTGTGTTTTTCTGTCTTTTCATTTTGCTTATCTTACTGTGTTTGGGGTCTCCTTTTTTTTTTTTTTGCAGGCTGAAGGTTCGTAGTTCCTGTTGTTTTTTGTGTCTGTCCCCAGTGGCTAAGGTTGGTTCAGTGGGTTGTGTAGGCTTCCTGGTGGAGGGTACTAGTGCCTGTGTTCTGGTGTATGAGGCTGGATCTTGTCTTTCTGGTGGGCAGGTCCACGTCTGGTGGTGTGTTTGGGGGTGTCTGTAGACTTATTATGATTTGGGGCAGCCTCTCTGCTAATGGGTGGGGTTGTGTTCCTGTCTTGCTAGTTGTTTGGCATCGGATGTACAGCACTGTAGCTTGCTGGTCGTTGAGTGAAGCTGGGTGCTGGCGTTGAGATGGAGATCTCTCGGAGATTTTTGCTGTTTGATATTATGTGCAGCTGGGAGGCCTCTTGTGGACCAGTGTCCTGAAGTTGGCTCTCCCACCTCAGAGGCACAGCACTGACTCCTGGCTGCAGCACCAAGAGCCTTTCATCCACAGGGCTCCTTAATTTGGGATGATTCGTAGTCTATTCAGGTATTCCACAGATGCAGGTACATCAAGTTGATTGTGGAGCTTTAATCCGCTGCTTCTGAGGCTGCTGGGAGAGATTTCCCTTTCTCTTTTTTGTTCTCACAGTTCCCAGGGGCTCAGCTTTGGATTTGGCCCCGCCTGTGCGTGTATGTCGCCGGAGGGCGTCTGTTCTTTGCTCAGACAGGACGGGGTTAAAGGAGCCGCTGATTCGGAGGCTCTGGCTCACCCAGGCCGGGGGGTAGGGAGGGTCACGGAGTGCGGGGCGGGCCTGCAGCGTCAGAGGCCAGTGTGACGCTGCAGCCTGAGGCGCGCCGTGCGCTCTCCCGGGGGAGCCGTCCCCAGATCCCGGGACCCCGGTAGCGGCGGGCTGCACAGGCTCCCTGGAGGGGCGTGTGGCTAGTGACCTGCGCTCACACACAGGCCTCCTGGCGGCGGCAGCAGCGGCCTTAGCGTCCCATGTCCGTCTCTGGGCTCCGCACTCTTAGCCGCGGCTCGCGCCCGTCCCCGGAGCTCTCCCAAGCAGCGTTCCCAATCCCCCCTCCTCGTGCACCAGGAAACAAAGAGGGACGTAAAAGTCTCTTGCCTCTTCGGCAGGTCCAGACCCCTCCCCGGACTCCCTCCCGGCCAGCCGCGGCACACCAACGCCCTGCAGGCTGTGTTCACGCCGCCAACCTCAGTCCTCTCCCGGTGCTCCGACAAAAGCCGGAGCCTCAGCTCCCAGTCCCGCCCGCCCCGGCGGGCGAGCAGACAAGCCTCTCGGCTGGTGAGTGCCGGTCGGCCCGATCCTCCGCGCTGGAATCTGTCTGCTTTGCCCTCCGCACCCCTGTTGCTGTGCTCTCCTCCGCGGCTCCCAAGCTCCCCCACTCCGCCTCCCGAAGTCTCCACCCGCGAAGGGGCTTCCTAGTGTGTGGACACTTTTCCTCCTTCACAGCTCTCTCCCGCTGGTACAGGACCCGTCCCTATCCTTTTGTCTCTGTTTATTTTTTTCTTTTGCCCTAACCAGGTACGTGGGGGGTTCCTTGCCTTTTGGGAGGTCTGAGGTCTTCTGCCAGCGTTCAGTAGGTGCTCCGTAGGAGTTGTTCCATGCGTAGATGTATTTCTGGTGTATCTGTGGAGAGGAAGGTGATCTCCGCGTCTTACTCTTCTGCCATCTTCCCCCGATCCGGTCAGCATCCCTTCTTATTGGTCAGGTGGAGTAGTACAGCTCAGCTCAATATAACACAGCAAATACAAAGATGAGAATAAGAAAAAAAAGAGTTCCATTGTGATATTTGTACATGAAAGGTGACAATCTCTACAAATGATACGAAAATTATTATTCATGGTAGTAGTGCTAATGGGAAGGAGAGATTCTGAAGTTAAAAGAATACTTTAAAGTGATTCACTGAAAAGTAAGCTGCTGGTGAGGACTGTAATTCTCAATAGACATTACTAAGAGTATTTTAATTCTCTTTTTGCAAAAAGTTTTCAATTCAGATTTTAGGAGACTGTCAAGGGATAATACCTCATTCTATAACATTAGAGTCAGTAGTAAAGGAAGATGAATTTTACCAAAATATATTGCTCCATCTAACTTTGTTAGAATTTTGGTTTCCTAAAGTAGAGGAAAATTATATAAAAGTATTTCCTAGTGACACTTGGTTCCACACCAAGAAAATATTGTGTTATATATTACTTGTTTCCTTTCCCTATGAATATCATTCCAAACTCATTTCATATCAATTAGATGTTTGAATAATAATTTCTATACCAATTATGAACTAAAAATTAGAAGTGAATACTGTGATAAGATTACCTTCATGAACTTAATAATATTTAAATATAACTCCTTAACTAAAGTGTGATGAATAACTCCTAACTCTTCCCCGCAAAATGCCATGTTGTTCATGTTGTTCCCTAGTCTGTTCTTTTCCATTTCTCAAAACCTACCCATCCTTCAAGACTATGCCACAATGACTTAGCTACCTCTGATCTTATCAAAAAGCACTCCTTCTCTGAGGGTCACTACCTGTAATAAAAAGTTAAAGGTAGATGCAAAAATTTAAGTATATTTTTGTTAAAGATAAGGTACTGTATATAGTTTTTCAATTTTTCCACATGTGTTATCTTGTTCATGCATCTAGATTGTTGGTCCGTCAAAGTCAGATATTACTTCTTTTTTTTAAATTAACTTTCATTGGAGTATAGTTAATTTACAATGTTGTGTTAGTTTCTGCTGTACAGAAAAGTGAATCAGTTATACATATACATATATCCACTATTTTTTAGATCCTATTCACATATAGCACATTACAGAGTATTGAGTAGAGTTCCCTGTGCTGTACAGTGGATTCTTATTAGTTATCTATTTTATATAGTAGTGTGTATATGTCAATTCCAACCTTGAAATTTATTCCTCCCCTCCTTCCCTATTGGTAGCCAT
Organism: Leucopleurus acutus; assembly: GCF_964270905.1. Lineage (NCBI taxonomy): Eukaryota > Metazoa > Chordata > Mammalia > Artiodactyla > Delphinidae > Leucopleurus > Leucopleurus acutus. The sequence goes on from NC_139148.1 coordinate 72,885,129, forward strand.
AAGTTTGTATTCTACATCTGTGACTCTATTTATGTTTTGTAAATAGGTTCATTTTTACCCTTTTCTTAGATTCCACATATAAGTGATATAATATATTTGTCTTTCTCTGTCTGACTTACTTCACTCAGTATGACGATCTCTAGGTCCATCCATGTTGCTGCAAACGTCATTATTTCATTCTACTCTATAGCTGGGTAATATCCCATTGTATATATATATATGTACCACATCTTCTTTATCCATTCCTCCATCAATGCACATTTAGATAACTTCCATGTCCTGACTATTGTAAATAGTGCTGCAATGAAGGTTTGGGTACATGTATCTTTTCAAATTATGGTTTTCTCTGGATATATGCCCAAGAATTGGATTGCTAGATCATATGGTAATTCTATTTTTACTTTCTTAAGGAACCTCCATACTGTTTTCCACAGTGGCTATACCAATTTCCATTATTATTAACAGTGTAGGAGGGTTCCCTTACCTACACACCCTCTCCAGCTTTTACTATTTGTAGATTTCTTGATGATGGCCATTCTGACTGGTGTGAGATGATATCTCATTGTAGTTTTGATTTGCATTTATCTGATAATTGGTGATGTTGAGCATCTTTTCATGTGTTTGTTAGCCATCTGTATGTCTTCTTTACAGAAATCTCTACTTAGATCTTCTGCCATTTTTTGGTTGGGTTGTTTGGGTTTTTTTATATTGAACTGCATGAGCTGTTTGTAAATTTTGGAGATTAATCCCTTGTCAGTCACATCATTTGTAAAAATTTTCTCCCATTCTGTGAGCTGTCTTTTCGTTTTGTTTATGGTTTCCTTTGCTATGCAAAAGCTTTTAAGTTTAATTACAGCACATTTGTTTATTTTTGTTTTTATTTTCATTACTCTAGGAGGTGGATCAAAAAAGATTTGCTGCAATTTATATCAGAGAGTGTTCTGTTTATGTTTTCCTCTAAGAATTTTATAATATCTGGTGTTACATTTAGATGTTTAACCCATTTTGAGTTTATTTTTTTGCTTGGTAGTAGAGAATGTTCTAATTTCATTCTTTTACATGTGGCAGTCCACTTTTCCCAGCACCAGTTATTGAAGAGACTCTCTTTTCTCCATTGTATATTTTTGCCTCCTTTGTCATACATTAGGTGACCATAGGTGTGTGGGTTTAGTTCTGGACTTTCTATCCTGTTCTATTGAGCTATATTTCTGTTTTTGTGCCAGTACCATACTGTTTTGATAACTGTAGCTTTGTAATATAGTCTGAAGTAAGGAGCCTGATTCCTCCAGCTCAGTTTTTCTTCCTCAAAATTGCTTTGGCTATTTGGGGTCTTTTGTGTTTCCACACAAATATTAAATTTTTTGTTCTAAATCTGTGAAAAATGCTATTGGTAATTTGATAGGGATTGCAATGAATCTGTAGATTACTTTGTATAGTATACTCATTTTGACAATATTGATTCCTCTAATCCAAGAACATTGTATATCTCTCCATTGGTTTGCATCATCTTTGATTTCTTTCATCTGTGTCTTATAGTTTTCTGAGTACAGATCTTTGACTCCTTAGGTACGTTTATTCCTAGGTATTTTATTCCTTTTGATACAAAGGTAAAAGGGATTTTGTTTCCATGATTTCTCTTTCTGATCTTTTGTTGTTTGTGTATAGGAATGCAAGTGATTTATGTGTATTAATTTTGTATCCTGCAACTTTACTAAATTCATTGATGATCTCTAGTAGTTTTCTGGCAACATCTTTAGGATTCTGTACGTATACTATCATGTCATCTGCAAACAGTTACTGTTTTACTTCTTTTCCAACTTGGATTCTTTTTATTTCTTTTTCTTTTCTGATTGCCATGGCTGGACTTCCAAAACTATGTTGAATAAAAGTGGCAAGAAGTTATATCCTTGTCTTGTTCCTGCTCTTAGAGAAAATGCCTTCAGGTTTTCACCGTTGAGAATGATGTTTATTGTTGGTTTGTCATATATGACCTTTTTATTATGTTGAGGTATTTTCTTTCTATGCCCACTTTCTGGAGAGTTTTTTATCATACATAGGTGTTGAATTTTGTCAAAATCTTTTCATCTATTGAGATGATCATATGGTTTTTATTCTTCAGTTTGTTAATATTGTGTGTCATGTTGATTAATTTACATATTTTGAAGAATCCTTGCATCCCTGGGATAAACCCCATTTGATTATTGTGTATGATCCTTTTAATATGGTGTTGGATTCGTTTTGCTGGGGTTTTCTTTAACATCTTTATTGGGGTATAATTTCTTTACAATGGTGTGTTAGTTTCTGTTTTATAACAAAGTGAACCAGCTACACATATACATATATACCAATATCTCCTCCCTCTTGCATCTCCCTCCCACCCTCCCTATCCCACCCCTCTAGGTGGTCACAAAGCACGAAGCTGATCTCCTTTTGCTATGCAGCTGCTTCCCACTAGCTATCTATTTTACATTTGGTAGTATATAAGTCCATGCCACTCTCTGACTTTGTTCCAGCTTACTCTTCCCCCTTTTCTTGAGGATTTTTTTTTTTGTCTATTTGCATCAGTGATATTGGCATGTAATTTTCTTTTTTTGTGATATCTTTGTCTCCATTTTGTATAAGAGTGATGGTGGCCTCATAGAATGATTTTGGGTGTGTTCCTTCCTCAGCAATTTTTTGGAATATTTTGAGAAGGATAGGTGTTAACTCTTCTCTAAATGTTTGATAGAATTCGCCTGTGATGCCACCTGGTCCTGGACTTTTGTTTGTTGGAAGTTTTTAAACAACAGTTTTAATTTCAGTACTTGTGTTTGATCTGTTCATATTTTCTATTTCTTCCTGCTTCAGTCTTGGAAAGTTGTACTTTGCTAAGAATTTGTCCATTTCTTCTAGGTTATCCATTTTATTGGTATACAGTTGCTTGTAGTAGTCTCTTATGATCCTTTGTATTTCTGTACTGCCTTTTTTTTTTTTTGCAGTATGCGGGCCTTTCACTGTTGCAGCCTCTCCCATTGCAGAGCACAGGCTCCAGATGCGCAGGCTCAGCGGCCACGGCTCATGGGCCCAGCCGCTCTGTGGCATGTGGGATCTTCCCAAACTGAGGCACAAACCCACATCCCCTACATCAGCAGGCGGACTCTCAACCACTGCGCCACCAGGGAAGCCCTGTACTGACAGTTTTAACTTCTCCTTTTTCACTTCTAATTGTATTGATTTGAGTCATCTCCTTTTTTCTTGATGAGTCTGGCTAAAGTTTTATCAATTTTGTTTATTTCTCAAAGAACCAGCTTTTAGTTTCATTGATCTTTGCTATTGTTTTCTTCTCTATTTCATTTATTTCTGCTCTGATCTTTATGATTTCTTTTCTCCTACTAACTTTAGGCTTTGTTTGTTCTTCCTTCTCTAATTGTTTTAGGTGTAAGGTTAGGTTGTTTATTTGAGATTTTTCTTGTTTCCTGAGGTAAGATTTTATTGCTGCAAATTTCCTTCTTAGAACTGCCTTTCCTCCCTCCCATAGATTTTGGATTGTTGTGATTTCATTGTCATTTGTATCTAGGTATTTTTGATTTCTTATTTGATTTCATCAGTGATCTATTGTTTATTTAGTACTGCATTGTTTAGCCTCCATGTGTTTGTGTTTTCTACAGTTTTTTTCCCTTGTAATAGATTTCTAATCTCATAGCATTATGGTCGGAAAAGATGCTTGATATGATTTCAGTTTTCTTAAATTTACAAAGTTTGATTTGTGACCCAAGATGTGATCTATTCCAGAGAATGTTCCATGTGCACTTGAGAAGACAGTGTATTCTGCTGCTTTTGGATGGAATATCCTATAGATATCAATTAAGTCTATGTGGTCTAATGTGTCATTTAAGGCTTGTGTTTCCTTATTAATTTTCTGTCTGAATGATCTGCCCATTGGTGTAAATAGGGTGTTAAAGTCCCCAATTAATATTGTGTTACTGTCAATTTCCCCTTTTATGGCTGTTAGCATTTCCTTTATATGTTGAGGTGCCCCTATGTTGGGTGCATATATATTTACAATTGTTATATCTTCTTGAATGGATCACTTGATCATTATGTAGCCTCCTTCCTTGTCTCTTGTAACAGTCTTTATTGCAAAGTCTATTTTGATTTCCATTTGCATGTATTATTTTTTCCATCCCTCACTTTCAGTCTGTATGTGTCCCTAGGTCTGAAGTGGGTCTCTTGTAGACAGCATGTATACTGGTCTTCCTTTTGTATCCATTCTGCCAGTCTATGTCTTTTGGCTAGAGCATTTAATCCATTTATGTTTAAGGTAATTATTGATATGCATGTTCCTATTGCCATTGTGTTAATTGCTTTCTATTAGGTTTTTGGTCTTTTTTCTTCCCTTCCTCTTTTGCTCTCTTCTCTTGTGGTTTGAGGACCATCTTTAGTGTTGTGTTTGGGATGCTTTTACATTTCTGTGTGTGTATCCATTGAAGTTTTTGTGTTTGCTGTTCCCATGAGGTTTTGATATAGATGTCTATATGTGTACAAGGTTGTTTTAAGTTATGGGGATCTTTCCCACCTACAGAACTTCCTTTAGTATTTGTTGTAAACCTTGTTTGGTGTTGCTGAATTCTCTTAACTTTTGCTTGTATGTAAGCTTTTGATTTCTCTAGAAGTGATCTTAGGCAAAATATTCTCTGACATAAATTGTATCAATGTTTCTTAGATCAGTCTCCCAAGGCAATAGAAATAAAACCAAAAATAAACAAATGGGAATTAATCAAACTTACAAGCTTTTGTGTGACAAAGGAAACCATAAACAAAATGAGAAGGAAACCTACAGAATGGGAGAAAGTATTTGCAAATGATGCAACCAACAAAGGCCTAATTTTCAAAATATACAAACAGCTCATATAACTCAACAAAAACAAACAACCCAATAGAAAAATGAGCAGAAGACCTAAATAGACATTTCTCCAAAGAAGAAATACAGATGGCCAATGGGCACATGAAAACATGCTGAACGTTGCTCATTATTAGAGAAATGGAAACCAAAACTACAGTGAGGTACCACCTCATACCAGACAGAATGGCGATCATTAAAATGTCTACAAATAACAAATGCTGCAGAGGGTGTGGAGAAAAGAGAACACTCCTATACTGTTGGTGGGGATGTAAGTTGGTGAAGCCACTATGGAACAAAGTATGGAGATTCCTCAGAAAACTAAAAAAATGATTTACCATATGACCCATATATCCTGGCCATATATCCAGACAAAACTATAATTCAGAAAGATTACATGCACCCCTATGTTCATAGAAGCACTATTCACAATAGCCAAGTCATGGAAACAACCTAAATGTCCATTGACAGATGAATGGTTAAAGAAGATTTGGTACATATATTCAATGGAATACTACTCAGCCATAAAAAAGCATAAAATAACATTATTTTCAGTAACATGGATGGACCTAGAAATGATCATACTAAGTGAAATAAGTCAGAAAGAGAAAGACAAATACTATAGGATATCACTTATATATGTAATCTAAAATATGACAGAAACGAACTTATCTATGAAACAGACTCATGGACATAGAGAACAGACTTGTGGTTGCCAATGGAGAGGGTTTTGGGGGATGGATGGTGTGGGAGGTTGGGGTTAGCAGATGTAAGCTATTATATATAGAATGGATAAACAAGGTCCTACTGTATAACACAGGGAACTATATCCAGTATTATTTATTCATTATGATAAACCATAATGGAAAAGAATATATAAAAAATGTGTATACATATATATATATACCTGAATCACTTTGCTGTACAGCAGAAATTAACACAACATGGTAAATAAACTATACTTCAATTAAAAACTAAATAGTTGCCTAAACCAAACCACAGAGCTATTTGGTTGCATAGCCAAGACATGACAGAAATCTACTCTACTATAATAACTGAAGTATGTGGATATTTTGTCAGTCTGACCTCTATACTAATAGAGAATTGCTGTATTTCTGTTTGTGTCACAGAACCTAGTTCATTTCTAGACATTTAGAAGGTTGTTGATTATAAGGAAAGATATATAATAGATAATAACTAGCAAAGCTGAATAACATTATAATAGAAGCTGTTATTATATATGAAATTAAAATGTTATTCATAATTGCATATTATGTGTGGAAGGTTTATTATGCTGCTAAATCTTCCATTCATATTTTCTCTCTCTCTCTTTCAGTATACAGTGATTTCTGAATCTTTATGAATAGATTACTCTAATAATTGATGGCCTATTCTATGATTATAGTATATAAAAATCACATGGCTCCCTTTTTGTGGAATATCTCAAATAAAATGAATTAAATACTTGTTCTTCATGGGCTACTAGTGTGCCCTTTAATCATACTTGCTTTTCATGTAAGAAAGAGGAGGGTTACCTCTGAATAGGAAGGGAAGTGGAAGTGATCTGTGAATAGTACACAGGGTGCTTCATTTGTCCTGGAACATTTTATCAAATGATGGGTACATTCATTTTTATGATACAAGATTTTGTACTTTTTGCTTCATCTGAATTATCTTATATTTTTAAGAAAAATGAGAAGATATTTTTCCATGCTATGTATCCTCTTTTTGAATCTCTGAGAGCAAATATTATACACTTTTATACAAGTCCTATTAACTTATTTTCGTTACTAGGTCTAAAATAGAATTGTTTTTCCCCCCTTTTCCATTCATGTAGGATACTGTTTCTTAGCTTGATAGAGTTCTCTTTTAACTTCCTTTAATATTACTTACTTGGGACTTCCCTGGTGGTCTAGAGGTTAAGAATCTGTCTTCCAATGCAGGGGACGCTGGTTCAATTCCTGGTTGGGGAACTAAGATCCCACATGTTGTGGGGCAACTAAGCCTGCACAGCACAACTAAGTCCACATGCTGCAACTACTGAGCCCACGTGCTCTGGAGCCTGCATGCCACAACTAGAGAGAAGCCTGCGTGCTGCAACAAAGAGACTGCATGCCACAATGAAAGATCCTGTATGCCACAACTAAGACCCAACACAGGCATAAATACATAAATAAATAAATATTTTAAAAAAATATTACTTAATTGGAAACATGAAAGCTATGCCTCAGTTAATTGCTGGTTGTAAGTCAGCAATTAATGATATTCCATATGTTTATCAAATCATAGCAGGTTTAATTAACCCATACTTTGTTAGTGTCTCAAAGTCGATATAAATAATGTGATTGTGACTAGTACTATAAATTTCATTCCAATTTTTAACATAACATATGAATAATTTACACCAGTGATGACAAAATAATTAGTACAGAACAACAAATTCTGGAGGGTAGAAGAAGCAGTACTTTAGTGCAATATATTAAGTGACTTTCTTCTAACTGAGGATTTGTTTTTTAAATTGAATATAAAAGTATACATTTATATATTTTTAGATTTGAGAATCACATATTTAAACCAAAAGTGAAAATAGACAGAGGAATTATTTTATTGTTAAATAAAAATAATATCTGAAAGATATTACAGCACTAGGTTCAATCAGTCTAGGTATTTAAGGACAGAGAGTCTAAAGGAGACAGACATTTAAATTTATTTCTTGGCTGAGAAAACTGGATATTCATATGCAAAGCATGAAGTTTGACCCTTATCACACACCACACATAAAAATTAATTCAAAATGTTGTAAAGACCTAGCTGCAAGAATTAAAACTATAAAGCTCTTAGACAAAAACTTAGACATAAATCTTCATGAACTTGAATTAGGCAGTATTTTACTTGTATGTCCCCTAAAACACAAGAAATCAAAGACAAATAGATAAACTCTACTACAATAAACTTAAAAATACTTTTGTTTCAAAGGATACTAGCAAGAAAGTGAAAAGCAATCTACACATTGGGAGAAAGTAGTTGCAAATCGTATATCTGATAAAGTTTTTTAATATCCAGAATATGTGAAGAACTCTTATAATGCAGCCATAAAAACACAAATGACCCAGTTTAAAAATGAGCAAAGGGTTTGGATAGATATTTCCCCAAATAAAATATACAAATGTCCAAAAAAGTACATGAAAAATGCTCAGTATCATTAGTCATTAGGGAAATGTAAAGCAAAATCACAAGATATCTCTTCTTACCCACTAGAATGACTATTATATTTTAAAAACTATTTTATTTAGTATTATGTTTTATTTTAAAAAAATGAGGCAATGATTTAGAGAAGTTGGAACCGTCATATATATATTTTTTAATATTTATTTATTTAGGCTGCATTGGTTCTTAGTTGTGGCACACAGGATCTTCGTTGCAGCGTGCGAGATACTTTGTTGTGGCATGTGGACTTCTTAGTTGTGGCATGCACATTCTTAGTTGCAGCATGCACACTCTTAATTGTGACATGCATGCGGAATCTAATTCCCTGACCAGGGATCGAAACCAGGCCCCCTGCATTGGGAGCATGGATTCCTACCCACTGGACCAGCAGGGAATTCCCCCTCATATATTATTGGAGGGAATGTAAAATGGTGTAATTTCTGTGGAAAACAGTTCAGCATTTCCTCATAAAGTTAAACATAGAATTATCATACTATCCAGCAATTCCACTAATAGGTATATACCCAAGAAGGCTGAAAATACATGCCTACACAAAAAACTTGTACACCAATATTTATAGAAGCATTATTCATAATAGCCAAAATGTGGAAAAACCCAAATATCCCTCACCTGAATAATAAATAAACAAATGTTCTATATCCATGAGATGGATGCTATACACCCATAAAAAGGAATGTAGTACTGATACATGCTACAACATCAATGAACATTGAAAACATTTTTTTTAATGAAAGAAGGTAGTAACAAAGCCCAAATAACATATAATTCCATTTATACAAATTGTCCAGAATAGGCATATCTACAAAGATAGAGAATAGACTGGTGGTTGTCAGGGTTAGGGGGCAAATGGGGAGTGGTTGCTACTGGTTATGGAGTTTCTTTTGGGAGTGATGCAAATGTTATCTAATTGATAGTGGTGATGGCTGCACAACCTTCTGACTATTCTGAAAACCATGGAATTATACATTATTAATGGACGAATTGTGTGGTAGGTGAATTGCAACTCAATAAAAAATATTCCCTATTTAGAACACTATAATTATTGACTTAACTCAGAAAGTAATTGTAATAACTGTCTTTAGCTTAGGAAGTACTGCGACTATCAGCACATGGTCTGTAAACACCCTGGAAGACCTGGTAGTGTGTTGGATCGAGTTCAAACTTGTTCATAATAATCTACTGTTTGCATACCTTCCCAACCACGGTGGTAGCATCAATATTTACACCACCATATGTAAAAGCCCAAACGAAATTTTTGGCCAACCCAATATTTACACCACCAAAATCAGCAAACACTAGAAATGAGGGCTCCTCTTCTATCCCAAAGAGCCATCTTTTAAAACATTTACCAGCATATCACTGGTGAAAGTCCATACCATGTTTCCAGGGAGGCTTCAGGATGATGGAGGTCCAGGAAAAGACTTACAGGGTATTTAGTAACTCTACTGCTAGAAGGAAGTGAAAAAGTCTACAGTTTTATGATAAGTGAGCTGAAAGGTATTAAAGGGTGGAGCTAGGCACCTCCTTGTGGTAATTTAAGATTAGCAAGCAACTACTTCAATTGACAGATTCATTCACAGATGTGCCCACTCACACTACCCTCCCTTCCCAGTCTTGCCTACCCATCAAAACAAACAAACACATGAAATGATAACAATTTGTTGTAATACTAGTGATTTCAGTGATATGGCTAAGAGCTGCTCTTAAAGCATATATGACCTTTCATTTAGATTTTTTGTAAATGAGTGCTTTTTGTCTCTTTCTACTCTTATTGTTGTTTCTACTCTTGACATGCTTATTTGCATCAAGAAAGAAAAACTCGTCTATTCAGTAGCCTGAGAGCCAGATTTTAGCATTTCCCAAATTATTTTAACTTAGAACTGAACCAAGGAAACATTTGATACAGTGAAATTTCCCAGTATCCTTTCTTATTTGGACCAGCTGCTTTCAGTTTTTATTGTAACAATAGATTGTACGTTATCCAGGTATTTTTTATTGAAATATGTTTGACATATAACATTGTGTAAGTTTAATGTGTACAACATGTTAATTTGATACATTTATATATTGTAATATGATTGCTATTGTAGGGATAATTATCACCTTGTTACATAAGTATCCAATAGTTTTAATTGGTTTCAGAAAGCAGCAGTTAAGAATACAAAGTGGCTCATGGTAAGCCAATCCCACTTTTTAAAAAAAGTTCAAATCTCATGTTCTACTAATGGTGAATAAGAAACATTATTTCTGTACATCAAGGTTAGCTGTTTCTTCTCTTTTTTTTTAACACTTGCATGCTGTGGCAGTGCTATTTTGCTTGAGGCTCATTCACATAGGCAGAAATTTAAATTACCCAGACTGACCTTTTCTGTTTCATTAAAGTGATTTGATTTTTTTTTTTTTTGTGGTACGCGGGCCTCTCACTGTTGTGGCCTCTCCCGTTGCGGAGCACAGGCTCCAGACGCGCAGGCTCAGCAGCCATGGCTCACGGGCCCAGCCGCTCCGTGGCATGTGGGATCTTCCCGGACCGGGGCACGAACTCGTGTCCCCTGCATCAGCAGGTGGACTCTCAAACACTGCACCACCAGGGAAGCCCTCATTAAGGTGATTTTAATGTTATTTTCATTAAAGGGAGAAGTACCTTAGTCCATGTTTTGGAGCAGAAATTACTAAATGTATACTTTGGGAAATTCAAATGAGATAGGTTTCTTGAAAAGCATGATCTACATTAGCTAGAAGCTACATAGAATTGTTAAAATTTAATATGCTACCATTTGCATGACAGACAAGTTGTCAGATAAGATTTTAAGATTATGATAATAACTTCTACTTCCCCAAAGATATTTTACTGCTATAATTCATAATAAAATAACCTGCTCGGTAAGAGCATTTTTAAATTTTGTTCTTCCATAGTATTCAGCTTTGTAGTTCTGAATATTATAAGTCTTCAATTTTAATAGGGTGCCATGAACATATTTTATTTAGAATGATTATCAACGTTTAAATTATTTATCATTTCCTTTTAATAGAATTATATAAAATCAGGGAAACACCTGAATTCTAAAATTTTCTCTGTAAGACTAAAAACTTGTCTGTTTCTTCTTGGTGTGCTTAATATAGTGTAAACATGGTCTTTGACTATCAAATATTTGCAAAGAATGATAATTGTCAATCTAACAGATTTGTTCACTTAGATTTTTTTTTCACTAATCAGCATCCAAATAATTGTTTTTAAAGTATTGGTGCTAAACTGAGTGTCTTGCATTCAATTTATAAATGTTTATCTCTAACACAAAAGCTAAAATGTGACAAGCCCCAGTTTTAGGAGATATAAACTTGTGACTAGAAGATACAAAAGACAAAGCATTGTTTCTAGCTATTTGTACTTGGGGAAATCTGTCTCACTGAGGGCCCCCCACCCCCAAGTAATATGAGCAAGGAATTTTACAGAGAGCTTATGGGTAATGATTACTTATATCTATAGAGTCAAAGTAAAAATTAGACTGGAAAATTTTCTTCATCTGTTAAAAAAATGAACATAATCAGACACTCCCTGCAGATCAGGTGGAGATTGTATAAGTGACAATAGTTTATATACTGTAAAGCCTGCTACACCTGTAAGGGATTGTTGTTATCTGATTTGTTTTTCAAATTGTCTTTTGCACTATTTCATAAATGGTGTAAATTTGGGAGATGAGAGAATGGAGAGGCATAAATATCCACACCGTTTGTAAGTACCGCTATTACCAACAAAATGTTAATACATCATATACTAACATTGCTAACACTCTCATTACAGTGTATACTCAATGAATTTACAGTGAATTAGCATTTTTTGTGTGTGAAATATGCTTTGGGGGGATATATCAATTAATAAGTTGGCTAATACTATTCCCAAGTAGTTTAGTTAACCTGAAACCTGCCTAATAAGCAAGTTGAATAGGCAATATCCATCATCTATTAATAACTTTATGAGTATCACAATTAGAAAACTGTGTCTACCAAGCAACCTTAGTATGATTCAAATTGAAATAATAGCATTCTTCAACAAGCAAAAGTTTCCATTTCCCATACCAATAGATGACTTGCAGTATAAAATATTTTTGACTATTAATGAAATATCAGTAGAATGTCTCAGCATTCCTTCTCAACTATTGTCACTCTTGGAGCTATTTCACAGGGAATTTATGCTGAAATTTTAGCCAGATATTAGCAAATTTAAGAGATTCTGTTGTTCACTGAAATTCATAATTATTTTGTGTAAAATGACCGTTTTTTATAAAAACCAAAAACGTTAGCTTCAGTAGAGTGGCTACTAAATTTATACATTCTAGGAAAACAGTAAAATCATGCTTCAGGTTCTTTAATAGGCCATGGCTCATGGGCCCAGCTGCTCCGCGGCATGTGGGATCCTCCCGGACCGGGTCACATATCCGTGTCCCCTGCATCGGCAGGCAGACTCTCAACCACTGCACCACCAGGGAAGCCCCTTCTATGCTACTTTGTAATGTAATAATTGGAGAGAGAAGCAACAAGGATGTCTCAAAGAGAATGTCCAGAAGTCCAACATAGAAAAGGAGGGGAAGAGCTTCACTTTATAAGTAAAAACACACAGTACCATATCCCATGATTTAGTTAAATGTTTTGAGTTCTGGTGAAGGCAAAGGTACATTGGTACTTATTTTCTGTCTTTCAGCCTTTTGCTGAGCTTTTGGTTGAATATCATATTTTGTATAAGGAGTTAGCTATGTGACAAAAAAAATACAGACTATCAACACTTAGAGGAGTTCAATTATTTTAAGTATGAAAGGAGAGAAGGAGAAAATGCAAAAAGAATGAGAAAGCACTGACTAAAAAATAAAGCTGGCATTTTCTCAAGAATTATTTTTAAGGCTATAAAAAAGTAATATATATGATTTAAGTTTGTTTAAATTTCCATTGTTTCCTTTTTCATCTTTTTCAAAATTATTTAAAGCCACCTGATTAAATTTAATCATCTTCTCCTTATCCATATTGCTGCACATGTTGCTTAATTGACAATCTGTCGTATCTCCCAAACTAGACTGGTGACAGCTAATAGCTGCTTATTAGGTTTCATCCTATGGAGGGTAAGTGGGTTCCTCTTATGTAGGCAGTGGCACTCCAGGCTACCCCTTTCACTCATGAGTTTACCTGGTCTGACCAGAACTAGCCTGAGACAAACTAGAGGTCTCTACTCTCTTTCCACTCTTAGAATATCAGTACTTATTTGTGCCTTCACTTGAAAACCCCAGTGAGTAATTAGGGAAACAAGGTTTCTTTTTCTGTCCAATGTGCCTTCTGAAATCAAGTATCCAAGAGACTTTCCTCAGTTTTTTGTTTCACTTTGTGTGCACAACAGTTTTTAAGATAAATCTAATTAGAGATTAAAAGACAAGTCCATGAAGCCCACAAATTTCATTTATCTTTCCTCCAATAATTTTGTAAGGCTAATGAACATTGTATATACAAGAACCAATAAAATGCTTCTTTGGCAGAAGTTTCCTTTTGTTTTACCACCCTGCTGTTGCTGGTTGTGACTAGCAGTCCTTTTTCTTTACCCTTTAAATGAAGAAAAGAATGATTATGCCCTACTTCCCTGACCATTAAAAGTCACCCTACAATGTGACCCCAGAGGATTCTATATAAACCATCTCATAAGTTGTATTATTGACACCAAAGCACTTTCAAACCTCAATAGAAATTAGCAATTATTAATCATAATATATTTATAGACAATAATTATTAAATGTGATTAACTTTTTAGATCTCCTATCATTGCTTGAGTTGATTTCCCACTCTGGGTTAAAATTTTACCTTTACTATTCATGCTAATAAAAGTGACTCAGATTCTATGTCCATTCACTATATGATGTGCCTGAAAATGGAATGAACCTGTCAAATTAGTTTAGTCTTTTTCTGCTTGAAACATCTGTCCTCTAGCAACACAATTACTATAATTTCTCAAATGTGATCTCATTTCTAATTCTGTGGAAATTTGTGTGATTTAAACTCTGAACTTATTATTTTCATTCCAAGAAAAACTTATTATTTGCGAAGAATGGAATTTTGTGTTTGATATTTATTGTGTATAATTTTTCACCTGCACTATCTCATGAAAATTGCTTATTTGGCATTCATTGGAAAAACCTATACCAAAAGTTCCTTATTGGAAGTAATTTTTGTTTTTATTTCATATGGATTAATATCTGAAGAACATAGGAACTTCCCTGGTTGCACAGTGGTTAAGAATCCGTCTGCCAATGCAGGGGACACGAGTTTGATCTCTGGTCTGGGAAAATCCCACATGCCACAGAGCAACTAAGCCCATGAGCCACTACTACTGAGCCTGCACTCTAGAGCCCACGAGCCACAACTAATGAGCCTGTGTGCTGCAACTACTGGAGCCCACATGCCTAGAGCCCGTGCTCTTCAACAAGAGAAGCCACTGCAATGAGAAACCCGTGCACTGCAATGAAGAGTAGCCCCCACTCATCGCAACTAAAGCCCGCACCCAGCAATGAAGACGCAACACAGCCAAAAAACAAAAACCAAAAAGAACAGAGATATGTACCATTTTCAAACATTTTGTATAGATGGTTTGGTTTTGTGTTTAACTAACAGCTTGAAAAGGAAGAAATTTTAAAATATTAGGTTATCTTTACTAAAGAAATTTCAGGATACTATTCAAATAGATAAATCAGACAAGGCTTTTTAGGGGCTTAGTGCTCTTGTCTTCTATGAATGCATTTATGATTTATAATTACTCTTAACATTATTTGTCTTTCCATGAGTTAGTGGTAATCCTTACAATGGTATTTGATATTTAATTAAGACTTTAGAGAAACTGCATTAGAGTCACTGTATGATTTTTCCAAGAAAAAAATAATGATGCTAATTATAACACCAATAATATATTTTATAATTATTCCATGCCTCTTATACCTAATCATTGAGTAAAATAGTAAGTTAATTTAGAGGCAAGATTATTAAAAGTGGTAATTCAGCATGCAGAGAGGACAAGATAAATTACAATCTTATTTTCTTTAAGACCCTTCAATTTCTTAGTGTGTTATTATTCTTATTTCATTATCAACAATTGGCATTAACATCGTCACTCTTCCACAAACTATCATAGTTTAATAAACAATTATCTTGTTGGTATTGAACACATGAAAAATAATTGTTCTTTAACCCATCACTAAAACTAACAAGAGATTTTTTCAGAGTTTAAAAAAGTGAAACAAAAATTCTGGTAGCAAATTATTGTAGTTGGCTTGGCTGATATTTAAACACTGAAGTCTGTATTATGAAAGAAGAAACAAATAGAAAAATATTAGCCTGTAAGGGATATCTTGAGATCACCTTGGTTCCCAATATCACTCCACATCACATATAAAAACAAAATGTGATGCAGAATTATCTTACATTCTAAGAAAGGTGATTTTAGAAATGTCAGGTTGTGATAGTAAAGTAGTTTATGGGCTATGATTAATAAAGGACATAGGCCAATCTCCAAGCCATTTCTATATGATTCCAAAGGAATGTCCCAGATTTTGACAGTTATGAATAAATATGCTGTAAATATACATGCACAGGATTTTTGTGGACATAAATTTTCAACTCATTAGGATAAATACCAAGGAGCAGGACTACTAGATAATTTAGTAAGGGTATGATTAGTTTTATAAGAAAATGTTGAACTGTCTTCTGAAGTGGCTGTACCACTTTGCATTCCTAATAGAAATGAGTTTGTGTTTGTATTACTCCTCATCCTCATTTGCTTTTTCTGTTGTCAGTGTTTTCTTTTTTAACCATTGTAGTAGGTTGTAGTGACATCTCATTGTTTTAGTTTGCACTTCTCTATTGACATATATTGTTGAGCATCTTTTCATATGCTTATTTACCATCTGTAGATCTTCTTTGTTGAGGTGTCTGACCCTTTTTTCAGTTGGGTTATTTTCTTACTGTTGAGTTTTAAGAATTCTTTGTATACTTTGCATACCAGGCCTTTATTAGACATGTATTTTGTAAAGAATTTCTCCCATCACATGGCATCTCTTCTCATTCTCTTAATAGTGCCTTTCACAGAGATGACTTGTTAATTTTAATGAAATCCAAATGATCAATTTTTCCTTTTACAAGTCTTACTTTGATGTTGTCTCTAAGAAGTCATAGCCAAATCCAAGATCAACTAGGTCTTCTGTGTTATCTTCTAGTAGTTTTATAGTTTTGTGTTTTATATTTAAGCCTCTGATCCATTTGAAGTTAATTTTTGTGAAAGGTATACATTCTCTGTATAGATACATATTTTTGCCTGTAGATGTCCAGTTGTTTCAGCACCGTTTATTGAAAAGACTATCCTTTCTCCATTGAATTACCCTTTCCCTTTTGTCAAAGATAAGTTGATTGCATTTGCGTGGGTCTATTTCAGCATTCTCTATTTTGTTCCATTGATCTTTTTGCCTATTCTTTTGCAATACCACACTGTATTGATTATTGTAGCTCTATAGTAAGTCTTGAAGTGTGGTAGCGTCAGTCTTCCAACTTTGTTCTTTCCCTTCAGTATTCTATTGGCTACTCTTGGTCCCTTGCCTTTTCATATAAACCCCATAATATTTGTCTATATCCACAAAATAACTTGCTGGGGTTTTTACTGGGATTGCATTGAATCTGTATATCAAATTGGGAATAACTAACATCTTGATAATATTGAATCTTCCTATACATGAACATGGACTATCCATTTATTTAAATCTTTGTTGATTTCTTTCATCAGAGTTTTATAGATTCCTAACATAGCACTTATACATATTTTGTTAGATTTATACCTAAATATTTCAGGCTTTGATGATAAAGTAAATGGTATTGTGTTTTTAATTTCAAATTCTAACTGTACATTTCTGGTATACCATATAAGAAAGCAAATGGTTTTTATATATTAACTTTACTATAATTCCTTATAATAGTTCCAGGAGGTTTCATTTTGTTAATTTTTGGGAATGTCCACATAGGTAATCACATCAACTGTGAAGAAAGGGAGTTTTCTTTTTTTCACACTCTGTATACCTTTTTTTGCTTGTCTTATTACATTAAGTAGGACTTACATTACAGTGTTGAATAGAAGTGGTGAAATGAGACATCCTTGTGTTGTTTCTGATCTCAGCAAGAAAACATCTAGCTTAATACCATTAAGCATGATGTTAGCTATAGATTTTATGCAGATGTTGTATATCAAGTTGGAGAAGTTCCCCTCTATTCCTAGTTTGCTGATAGTTTTTAACTAGAACGGGTGTTGGATGTTTGTCAAAAAAATTTTTGGCATCTACTGATATGACAATATGATTTTCTGACTTTTGTCTATTGATTGGAAGGTTTACATTAATTTGTTTTTGAATTTAGAGCCAGCCCCACATACCTGAAATAAATCCTTATTAGCTGTTGTGTATAAATCTTTTTACACATTGTTGGATTCAACTTGCTGATTTTTTTTGAGGATTTTTGTATTGATTGATTTTTAACTACTGAACCAGCATTGCATGCCTGGAATAAAACCCACTTTGTCTCAGTGGATAGTTCTTATTATATGTTGCTGAAATTTATTTGCTAATATTTTTTAAATAATTTTTTGTCTACTCATAAGGGATATTGAACTTTAGTTTTCTTTTTGTGCTGTTTTTTTCTAGTTTTGTCATTAAGGTAATATTAACTTCATAGGCTTACTTGAAAAACAATTATTTGGAAGAGATGTGCAGAACTGGTAATATTTTTTCTTCAAAAGTTTGATAGAATTCTCCTGTGAAACCTTTCAGACCTAGAATTTGGGGAGTTTACAAATTATGAATTAAGTTTCCTTGATAGGAATAGGACTTTTCAAATTATCTATTTTATTTTGGGTGAGTTATGGTAATTTGTGTTTTTTTCAGGAATTTATCCATTTGAAATAATTTATCAAATTTCTGTGGGCTTAGTTGTTCGTAGTATTATTTATTATACCTTTGTTGTCTACAAGTTCTGTAATGATATTTCTTGTTTTTCTTGATATATTAATTTGTATCTTCTACCTTTTCTGTTTCAGTCTTGCTAGAATTTTGCCTATTTTATTGATTTTTTCCAAAGAACCTACTATTTTTCACTGATTTTCTCTATTGTTCTGTTTCCAATTTCTTTGATTTCTGTTTGTATCTTTGTTATTTACTTTCTTCTACTTGATTTGGTTATATTTTGCCCTTCTTTTCCTAGGTCCTTAAGGTAAGAGCTTAGATTATCAATTTGACACTTTTCTTCTTTTGTAACGTAAGCATTTAGTGGCATAAATTCCTTCTTCAGTGCTGCTTTAGCTATGTCTTACACATATTGATATGTCATGTTTTTATTCAGTTAATTGTATTTTTTATTTCCCTTGAGTCTTGCTCTTTAACTCAATGATTATTTATGAATGTGTTGCTTTATTTCCAAATGTGGGGTGATTTCTTGCTATCTTTATGTTTTGATTGCTAGTTTGATTAGATTTGTCCAGTTTGACTGCAGTACAGAAATATTTTTCTCCCTTTACCCCCTGCATTTACAATATAATTGCCTTAAATACTTCCTCTGTATACTTTGAGGACCATATAAGACAGTGTTATAATTTTTGCTCCATCCATCAATATAATTTAGAAAACTCAAGAGAAAGAATACCCTTGTATTCAATCTATTTTTTTATATTCCCATTATTCTTTCTTTATTTCTAATGTTCCAACATTACTTCTTTTATCATTTATTTTCACCTTTTAAATTTTAATCATTTTAAGCTATATTGAGATATAATTCAAAAATAAAATTATAAGATATTTAAAGTAAATATCATGATGATTTGAAATATTGTGAAATATTACATTGTGAAAGGATTCCTCCCATCTAAATAATTAACATATCCATCACTTCACATCTTTACTCTTTTGTGAAAATATTTAAGTCCTACTCTCTTAGAATATTTCAATTATACACTACAGTGTTATCAACTATAGTCAACATGTTACACATCATATCCAAAGATTTTGTACATCTTATAGCTGAAAGTTGGTAATGTTTTTACTAATTTCTCCCTATTTCCCACAATCCCCAGCCCCTAGTAGACACTTTTATACTCTGTTTCTATGATTTTGAATTTTATTTCGATTTCACATAGAAATTATTCAATTCAGTATTTGACTTTCTCTTTTGGCTTATTTAACTTAATATAATGCCCTCAGACCTGAAAATGGCAAGATTTCCTTCTTTCTCATGACCAACTAATATTCCATTTTGTGTGTGTGTGTGTGTGTGTGTGTGTGTGAGTGTAACCTTCTTTATCTACTCATCTAGTAATGGACATTTAGGTTGTTTCCATATCTCGACTATTGTGAATAATGTTACAGTGAGCATAGGAATGCATATACCTTTTTGATATCCTGTTTTCACTTCCTTTGGATATATACCCAGAAGTGAAATCATTGGATTTTATGGCAGTTCTATTTTTAATTTTTAAATGAATTTCCATACTCTTTTTCCTAGTTGCTGAACCAATTTACATTCCAACTGTGCATAGTGGTTACCTTTTCTCCACATCCTCACCAACACTTGTTATCTTTTATCTACATGATGATAACCATTCTATCTGGTGTGAGGTTGTATCTCACTGTGGTTTTCATTTGCATTTTCCAGATGATTAGTGATGTTGAGCACCTTTTTATGTACCTGTTGGCCATTTGCATGTCTTTGTAAAATTGTCTATTCAGTTCCTCTGCCTATATTTTAATTGGGTCGTTTGGTTCTGGCTACTGAGTTGTGTGAGTTCAGTATATACTTTGGATATTAACTGCTTATCAGATATGTGATTTGCAAATATTTTCTCTCATTTCATAAGTTGCCTTTGCATTTGTTGATGGTTTCCATTTTTGCACAGAAGATTTTTATTTTGATGTAATATCACTTGATTTTTCTTTTTGTTACCTTTGCTTTTGGTGTCTAATTCAAAAAATCATTGCCAAGACTGATGTCAAGGAGCTTGCACCTTATGTTTTAATCTAGAAGTTTTACAGTTCAGGACTTAAGTTTTTATTCCATTTTGAATAGATTTTTGTGCATGTGGTAAGACAGGAGTTTAGTTTCATTCTTTTGCACATGGCAATGCACTTTTCCCAACACCATATATTAAAGAGACTATTCTTTCCCCATTACTTATTCTTGACTGCTTTGTAATAATTAATTGACCATATGTGCATGGGTTTATTTCTTGACTCTCTATTCTGTTCCATTAATTTTATGTCTGTTTTTATGCCATGCTCTTTTGATTATTATAGTTTTGTAATATAGTTTGAAATGAGGAAATGTGATGTTTCCAGCTTTGTTCTTATTTCTTAAGATTACATTGGCTCTTTATGATCTTCTATGGTTCCATACAAATTTTAATTTTTTTTTCAATTTCTGTGAAAAATGCCACTTGAATTTTGATAGGGCTTGCAATATATAGATAGATTACATTGAGTAGTATGGAAATTTAATGATATTAATTCTTCCTATCCATGAGAAAAGAATAGCATTCCATTTATTTATGTCTTCTTCAGTTTCTTTCAGCAAAGGCTTACAGTTCTCAATGTACAGATCATTAAATTATATGGTTAAATTTATTCCAAAATATTTTATTCTTTTTAATGATACTATTTACAATTATATATTGGGATTATTTTTTTAATTTCTCTTTCTAACAGTTCTTTTTTATTTACAGAAATGCACAGATTTTTGTATGCTGATTTTGTATCCTGTAACCTTAGTGAATCATTTATTAGCTCTAACAATTTTTGGATGGAATCTTCAGGGTTGTCTGTATATAATAATATGACATTTACAAATAGAGGCAGTTTTACTGTTTCTGTTCTGATTTGGATAATTTTATTTCTTTTCCTTGCTTAATTGCTTTGATTAGGACTTCTAGTGTTATGCTGAATGAAAGTGGCAAGAGTGGACATTCTTGTCTTGCTCCTGATCTTAGAGGAAGAGTTTTCAGCTTTTCACCATTGAGTATGATGCTAGTTGTGGGCTTATCATATGTGGCATTTCTTATGTTGAGGTATGTTCCCTTTATACAAAATTTGAAAATTTTTATCATGAAAGGATTTCAAATCTTATTAAATGCTACTTCTCCAGCTATTGAGAAAAGCATAATTTTTTAACATCTTTATTAAAGTATAATTGCTTTACAATGGTGTGTTAGTTTCTGCTTTATAGGAAAGGGAATCAGTTATACATATACATATGTTCCCATATCTCTTCCCTCTTGTGTCTCCCTCTCTCCCAACCTCCCCATCCCATGCCTCTAAGTGGTCACAAACCACCTAGCTGATTTCCCTGTGCTATGTGGCTGATTCCCACTAGCTATCCATTTTATGTTTGGTAGTGTATATATATCCATGCAACTCTCTCACTTTGTCACAGCTTACCCTTCCCCCTCCCCATATCCTCAAGTCCATTCTCTAGTAGGTATGTGTCTTTATTCCTGTCTTACCCCTAGGTTCTTCATGAACATTTTTTTTCTTAGATTCCATATATATGTGTTAGCATACAGTATTTGTTTTTATCTTTCTGACTTACTTCACTCTGTATGACAGACTCTAGGTCCATCTACCTCACTACAAATAACTAAGTTTAGTTTCTTAATGGCTGAGTAATATTCCATTGTATATATGTGCCACATATTCTTTATCCATTCACCTGAAGATGGACACTTAGGTTGCTTCCATGTCCTGGCTATTGTAAATAGAGCTGTAATGAATATTTTGGTACATGACTCTTTGTGAATTATGGTTTTCTCAGGGTATATGCCCACTGGTGGGATTGCTGGGTCGTATGGTAGTTCCATTTGTAGTTTTTTAAGGGACCTCCATACTGTTCTACATAGTGACTGTATCAATTTACATTCCCACCAGCAGTGCATGAGTGTTCCCTTTTCTCCACACCCTCTCCAGCATTTATTGTTTCTAGATATTTTGATGATGGCCATTCTGACCGGTGTGAGATGACATCTCATTGTAATTTTGATTTCCATTTCTCTAATGATGTTGAACATTCTTTCATGTGTTTGTTGGTGATCTGTATTTCTTCTTTGGAGAAATGTCTATTTAGGTCTTCTGCCCATTTTTGGATTGGGTTTTTTTTTTCCTTATTAAGCTACATGAGCTCCTTGTAAATTTTGGAGATTAATCCTTTGTCAGTTGCTTCATTTGCAAACATTTTCTCCCATTCTGAGGGTTTTCTTTTGGTCTTGTTTTTGGTTTCCTTTCCTGTGCAAAGGCTTTGAAGTTTCATTAGGTCCCATTTGTTTATTTTTGTTTTTATTTCCATTTCTCTAGGAGGTGGGTCAAAAAGGATCTTGCTGAGATTCATGTCATAGAATGTTCTGCCTATGTTTTCGTCTAAGAATTTGATAGTGTCTGGCCTTACAATTAGGTCTTTAATCCATTTTGAGTTTATTTTTGTGTATTGTGTTAGGGAGTGTTCTAATTTCATACTTCTACATGTACATGTCTAGTTTTCCCAGCACTACTTATTGAAGAGTCTGTATTTTCTCCACTGTATATTCTTGCCTCCTTTATCAAAGATAAGGTAAGCATATGTGTGTGGGTTTATCTCTGGGCTTTCTATCCTGTTCCATTGATCTATATTTCTGTTTCTGTGCCAGTACCATACTGTCTTGATTACTGTAGATTTGTAGAATAGTCTGAAGTCAGGGAGCCTGATTCCTCAAGCTCTACTTTTCATTCTCAAGATTGCTTTGGCTATTCGGGGTCTTTTGTGTTTCCATACAAATTGCAAAATTTTTTGTTCTATTTCTGTGAAAAATGCCAGTGGTAGTTTCATAGGGATTGCATTGAATAGGTAGATTGCTTTGGGTGGTAGAGTCATTTTCACAATGTTGATTCTTCCAATCCAAGAACAAGGTATATCTCTCCATCTATTTGTATCATCTTTAATTTCTTTCATCAGTGTCTTGTAATTTTCTGCATACAAGTCTTTTGTCTCCTTAGGTAGGTTTATTCCTAAATATTTTATTCTTTTTGTTTCAGTGGTAAATGGGAGTGTTTCCTTAATTTCTCTTTCAGATATTTTATCATTAGTGTACAGGAATGAAAGAGATTTCTGTACATTAATTTTTTATTCTGCTATGTTACCAAATTCTTTGATTAGCTCCAGTAATTTCCTGGTAGCATCTTTAGGATTGTCTGTGTAGAGTATCATGTCATGTGCAAACAGTGACAGCTTTACATCTTCTTTTCCAATTTGGATTGCATTTATTTCTTTTTCTTCTCGGATTGCTGTGACTAAAACTTCCAAAACTATGTTGAATATGAGTGGTGAGTGTGGAAAACCAGATCTTTTTCCTGGTCTTAGTGGAAATGGTTTCACTTTTTCACCATTGAGGATGATGTTCCCTGTGGGTTTGTCATATATGGCCTTTATTATGTTGAGGGAATTTCCCTCTATGCCTACTTTCTGCAGGGTTTTTATCATAAATGGGTGTTGAATTTTGTTGAAAGCTTTCTCTGCATCTATTGAGATGACCATATTGTTCTTCTCCTTCAATTTGTTAATATGGTGTATCACATTGATTGATTTGCGTATATTGAAGTGTCCTTGCATTCCTGGAATAAACCCCAGTTTATCATGGTGTATGATCCTTTCAATGTGCTGCTGCATTCTGTTTGCTAGTATTTTGTTGAAGATTTTTGCATCTATGTTCATCAGTGATATTGGCCTGTAGTTTTCTTTCTTTGTGACATCTTTCTCTGGTTTTGGTGTCAGGGTGATGGTGGCCTCGTAGAATGAGTTTGGGAGTTTTCCTCCCTCTGCTATATTTTGGAAGAGTTTGAGAAGAATAGGTGTTAGCTCTTCTCTAAATATTTGACAGAATTCACCTGTGAAGCCATCTGGTCATGGGATTTCGTTTGTTTGAAGATTTTTAAATGCAGTTTCAATTTCAGTGCTTGTGTTTGGTCTGTTCATATTTTCTATTTCTTCCTGGTTCAGTTTCAGTAGGTTGTGCATTTCTAAGAATTTGTCTGTTTCTTCCAGGTTGTCCATTTTCTTGGTATAGAGTTCCTTGTAGTAATCTCTCATGATCTTTTGTATTTCTGCAGTGTCTGTTGTTACTTCTCCTTTTTCATTTCTAATTCTATTGATTTGAGTCTTCTCCCTTTTTTTCTTGATGAGTCTGAAAATGGTTTATCAATTTTGTTTATCTTCTTAAAGAATCAGCTTTTAGTTTTATTGTTCTTTGCTATCATTTCCTTCATTTCTTTTTCATTTATTTCTGATCTGATCTTAATGATTTCTTTCCTTCTGCTAACTTTGGGGTTTTTTTGTTCTTCCTTCTCTAATTGCTTTAGTTGTAAGGTTTGGTTGTTTATTTGAGGTGTTTCCTGTTTCTTAAGGTAGGATTGTATTGCTATAAACTTCCCTCTTAGAACTGGTTTTCTGCATCCCATGGGATTTAGATCACTGTTTCTCCCTTGTCATTTTTCTCTAGGATTTTTTTGATTTTCTCTTTGATTTCTTCAGTGATCACTTCATTATTAAATAGTGTATTGTTTAGCCTCCATGTGTTTGTATTTTTTACATATCTTTTCCTGTAATTGATATCTAGTCTCATAGCGTTGTGGTCAGAAAAGGTACTTGATACGATTTTCATTTTCTTAAAATTACCAAGGCTTGATTTGTGACCCAAGATATGATCTATCCTGGAGAATGCTCAATGAACACTTCAGAGAAATGTGTATTCTGTTGTTTTTGGATGGAATGTCCTATAAATATCAATTAAGTCCATCTTGTTTAATGTATCATTTAAACCTTGTATTTCCTTATTTATTTTCATTTTGGGTGATCTATCCATTGGTGAAAGTGGGGTGTTAAAGTCCCCTATTATGATTGTGTTACTGTCGATTTCCCCTTTTATTGTTCTCAGTATTTGCCTTATGTATTGAGGTGCTCCTATGTTGGGTGCATATATATTTACAATTCTTATATCTTCTTCTTGGGTCAATCCCTTGATCATTATGTAGTGTCCTTCTTTGTCTCTTCTAATAGTCTTTATTTTAAAGTCTATTTTTTCTGATGTGAAAACTGTTACTCCAGCTTTCTTCTGATTTCCATTTGCATGGAATATCATTTTCCATTCCCTCACTTTCTGTTTGTATGTGTCCCTAGGTCTGAATCGGGTCTCTTGTAGACAGCATATATACGTGTCTTGTTTTTGTATCCATTCAGCCAGTCTGTGTCTTTTGGTGGGAGCATTTAATCCATTTACATTTAAGGTAATTATCAATATGTATGGTCTTATTGCCATTTTCTTTATTGTTTGGGGTTTGTTATTATAGGTCTTTTTCTTCTCTTGTGTTTCTTGCCAAGAGAATTTCCTTTAGCATTTCTTGTAAAGCTGGTTTGGTGTTGCTGAACTCTCTCAGCTTTTGCTTGTCTGTAAAGCTTTTAATTTCTCCATCAAACCTGAATGAGATCCTTGCTGGGTAGAGTAATCTTGGTTTTAGGTTTTTCTCCTTCGTCACTTTAAATATGTCCTGCCACTCCCTTCTGGCTTGCAGAGTTTCTGCTGAAAGATCAGCTGTTAACCTTATGGGGATTCCTTTGTGTGTTATTTGTTGTTTTTCCCTTGCTGCTTTTAATATGTTTTCTTTGTACCTAATTTTTGACAGTTTGATTAATATGTGTCTTGTTGTGTTTCTTCTTGGATTTATCCTGTATGGGACTCTCTGGTCTTCCTGGACTTGAATAACTATTTCCTTTCCCATATTAGGGAAGTTTTCAACTATAATCACTTCAAATATTTTCTCAGTCTCTTTCTTTTTCTCTTCTTCTTCTGGAACCCCTATAATTCGAATGTTGGTGCATTTAATGTTGTCCCAGAAGTCTCTGAGACTGTCCTCAGTTCTTTTCATTTTTTTTTCTTTATTCTTCTCTGCAGTAGTTATTTCCATTATTTTATTTTCCAGGTCACTTATCCGTTCTTCTGTCTCAGTTATTCTGCTAATGATCCCTTCTATAGTATTTTTAATTTCATTTATTGTGTTGTTCATCATTGCTTATTTCTTCTTTAGTTATTCTAGGTCCTTGTTAAATGTTTCTTTCATTTTCTGTATTCTATTTCCAAGATTTTGGATCATCTTTACTATCATTATTCTGAATTCTTTTTCAGGTAGACTGCCTATTTTGTCCTCATTTTTTAGGTCTGGTGTGTTTTTACCTTGCTCCTTCATCTGCTGTGCATTTTTCTGTGTTCTCATTTTGCTTATCTTACTGTGTTTGGGGTCTCCTTTTTGCAGGCTGCAGGTTCATAGTTCCTGTTGTTTTTGGTGTCTCTCCCTAGTGGCTAAGGTTGGTTCAGTGCATTGTGTAGGCTTCCTGGTGGAGGGGACTAGTGCCTGTGTTCTGGTGGATGAGGCTGGATCTTGTCTTTCTGGTGAGCAGACCCAAGTCTGGTGGTGTGTTTTGAGGTGTCTGTGGACTTATTATGATTTTAGGCAGCCTCTCTGCCAATGGATGGGGCTGTGTTCCTGTCTTGCTAGTTGTTTCTCATAGGGTATCCAGCACTTTAGCTTGCTGGTCATTGAGAGAAGCTGGGTCTTGGTGTTGAGATGGAGGTCTCTGGGAACATTTTGCCATTTGATATTACATGGAGCTGAGAGGCCTTTTGTGGACCAGTGTCCTGAAGTTGGCTCTACCACCTCAGGGGCACAGCCTTGATGCCTGGTTGGAGCACCAAGAGCCTGTCCTCCACACGGCTCAGAATAAAAGGGAGAAAAAATAGAAAGAAAGAGACAATAAAATAAAATAAAGATAAAATAAAATAAAGTTGTTAAAATAAAAAATAATTTTAAAGAAAAATGATTTTAAAAAGTAAAAAAAAAAAAAGAAAGGAAAAAAAAAAAAAACCCGGACTAACAGAAGCCTAGGACAAATGGTGAAAGCAAAGCTATACAGACAAAATCTCACACAGAAGCATACACATAGACACAAAAAGAGGAAAAGGGGAAAAAATAATATATCTTGCTCCCAAAGTCCACCTCCTCAATTTGGGATGTTTCATTGTCTATTCAGGTATTCCACAGATGCAAGGTACATCAACTTGATTGTGGAGCTTTAATCTGCTACTCCTGAGGCTGCTGGGAGAAATATCCCTTTCTCTCCTCTGTTTGCACAGCTACAGTCGTTCAGGTTTTGATTTGGCCCCGCCTCCACATGTAGGTCGCCTGAGGGCATCTGTTCTTGGCTCAGACAGGACAGGATTAAAGGAGCAGCTGATTTGGCAGCTCTGGCTCACTCAGGCCGGGGAGATAGAGGGGTACGGATGCCGGGCGAGCCTGCAGCGGCAGAGGCTGGCATGATGTTGCAACTGCCTGAGGCGCGCTGTGCGTTCTCCTGGGCAAGTTGTCCCTGGGTCACGGAACCCTGGCAGTGGCGGGCTGCACAGGCTTCTGGGAGGGGTGGTGTGGATAGTGACGTGCCCTTGCACACAGGCTTTTTGGTCATTGCAGCAGCAGCCTTAGCCTCTCATGCCCATCTCTGTGGTCCACAATGATAGCCACGGCTCGTGCCCGTCTCTGGAGCTCCTTTAAGCAGCGATGTTAATCCCCTCTCCTCACACACCAGGAAACAAAGAGGCAAGAAAAAGTCTCTTGTCTCTTCAGCAGTTCCAGACTTTTCCTGGACTCCCTCTCAGCTAGACTTGACGCACTAGCCCCTTCAGGCTCTGTTCATGCAGCCAACCCCATTCCTCTCCCTGCATACAACTGAAGCCTGAGCCTCAGCTCCCAGCCCTCGCCCATCCTGGCAGGTGAGCAGACAAGCCTCTCAGGTTGGTGAATGCTGGTCGGCACTGATTCTCTGTGCGGGAATCTCTCCGCTTTGCCCTCCTCACCCCTGTTGCTGTGCTCTCCTCCGTGGCTCTGCAGCTTTCCCCTCTGTCACCTGCAGACTCTGCCCGTGAAGGGGCTTCTAGTGTGTGGAAAGCTTTCCTCCTTCACAGCTCCCTCCCACTGGTGCAGGTCCCATCCCTATTTTTTTGTCTCTGTTTTTTCTTTTATCTTTTGCCCTACCCAGGTACGTGGGGAGTTTCTTGCCTTTTGGGAGGTTTGAGATCTTCTGCGAACTTTCAGTGGGTGTTCTATAGTAGCAGTTCCACGTGTAGATGTATTTCTGATGTATCTGTGGGGAGGAAGGTGATCTCCGCGTCTTACTCTTCCGCCATCTTCTCAAATCTCTCCCCCATCTTCTCAAATCTCTCTCCCTAATTTTTTATGGTAGTTTAATTTTTCTTTTTCCATCTTTATTGGAGGGTAATTGCTTTACAATGTTGTGTTAGTTTCTGCTGTACAACAAAGTGAATCAGCTATATGTATACATATATCCCTATATCCTCTCTTTCTTGAGCTTTCCTCTCACTCTCCCTATCCCACCTCTCTAGGTCATCACAAAGCATTAGCTTCCCACTAGCCATCCATTTTACATTTGGTAGTGTATATATGTCAATGCTATGCTCTCACTTTGTCCCTGCTTCCCCATCCCCCCCATGTCCTAAAATCCATTCTCTGTATCTGCACCTTTATTCCTGCCCTGTCACTAGGTTCATCAGTATCATTTTTTTTAGATTCCTTATATATGTATTAGCATATGGTATTTGTTTGAGAAAAGCCTAATTTTTATCCTTCATGTTGTTAATGTGATATATTAACATAATCATTAATGTGATACATTGGTTGATTTGTGAATGTTGAACTGTCTTTACATTCTTGGAGTAAATGCCACTTGATCATGATATATGGTCTTTTTAATGTACTGTTGGAATCAGTTTCTTAATATTCTATTGAGGATATTTACATTGATGTTAATCAGGGATATTGACCTGTAATTTTCTTTTCTTGTAGTGTCCTTGTCTGGTTTTGGAACCAGTGTAATACTGACCTTGTAAATTGAGTTTGGAGGAGTTCATTCCCATTTAATATTTTGGTAGAGTTTGATATTAATTCTTCTTTAAATGTTTCAGAGAAATCACAAGTGAAGCCATCTGGTCCTGGGGCTTTCCGTGTTAAGAGGTTTATGACTATAGATTAAATCTCCTTAATTGTTATTGGTCTTTTCAAATTTTCAATTTTCATAATTCAGTCTTGGTAGGTTTTATATTTTTCAAGAGTTTATCCATTTATTCTAAGTTGTCAAATTTATTGGTGTATAGTTGTTCATAGTAGTCTTCTATAATCCTTTGTATTTCTGTGGTATTAGTTTTAATGTCTCACCTTCATTTCTGATTTTATTCATTTGAATCCTCTATTTTTTCATTTGATCATGTACTTGCCCTTAACATTTTCTTTAGACATTTTTTGAGTAGATTTGTTTGCAAGCAAGTCTTTTCATTTTTCTTCATTTGAGAAGGTCCTTCTTTCTCCTTTATTCTTTTTTTAATTGAAGTATAGTTGATTTAAAAGATTATATTAGTTTCAGGCAATTCAATATTTTTATAGAGTATATTCCATTTAAAATTATTATAAATAATGTGTATATTCCATGTTCTGTACAATATACCCTTGTAGCTTATTTATTTTATACATAGTACTTCCTGCCTCTTAATTCCCTGAACATATCTAGATCTACCCACTTCCTACCACTCACTGATAACCACTAGTTTGTTCTATATATTTGTGCATCTGTTTTGTTTTGTTATTTTTTTATTTGTTAGATTGCACATATAAGTTATAATATATAGTACTTTATTCCCTCTGTAACTTATTTCACTAAGCATAATACCCTCTAGATCCATCCATGTTGTTGCAAATGGCAGTATTTCAGTCGTGTTTAAGGCAGAGTAATATTCCATTGTGTATATATGTATATATAATACATATATATTTTAGATATTTATATATATGTGTATACATATACACACAGATATACACATATATATATACACATGTAATGTCACATCTTCTTTATATATTCATCTGTTGCTTCTGTATCTTGGCTACTGTAAATTATGCTGCTATGAACATTGTGGTGCATGGGGCTTTTTGATTTAGTGTTTTTGTTTTCTTTGATATATACTCAGAAGCAGAATTTCTTGATCATATGGTAGTTCTATTTTAGTGTTTGGAGGAGCCTCCATGCTGTTTTCCATAGTGGCTGCACCAATTTACATTCTCACCAACAGTGTACTGGGGTTCCTTTTTCTTCTCATCCTAACCAATATTGATATTGTATAATTTTTGAATATAGCCATTCTGACATCTGTGAGGTGATATCTCATTGTGGCTTCAACTTGCCTTTCTCTGATGATTAACAGTGCTGAGCATATTTTCTTGTGCCTGTTGGCTATCTGTGTATCTTTTTTGGGAAAATATCTATTCAGGACTTCTGCCCATTTTTTAATCAGGTTTATTTTTATATTGGGTTGTATTAGCTGTTTATATATACTGGATATTAACCACTTGTTTGTCATATCATTTGCAAATATTTAAATATTTTATCCCTTTTAGTAGGTTGTCTTTTCATTTCATTGGTGGTATCCTTTGATGTGCAAAAGCTTTTAAGTTTAAGTCCCATTTGTTTATTTTTGCTTTTGTTTCCTTTGCCTTGAGAGACTGATCCAAGAAAATACTGCTACAACTTATGTCACAGAGTGTTTTGCCTAGGTTTTCTTGTAGGAGTTTTATGCTTTCTGGTCTTATATTTAAATCTTTAATCCATTTTGAGTTTATTTTTGTATATGATGTGAAAAAATGTTCTAATTCCATTCTTTTACACATAGCTGTTCAGTACTCCCAGCAGCACTTATTGAAAAGACTATCTTTTTCTCATTGTATAGCCTTCCTTCCTTTGTCGTAGATTATTTGACCATAAGTTCATGGGTTTATTTCTAGGTCATCTATTCTGTTCCATTGATCTATTTGTATGTTTTTGTGTCAGTATGATATTGTTTTTCTTACTGTAGCTTTGTAATATAATCTAAAATCAGGGAGCAGGATAACCCCAGCTTTGTTCTTTTATCTCAAGATTCCTTTGACTGTTGGGATCTTTTGTGGTTCCATACAAGTTTTAGGACTATTTGTTCTAGTTCTGTGAAAAAAATGTCATGGGTATTTTGGTAGAGATTGCATTATTTGTGTAGATTACTTTGGGTATTGTGGACATTTTAACATATTAATTCTTTCAATCCATGAATATATTATATCTTTCCATTTACTTGTATCATATTCAATTTCCTTCATAAATGTTACAGCTTTCAGAATATAGGTCTTTCACTTTCTTGATTAAGTTTATTGCTAGGATTTTTTATTCTTTTTCATGCAATTGTAAGTGGGATTATTTTCTTTAATTATCTTTCTGATAGTTCATTATTAGTGTAGAGAAAAGCAACAAATTTCTGTATATTAGTTGCATATCCTGCAACTTTACTGTATTCATTTATTAGTTCTAATAGTTTTTTCATGGATACTTTAGGGTTTTCTATATATAGCATCATGTCATCTGCAAATAGTGACAGTTTTACTTATTCCTTTCCAATTTGGATATCATTTATTTCTTGTTCTTGTCTGACTGCTGTGGCTAAGACTTCCAATAGTATGTTAAATAAAACTGGCAAGAGTGGGCATCCTTGTCTTTTACCTGATTTTATAGGAAATGATGAGAACATTTTACCATTGAGTATGATGTTAGATGTGGATTTGTCATATATGGCCTTTATTAAGCTGAGATATGTTCCCCATACCAACATAGATGAGAGTTATTATCATAAATCAATGTTGAATTTTGTCAAAAGCTTTTTCTCCATCTATTGAGGTTATCATGATTTTTATTCTTCAGTTTTTTAATTTAGTGTATCACATTGATTGATTTACAAATGTTGAATGGTCCTTCTGACTCTGGAATTAATGGGACTGGATCATGGTGTATGATCATTTTTATATATTTTTTGATTCAGTTTGCTAATATTTTTTAATGTTCTTTCATCTGTATTCATCAAAGACATTGGACTGTAATTTTCTTTTTTTGTATAGTCTTTGTCTTGTTTTGGTAGCAGGGTAATGGTGGCTTCACAAAATGAATTTGGGACTGTTTCCTCCTCTTCAATTTTTTTGGAATAGTTTGAAAAGGATAGATATTAGCACTTCCTTTTATGTTTGGTAGAGTTGCTCTCTGAAGCTGCCCAGTCCTGGACTTTTGTTTGCTGGAATTTTTTTATTACACATTCAATATGACTACTAGTGATCAGTCTGTTCAAATTGCCTGTTTCTTTTTGACTCAGTCTTGGCAGGTTGTATAATTCTAGAAATTTGTCCATTTCTTCTAAGTTGTACAATTTGTTAACCTGTAAATGTTCATAGTATTCTTTTTTGGTTTTTTTTGTATCTCTGTGGTATTGGTTTTTATTTCTCCTCATTCATTTCTTAGTTTGATAATTTGTTTTCTCTCTCTTCTTGGTGAGCCTGGCTAAGAGTTTATCAATTTTGTTTACTTTTTTCAAAAAGATCTCCTAGTTTCATTGACTTTTTACTATTGTTTTTTGGTCTCTATTTTATTATTACCTCTCTGATCTTTATTGTTTCCTTCTTTCCACTGACTTTGGGCTTTGTTTGCTTTCGTTTTTTCTAATTCCTTTAGATGGTAGGTTAGGTTGTTTACCTGAGATTTCTCTTGTTTTTTGAGGTAGGCTTGTATCACTATTAAATTTCTCCTTAGAACTGTTTTGTTGCACCCCATAGATTTTGGAAAGTTGTGTTTCCATTTTCATTTATCTCTATGTATTTTCTGAATTCCTCTTTGATTTCTCCATTGACCCACTGGTATTTTAGTAGCATGTTTAGTCTCCATGTGTTTGTTTTTCTCAATTTTCTTCCTGTAATTGATTTCTAGTTTCATACCATTGTAGTTGGAAAAAAAATAATGCTTGATATAATTTCTGTCCTCTTGAATTTATTGAGAATTTTTTTGTGGCCTAGCATGTGATCTATCCTGGTGAACATT
Source organism: Leucopleurus acutus (assembly GCF_964270905.1). Lineage (NCBI taxonomy): Eukaryota > Metazoa > Chordata > Mammalia > Artiodactyla > Delphinidae > Leucopleurus > Leucopleurus acutus. Next base: position 72,918,295 of record NC_139148.1, read on the forward strand.
TTATGTAAACTTGAAAGAATTTATATTCTGCTGTTTTGAGATGGTATGTCCTATAGATATATATTAAGTCCAATTGGTCTAATGTGTCATTTAATTCCACTATTTCCTTACTGATTTTCTGTCTGGATAATATGTCCATTGTTGTAAATGTGGTGTTAAAGTCCCCTACTATTTTTGTATTATTGTCAATTTTTCCCTTTATGTTTTCTAATATTTGCTTTATATATTTAAGTGCTCTCATATTAGCTGCATATGTGTTAATGACTGTTACATCCTCTTCTTGTGTTGATGCTTTTATCATGATATAATACCCTTCTTTGTCTTTTGTTATAGACTGTTTTAAAGTCTATTTTGTCTGATATGGGTGTTACTATCCCCGCTTTCTTGTCACTTCCATTTTCATGAAATATCTTTTTCCATCCCCTCACTTCCAGTCTGTGTGTGACTTTAGCTATGAATTGAGTCTCTTGGAAGCTGCATATTGGTCGGTCTTCATTTTTTTATCCAATTATCCACCCTATGTGTTTTGATTAGAACATTTAGTCTATTGACATTTAAAGTGATTATTGATAGATATGTAATTATTGCCATTTTGTTACTTGTTTTTTGGTTGTTTTTCTAGTTCTCTGTTCTTTTTGTCTCTTTTTAGTTTCTTCCCTTGTAATTTGATTATTTTCTTTAGTGGTATGCTTGTGTTTCTTTCTCTCTAGTTTTGGTGTATCTATTGTAGGTTTTCAATATGTGGTTACCATGGGGTTCATAAATATTGACTTATGACTATATCTGCTTGTTTTAAATTAGTAGTCATTTAAATTCAAACACTCTAAAAGATCTACATTTTTACTTTACTCCCCTCTTTTTGTTTTTTTTTGTCATATTTTACATCTTCATGTTTATTCCTTCATTCTTTATTGATGAACTCTTGGGTTTTGCTTGTTCTAGAAGTTCTTTCTCTCTTTTTCAATTCTAAATAATAATCTTTCTGGGGAAAGTATCCTGGGTTGCATTTTTTTTTCTCTTTCAGCACTTTGAATGCATCATGCCATCCCTTCTGTCTTCCAAAGTTTCTGCAGAAAAATCAACTGATAGCCATATGGGGATTCACTTGTATGTGACTCTTTGTTTTTCTCTTGCTACCTTTAGAATTCTCTCTTTATCTTTAACTTCTGCCATTTGAAACATGTTATGTTTTGGTATGGGTCTCTTTGGGTTCATCTTGTTTGGGACCCTCTGTGCTTCCTGTACCTGGATATCTGTTTCCTTTTTCAGGTTTGGGAAGTTTTCAGCCATAATTTAATCAAATATATTTTTGACACTTTCCTCTCTCTCTTGTCCTTCTGGGACCCATAAAATGCAAATGTTGTTACATTTGATGTTGTTTCAGAAGTCCTATAAACTTTTCTCATTTTTTAATTTGTTTTTTCTTTTTGCTGTCCTGAATTGGTGATTTACATTATTCTATATTCCAGATCTCTTAAGCATTTATCTGTATCACCTAGTCTGTTGTTAACTCCTTCTAGTGTGTTTTACATTTCAGTTAATGTAGTCTTCAGTTCTGACTGGTTCTTTTTTTTATTTTCTAAATCCTTATTAAAATTCTGTGTTTATCTATAATTTTCTCTAATTCTGATAACATTCTCATTGCTAATGCTTTTATTTTGCTTAAAAGCATAGGTTCGTGGACTCTGAGTCAGAAAAGTCCTTGGAAATCATCTAGTTCAGAGAATGGCAAACTTCTTCTGTAAAGGACTAGATCTTAAATATTTGGGGCTTTCCAGTAAAACCTCGTTCTCAACTGTTGAAGAAACTGCCCTCACTGATGGGCTAATAGACTTTACATTTTAAATTTTTACAATTTTAAAATGTGAAAAATTTCCTTTGCTCTTAAGCTATACAAAAACATGGTGGGATAGACTTGGCCCTCAAGCATAGTTTGCTGGTCCCTCATCTAGCTCATTTTATCTTAAACTGGGCTGAACCTAGGGCGCTTGTTGAAAATACTTGAATATTCTGGCTTCTTTCCTTGACTTGAATTTGCAATTGGGAATTCTTAGTAGTTATGCTTTCCCAAGGTAAGCCTCTAGTGAAATGTACAATGTACAATGATAGGGCTAGTTTACTAAAAGGAGGACAATTAAAGAGCCAAATTCCATGAATAGAGGGCCTTACTTACTTTAGAAAATAAAGGAGTTCCTTGTCACGCTCTCTCCCTATTCCCTTTAAACTCCTTACTTAAGCTCTAAAATTGTTAAAGCTTTGCAAATCACACACTATGATTTTTTTTCATGTAATTGTGTTAAAGATTAACAATGACAATTTTTACTTTATAAAACAGATTTTGGAGGGAAAAAAACTTTCTATGGAGTATAATATAGGTCATTAACAGAACCTTTTTGTTATCTTCACATTTCCAGTGAATCTGGGAGTTCACTTATTGTCATTTGCCAGTTTCTGAGGCTTAGATACACCTTGACTCCATTTCTTTCAGAATAATGGTTAGTTAGGATACAATTGTATTTTACAATTGTATGGCCATGGCAGTGACACCGTCAGATCAGGAGATGATCTATCTAATGAATTCATCATAATGGCTGAAATAATCTGTTAAGATTATGGAATTAAATGACAATTTAGTTCTATATAAGATGCAGTAAAAATAGCAGGTATAAATAAAGGAGAGATAAGGATAAACCTTTGGACAGAGCTTTACAAGCTGAATTGCAAATCATTTGAGTGTATAGTGTAAAACTGTAAATCAAGTCTTTAGAAAAATGAGCAACTATCTAGAAAGGGGGAGCAATTTTTTACAGATTCATGTTGTAATTCATTTGCTGTGGAAATATTTATTTAACAATCTGTTTGAATTTGGTTTTCACAGCAGTTTTTTTCTCTAAATAAGAAATTCTCAGTGCTATACAGAATTACGTTCTCAGGAAAGCATATTCTTAGAGATTAAGAGAGATTAGCTTTTACAGAGTTCTAATTAATGAATTTGTAAATATCATTTTCCCTCTTTTGATGTTAATTCAAGTTTAATAACTAGCCAAAATGTATTTATTTCAAAAGTGTTACCTCTGGAAAGTGATGTTACTGATAAGAACACTTAAAACTTCTTGTACTCTACAACATCTTTGCAAGTATTCCTGCTCAGGCAGACATAAAGCTTTGATATGGTCAAAGTCCCCAAAGCTTCAGGCAGTATGCCAATCCTAAATAACCAATGTGAATTCCATATTTACTGTATTTTCTGTTAGATTTTTTCTTAATATAGTAGAATATTCTTTTGGAAAGAGTAGAAACATTATGTGTATAGTTTCTCAGGAGGCCAGGCATCCTGATAAATCAAATGCATGAAAGGATATTAGTTACCAATCTAAAAAGGCAGATATTATTTGTTTAAATTTAGATAGTGTCAGGCTTCCCTGATGGTGCAGTGGTTGAGAGTCCGCCTGCCGATGCAGGGGATACGGGTTCGTGCCCCGGTCTGGGAAGATCCCACATGCTGCGGAACAGCTGGGTCCGTGAGCCATGGCTGCTGAGCCTGCACATCCAGAGCCTGTGCTCCGCAACGGGAGAGGCCACAACAGTGAGAGGCCTGTGTACCGCAAAAAAAAAAAAAAAAAAAAAATTAGATATTGTCTAGCTAAATAAAATTTGCTGAACTTTCCCTCACCCTTTACTTTCTGTCTTGACTTTCAAAATAATGAAAACTAGTGACAGAGCAATCATAATAGAAAATTCATTACTATGATTTGAGAATAGGAGTCAAAGAAGTTCTGAGTATTTGCACTTTTAGATCAATGTGTAGAAGCCCATGAAAATTATTTGCTGTATACCTCCCCTAGGATGTGGAAGTTTCAATATTTCTCATGTATGTTTGCCTTATAAATCAACATTACCTTTCTCTTTATTTTCTGTTAATAATTTACATTATGTAAGTCTTTACCATTTTTCACAGTTAGTGTTTTCTCTTAGGCACTATCTCATTTGAGCCTCACAATTATTTGCTGAGACAGAAGATTTCAAAACTTTTATTATAATCAATTCTAGAGTATGTTAAGACACGTGGAGTATTTTTTCTCATGTTGTAACTAAATAACATGTTATAGTATAAGTCTTATTATTTTTTGCTCAGGTTTCATTGAAGATGGAATATATCTCTTTACATAGATAAAATTCATGTTGGTAATTCTTTAACTCTCCTTTTTCCTATTCTTGGACTCCTTCTTCACCTAAAAGACTCACTTGTTATGTATGTTCCACTTTGAGGTTAACAATAAAATATTAACAGCAGTTTTGGTGCCTTATGAAGGACCTTTTGACTGAAAGGAACAGAACCCCACTCATACTGGCTTGAATGAAAAAAGGAAGCATGGTAAATACATTAAATCAAGGATCATGGTTACCTTAGAGAACTCAAGGGCAGAAAGTAGAGTTAATATTTAGTAGGAACTGGAATCAGGAACCCAGGTAGAAAATATGTTCGTCTGTTTCTCTAGAGGCATATGATCCCTTGTTTCTTCTTCCTTAATGTATGGATATTTTATTATTTACACTCTCTGCACATTGGCTTTTTTCTACTTCTCTAGGCATATGACAGACATTGCTTTTTCATACTGCCAGTGATTGCCTGTCCTCATTTCAAACAACCAGCAGGAAAAAAAAAAAAAGAGCTATTTTGAACTCTGACTCTAACTCCACAGGAAAAAGAATTTTATTGTCCCAATTTGGGTCAAATGCCAGTTACTTACTACCAAGGCAACATAGCACCAATGCAGCATTTGGGGATGTCCATTACTTCATGGAAAAATAGAGGTTAGGAAGACACCTCACAATGCGTCTATCATAGCCACCCTTATACTTAAATATTAATTTTGAAGTTTTATTTTGAAAGCGGTCCTCCTTATAACTTTCCCTTAAACACAGGTTCAGATAATGAAGTAACAGCCTACCCACAATCAAAATGCTTAGATGTACTGTGTTTCATGTTAAATGTAACTGAGAAATTATAACTTTGTTTATAATTTATTTTGCTTTGCAGGCAATAATTACAACTAGTTCATCTGGTGAACCTATATTTCCCCTTCAAGATGTGTCCCTTCCAAATGAAACAGTACCTGACAGATTTGGATATTTTTCTATAGAAAGGCTCAACAATCCAAGGTAAGCCTCACTGATAATCAGGTCTACATATATATAATCTTAAATTGGAGTAGAATATAGAAATAGTTTATTTCTATTTTCCACTACATTTTTAACATAATATGCAATTTCCAAAATAATGGTGCATTGATTGGATAAGGACAAGAAAATAGTACATTGTAGGGAAGTAGCCTAGTCAGGCAATTACTTTCAGGTGCATTAGAAAAACAGTTAATGTGAGGGTAAATGCAAGTGAGTGTAAAATCTACCTACACTGATTTCCTTCCAATTTGGTCACAAGAAGTGTAATGATGTCTCATGATTTCTAAAGCCTGATAGATATAAATGTGTACTTTATAACATTTTCCTACAGAAGACTTTTCAACAGTGAAATAATATATTTGCTGACATGTGATGAATATTTTTTTAAGTATTCATGTTTGTCTTTTTTTAAGTAATGAAGGAGCAGTAATGATGCCACTTGATGAAGGAAACAAATCAGAAGCAGAAGTTTCTAATACAAAAGTTTCTGAAAATTCAGCCAGTTCTTTTGACTATAAAAGTCTCCAAGACCTAACAATAATTGAAAGTGATGCACCTCTGCTGGATTCTGGCTCTGAAAGATGTGTGATTGATTCTGACTCTGACAGAGGCATTGGTTTGGAGACTGACTTAGAACAGCACTTGAAAGACTCTGACTCAGTAATATGGGGAATGGACTCAGACTCAGAAAAATGTCCCATGGACCCAGACTCTGTGAAATACCTGCTAGAAGCAGAAAAATACCAGATGGCTTCAGGCTCTGTGGAAGACCTGATGGAGTCAGAGCAACACCTAATTGGAGTTGGACAATGTCAGCTGGACTTTGACTCTCTGAAACACTGGATGGACTCAGATTCAGAAAAATGCTTGGCAGACTCTGACTCTGAAAAATATGTGATGGACTCTGACAGTGAAAGAGCTGGGATAGACTCAGACTCAGAAAAATATCCCATGGCTTCTGCATCTGTGAAATACCTGATGAAGGCAGAAAAATGCCAAATGGCCTCAGATTCTATAAAACGCCTGATGGAATCTGAAAAAAGATTAATGGAGACCGAACAACACTGGATACTCTCTGCTTCTGAGAGGTATGTGGTGGACTCACACATAGAAAGAGATGGAATGAACTCAGCTTCTGCATCTGAGGTACATCAGATGGAGGAACGAAAACATCAGGAGAAGACTAGATCTGAGAGACATATGATGGACTCTGACTCTGAACCATGTAGGATGGACTCAGACTCAAAAAGATATGGGTTAGCCTCAGCTTCTGTGACATGTCTCATGGACGCTAAAATGTTCCAGTTGAGCACTGGCACTGAGAGGCCCTGGATAGATTCTTGGTCTGAAAGATGCACAATGGACTTGGATTCTGAAAGCCTTGGTATGACCTCTGATTCTGTGAAACACATGATGAAGGCTGAAAATTGCCAAAGGGCCTCTGACTTGCAAAGATTCTGGATGGGCCTCAGGTCTGAATCTGAAAGATGCTGGACTGACTCTGAAAGACCACAGTTGGACTTTGACTGTGGTAGATGCTGGGACAGCTCTAGAAGATATCAACACAGGTCTTCAAGACTTCAGGGTGGCTCTGAAAAATGTCGAGATGACCTTCAAAAAGACTCGGATAAGTTTGAAAGACATCAAATAGACTCTGATTCTGAAAAACATCGAACAAATTCTGAAAATGAAAGATATCAAAATAAATTTGAAAGTGAAAGACATGTGATGGAGATGGAGAGGGAACAGTGTGTGATACAATCTGAAAATGAGAGACTTCAAATTGATGAAGACAGGGGAAAATATCTCATAAAGTCTGACAGTGAAAAAGAGCACAAGATTTTATCTGACAAGGAAAGACACCACCTTGACTCAGAAAATGAAGCACAATGGCTTGGTGCTCGCAGAAAAGATAATCGTCCTCAGGGTAAGCTTAAATGTGGATGGCTTTTGAAAACAGCTTGTTTTTAAGTTTAATATAACTTGATGATACTTCCAAAATGGCAGTAGCTTTAAGAGATTTGGACCTGAAATCATTTCATCAGAAATTCAGAGAAAAGGCATATTAATCCCAGATTTCCATTCACTTTTGAAAATTAGGCAAATCATTTGTCTTTAGTTATCTACTTTACCATATTATCTTAAAAGAAGGAAAATTAAAGAATCATTAGCAAAAATGATTTTTCTGGCCTAGGAAACAGCATGTTGCATTTAGTTTACATGATTCTAGAATGAGTGGATAGAGATTGCTCATAAACATTTTCCCATTATTAGTTACTGTGGAAAACGGAATCCAAGTCATCTATATAAACGTTCAACTTATCTTGCTTCTCTCAAAGTTATAAAACTTCATAATTTTCAATAAATAATTGTCATTTACCTTGTTCATCATATTTAATTTATCACACTAAATCATTATAATTCTCCATTTCCTAAGCCATTTTATTAAGGTATGCTTATTATGATAAAGGAACTATTATCATCTCAGATATTTTTCTTTATATTAGTCATTTTCCACTGAGCCTTTTAGTTACAATTCAAAGTGTGAAATGAAAACTAAGAATTTGCCCCCAAATATTTTTCAGAATGCTTCCCTCTGAAATTATAACAAGAAGTTCTATACCTCAATAAATTCCAATGACTTTTTAAAAACAGTGTATTTTAAATAATATGTTTAATGTATGATCAATATTTCCTATTTTATTTTTTAATTAATTTTTATTGGAGTATAGTTGATTTACAATGTTGTGTTAGTTTCTGCTGTACAGCAAAGTGAATCAATTATACATATACGTATATCCACTCTTTTTTAGATTCTGTTCCCATGTAGGTCATTACAGAGTATTGAGTAGAGTTCTCTGTGCTATACACTAGGTTCTTATTAGTTATCTAGTTTATATATAGTAGTGTGTATATGTCAATCCCAATCTTCCAATTTATCCCTCAACCCCTTTCACCCTTGGTAACCATAAGTGTGTTTTCTATATCTGTGACTCTATTTCTGTTTTATAAATAGGTTCATTTGTACCCTATTTTTCAGATTCCACATATAAGCAATATTATATATTTGTCTTTGTCTCACTTCACTCAGTATAAAAATCTCTAGGTCCATCCACGTCACTGCAAATGGCATTATTTCATTTTTTATGGCTGAGTAATATTCCATTGTACATATATACAATATCTTCTTTATCCATTCCTCCACTGATGGACATTTAGATTGCTTCCATGTCCTAGCTATTGTAAATAGTGCTACAATGAACATTGGGGTGCATGTATCCTTTCGAACTATGTTTTTCTCCAGATATATGCCCAGGACTGGGATTGCTGGATCATATGGTAACTCTATTTTTAGTTTTTTAAGGAACCTCCCTGCTGTTTTCCATAGTGGCTGTACCAAGTTACATTTCCACCAGCAGTGTAGAAGAGTTCCCTTTTCTCCACACCCTCTCCAGAATTTATTGTTTGCAGATTCTTTGATGATGGCCGTTCTGACCAGTATGTGGTGATACCTCATTGCAGTTTTGATTTGCATTTCTCTGATAATTAGTGATATTGAGCATTTTTTCATGTGCCTCTTGGCCATCTGTATGCATTCTTTGGAGAAATGTCTAGATCTTCCATCCATTTTTTGATTGGGTTATTTGGGGGTTTTTTTGATATTGAGCTGCATGAGCTGTTGTATATTTGGAAGATCTATCCCTCGTCAGTCACTTTGTTTGCAAATATTTTAGGTTTTATTTGTTCTTATTTCTCTAGATGCTTTAGGTGTAAGGTTAGTTTGTTTTTTTGAGATTTTTCTTGTTTCCTGAGGTAAGATTGTATTGCTTAAACTTCTCTCTTAGAACTGCTTTTGCTGTGTCCAACAGGTTTTGGATTGTTGTGTTTTCATTGTTATATGTTTCTAGGTATTTTTTGATTTCCCCTTTGATTTCTTCAGTGATCCATTGGTTGTTTAGTAACACATTGTTTACCCTCCATGTGTTTGTGTTGTTTTACAGTTTTTTTCTTGTAATTGGTTTCTAATCTCATAGCGTTGTGGTCAGAAAAGATGCTTGGTATGATTTCAATTTTCTTAAATTTACTGAGGCTTGATTTGTGACCCAAGATGTGATCTATTCTGGAGAATGTTCTGTGTGCACTTGAGACAAAAGTTTATTCTTCTATTGTAAAGCAATTATACCCCAATAAAGATGTTAAAAAAAAAGTTTATTCTTCTGCTTTCAGATTGAATGTCCTATAGATATCAATTAATTCTAACTGGTCTAATGTGTCATTTAAGGCTTTTGTTTCCTTATTAATTTTCTGTCTGGACAATCTGTCCATTGGTGTAAGTGGGCTTTAAAGTCCCCCACTATTTTTGTGTTACTGTCGATTTCCCCTTTTATGGTTTTTGCACTTGCCTTATATATTGAGGTGCTCCTATGTTGGGTGCATATATATTTACAATTGTGTCGTCTTCTTCAATTGATCCTTTGATCATTATGTAGAGTCCTTCCTTGTCTCTTGTAACAGTCTTTATTTTAAAATCTATTTTGCCTGAAATGAGTATTGTTACTCCAGCTTTCTTTTGATTTCCATTTGCAGGGAATATCTTTTTCCATCCCCTCACTTTCAGACTCTATGTGTCCCTAGGTCTGTAGTGGGTCTCTTGTAGACAGCATATATACAGGTCTTGTTTTTGTATCCATTCTGCCAGTCTATGTCTTTTGGTTGGAGCATTTAATGCATTTACACTTAAGGTGATTATCTAGATGTATGTTCCTATTGATGTTTTCTTAATTGTTTTGGATTTCTTTCTGTAGGTCTTTTTTCTTCCCTTCCTCTTTTGTTCTCTTCTCTTGTGATTTGAGGACCATCTTTAGTATTGTGTTTTGGATGCTTTTTCTTTTTTGTGTGTGTATCTATTGTAGTTTTTGGGTTTACTGTTCCCATGTGGTTTTGATATAGTAGTCTATATATGTACAAGTTTGTTTTAAGTTGCTGTTCTCTTTCCCACCTAGAGAAGTTCCTTTAGTATTTGTTGTAAAGCTTTTTTGGTGGTGCTGAATTCTCTTAGCTTTTACTTGTCTGTAAAGCTTCTGATTTCTCTGTCAAATCTAAATGAGAGCCTTGCTGGATAGAGAATTCTTGATTGTAGGTTTTTCCCTTTCATCACTTGAAATATATCATGCCACTCCCTTCTGGCCTGCAGAGTTTCTGATGAAAATTCAGCTGATAACCTTATGGGGATTACCTTGTATATTATTTGTTGCTTTTCCCTTGTTGCTTTTAATATTTTTTGTCTTTAATTTTTGTCAGTTTGATTCATATGTGTCTTGGTGTGTTTCCCTTGGGTTCATCCTATATGGGATTCTCTGTGCTACCTGGACTTGTGTGAGTGTTTTCTTTCTCATGTTAGGAAAGTTTTTGTCTATAATATCTTCAAATATTTTCTCAGGCACTTTCTCTTTCTTTTCTCCTTCTGGGACCCATGCACTTAGAATGTCAGTGTGTTTAATATTGTCCCAGATGTCTCTGAGGCTGTCCTCATTTCTTTTCATTCTTTCTCTTTATTCTGTTATGTGGCAGTGGTTTTCACCACTCTGTCTTCCAGCTCACTTATACATTCTTCTGCCTCAGTTATTCTGCTATTGATTCCTTCTAGTGTATTTTTCATTTCATTTATTGTATTGTTCATCTCTCTTTGTTCTTTAGTTCTTCTAGGTCTTTGTTAAACATTTCTTGTATCTTCTCGATCTGTGCCTTTATTCTTTCTGAGATCTTGGATCATCTTTACTATCATTACTTTGATTTTTTTTTTCAGGTAGATTGCCTATGTCTTCTTCATTTAGTTGTTCTTGTGGGCTTATATCTTGTTCCTTTGTCTGCAACATATTTATCTGTCATCTCATTTTGTCTAACTTACTGTTTCTGTGGTCTCCTTTCCACAGGCTGCAGAATCATAGTTCCTCTTGTTTCTGTATCTGCCCCCTGGTGGGTGAGGTTGGTCCATGGGCTTGTGCAGGCTTCCTGGTGAGAAGAACTGTTACCTGCCTCTGGTGGGTGGATCTGTGTCTGTCCCTCTGGTGAGTAGGACCGTGTCAAAGGGTGTGTTTTGAGGTTGCTGTGAGCTTAGTACAACTTTACGTAGCTTGTCTTCTGATTATTTGGCCTGTGTTCCTATCTTGGTGGTTGTTTTGCTTGAGGCTTTCCAGCACTGGAGCCTGCAGGTTGTTGGCTGAGGTTGGGTCTTGGTGCCAAAATTTGGACCTCTGGGAGAGCTCACTCTGATCAGTATTCCCTGGGGCTTCCACTCTCAGTGTCTGTGCACTCACAGTGAGCTATAGTCAACCTTTGCTTCCCCAGGAGACCCTCCAAGACCCCTATGTAGGTGTAGCCCAGGTACTGCTTTGTGCTGGATCCCAGTGCACATGAGACCTTGTGTGCACCCTCCAAGAGTGGAATCTCTGTTTCCCCCAGCCCTGTGGAGCTCCTTCACTCAAGTCCTGCTGACCTTCAAGGCTAAATGCTCTGGGCATTATTCCTCCTTATGGCAGACCCTCAGACTGTCTTGGAGGGCTATTTTATGTGGTAACATCCATGTGTAGCCTGTGTGGGTTTAATATTTTTGCTGTAATGTTTTTTTTAGTATAGATGTCTGCCACTTCTTTCCTCAGTGTATGCTGGCCATTATTCCCTTTATAGAAGGTGTGACTGATGTTGTGATGACCAGAACCCACACTGGATATTTAGCAGGGCCTCCCCTTTGCTCTGTGGTTGTCACTGTCTTGTCAGAGGTGGGGTCTGCTCCCTTATTGTTGGAGTAGGGGTCCCCAGATCTGTTTATTAGCTGTGTTTCTGATCTGCAGTGTGAGATAAGCAGGATTGGAGTACTCCCACTGGGAGGGAAGCCACTGAGTAGTCCTCCTCTGGAGGTGTTCACCTGTGGGTGTGCTCTGTTGTGTCACCTTTCACCCATTGCGTGAGCTCTCAGATTACACTACTGTTGGCACTGCTCTCAGCCCCACCTTAACTGTGCATATGCAGCAATTGGTCCTGGTGTCTCTCAGATATTGTTTTCTCCAGGCCACCAGCATAGATCCACTGAATTCAGGTCCCAGGATTGCAGTGATGATGGATCTGGACCCACTTTGGGTGCTGTGGGGACAGTTCAGACTCTGGCCTTGCCCAACCCCTATGTGTATGTGCCCACAAAGTCTACAGCTGCTAAAGCCAGACCCGTCTTGGCTGAGGGAGCACTTGTTGTCTGTTCAGATGTTCTGTAGGCACTAAGTTTACAAAGCCTGTTGCAGGGGTGTCAATTTGCGGTTTGTGCAGCTGTGAAGAGAGATATCAGCCTTTCTTCCTTAGTTGCATGGTTCCTGGGGCTCAGCTGTGGTTTAAGCCACACCTCTGTGTGTGGTCCACCCACAGGGGTTTGTTCCTGAGGCTGCCCCAGAACACACAAGTCCATTCCATCGAGGAGGGCACTCAGAGGCAGTGGCAGCCAGGATTGCAAGAGCCCCAGTGGGGACAGCATGCGTGGGTTAGCCAGCAGCCATGGGTGCAAGATAGCTGGCCATGGGGGGACCTTCCTATTGCTTGGCCCTGGGCATGAGAGAGCCAGCCCCAGTGGTGGCCCTTCCTATTATCCAGGGGGCAGGGGCCAGTGTGTGGGGAGAGAGGCTGCAATGGTAGCCCTACCCCTTGTGTGTCACTCAACAGTGGCACTTCGCTTCTATGGTGGTCTGGGTTTCCTCCACAAGCATTCCTGGTTGTGGATTTCCTCACTCCTGTCTCCTCAGGCTGTCTCCTCACAGCCAACAGCAGTCCTCTCCCCAGGTTTGCTCTCCAAACCCCACATTCCAGCATCCAATCCCCGTGCGCACCGGTGGACACACGTCTCAGGCTGGGGCACACAGGGCTGTGGCACAGACCATCTGTATAGGTCTCACTCTGTCCTTCCTGCCACAGACCAATTGCTGCACTCTCCTCTGATAACCTCCAAAGCTCCCCTTCTGTCCCAGTTGATCTCCCCGCTGGTAAGGGGGATTCCTTGGATGCAGGAACCTCTCCTCTCCTTCAGTTCGCCCACCAGGGGAGCAGGTCCCATCCCTGTTCCTCTCCTCTTCGGTTTCCCCTCTTCTTTCTTTAATCTATCCAGTTATGTGGGGATCTTTCTTGTCCTTTTAGGTGTCCGAGGTCCTCTACTAGTGTTCAGATGGTGCTCTGTGAGAATTGTTTCATTTATAGATGTATTCTTGATTCATTTGTGGGAAAAGATGAACTTCATGTCCTCCTACTCCTTCACCATCTTGACTTCCTCCAGACCAGATATTTCCTATTTTAATATGCTGTTTCTACACAGGTCTTGAAATTTGTCCTATATAAAACTGACTTTTCCATTTCATATGCTTTTAAGTAGGATAGGCTATTGGATCCAATAATAATAAAGTACAGTATATATATATAGGACATTAACTAACACAAAGTGTTATCCAGAGGTTGCCCTTGCTGTCAGAGCGGTACATTTATCCTCAAGCCACTAATTCAACTGGAATAACTGTGCAATATTTTATTTGAACAATCAGAGGAAAATATTCATTTGATTCTTTATATTTTCTGAGGAAAACTCTCTGATTTCTAGTTAGAAAAGCAATTCTATTGGGAAGAATTAAATAATGTGAGAAATTAATTTCTGAGATTCTCTTATAAAGCAGTGTATTGGTAGGGTGGTGATAAAGGTATGTTACCTTTTATGAGGAAAGGGGGAAAATCCTTAAAACAGTTTTTTCACTGGATTTGAACTTAGTAACACTAAGTTAATTCTCCCCTAACCCAATATAATTCTGTTCTAATGAAGTAATATTAGCAATCCTGTAAGAATTGCATTAATCTGCATAGAGGGTATAAAGATTCACATTTCTCATCCAGCTTCTGTTTTTAATATTTTTAAACACCATCTGATAAAAGACCAGTGAGTTAGCATAACTACTTCTCAGGGACTTAACTGCACTGTTATTGATGTACTTTGTAAAATTTTGTCATTCAAATTCTTACTATATGTTCAACATAAATTATAATAAATACATAAAAGTCTAATACCTTAAATTTATGTAACACCTTTCAAATTTCATTAAGGTAAAAATAATAATAGCATCTGATACTGAGTGTCATGTACTGTGCTACACAAACCACATGCATTATTATATTTAATCCCATTTACCATTGTTATCCCCCTTTACTGATAATAGCTAAGCTTTATATAGCACAGCCAAGAACCATTCCATGCATTTTACATATACTAATTTGTTAGTACCAATTCACTAGTACTAATTAATTAATACTAATTCATCAGTTTTATATGTATGAATTCATTAAAACCTCACAATAACCCTAGGAGGTGGACACTATTATCATATCTATTTTACCAATGAAGAAACTGAGCCACAAAGAAGTTATGTAATTAATGAAGGTAACACAATAAATGATAGTCAGGCTGTGAACCCATGTTCCAAAGTCTTTACTGTTAAACATAAAGACATACTATCTTTCAGTCCTAAGAGTTATGTACTATCCCAATTTTACAGTGAGAAAATTGAGGCTAAGATGTTCAAGTGACTTGCCCTGGACTTTGACCCTAGGTTTATCTGACTCCAGAGCCTGAGTTCTTAATCAGTTTAATTATGTTACTTATATCTTGACCCTTGTTTTACCTCATGTTCTCTAATTTAGAAAGAGCTAGTACACTATAGCATCATTGTGCTTGCTTCAAAAATGAAGAAACAGGCAAAGACAGATTACTTCACTAAATGTTACATAGGTAATTAGTGGCTAAGCTAGAGGACAGAAAATCCTAGCATACTGTTATCTTGACCACATCTGTGACTTGATAAAGTTTGCAATCTAAATGAGATGAGAATATTATTACACATGAAACTAATAGATTACACTTTGTGTGAGACTTTGACACATTTTAAACATTTGTAATTGGACTGTAATTATCTAAATTATGGATTATTATTAATATAAAACATGCACTGGTCAATACACAGGTAGATAAAAACAAAATTTTGCTAGGGTCTTTCACCAATTTTCACCTGTTATATATTGAAAATATAAACTGATAACTAAATGTGTTCAAAACTCCCAGAAATAATCTTGAAGGTCATGGGTATAGAAAAAGCGCTCTTTGTGCTGCTTATTTCACGTTCACTTCCAAATGAGCAATACATTTCTCTTAAAGTCAGCTTACACCATGTCTGTTCCTTCTCTATGCCATCCTATAGTAAGAGATAGGAAGAAAAGCGACTTCACTGCATCTCCCAGGCCCAGAATTAAGTCTCTTTGCTTCTGTAACTACGGACCCTAAATTATAATAGGCTTTTTTTGTAAATAAATGAACAGTTGGTTGCAAAACACCTTATTTTTAGTTTATCCTTTTTGCAAAATGCTTTTCCTGAGAACAATCCAAAGCTCATTGATAATATTAACTCATTTTCTCAACTTCTTTGCTAATTAGTCATAGTGATGTTTAGAATTTATGTTGCACTTTAAATTTTTACACTAAATACTATCATTCTGGGATCACTGAACTGCAGTCTCCATTATGTCTGACATGAACACATATTCCTATCCCCTCACCTCCATATTCTACCACAGCCTATTGTTAGCCATTTTTAAAAAAAACTGTAGTAAAATATACATAACATAAAATTTATTATCTTAATTTTTAAGTGTACAGTTCGGTAGTGTTAAGTACATTCACATTTTCTGAAACCAATCTCCATAACTCTTTTCATCTTACAAAACAAAAACTCTGTGCTCATTAAACAATAACCTCCCGCCTTCCTCACTCCACGCAGGCCCTGTTACCTACGATCATACTCTCTGTCTCTGTGATTTTGACTAGTCTAAGTGTCTCATATAAGTATTTATCTCTTATAGAGTAGTTGTCTTTTTGTGCCTGGCTTCTTTCAATTAGCATAATGTCCTTGAGGTTGATCCATATTGCTGCATGTGTCACAATTTTCTTGCTTTTTAAGGCTAAATAATATTCCATTGTATGGATATATCACAATTTGCTTGTCCATTATCTATTGATGGACATTTGGGTAACTTCCACCTTTTGGCTAATGTGAGTAATGCCAAACAAGAGTGCACAAATATATCTTCGAGATTCTACTTTCAATTATTTTGGGTATATACTCAGAAGTAGAATTGTTGGATCATAAAGTAATTCTATTTTTAACTTTTTGAGGAACTGCCATATTGTTTTCTATAATGGCTGTTCCATTTTACATGCCCACCAACAGTGCATAAGGGTCTTAATTTCTCCACATCCTCACCAACATTTGTTACTTTTTGTGTTTTTGATAGTATTCATCCTAATGAGTGCTTGTTAGCCAATTTTATACCCAATATTTCATTGATTAGGGCAAAAACTGGCTACAATTTTTTTAGAGAGAGTTAACTGAGGATCTGCTGAATATTTATATGAGGAAATATATACCAGTATATACTAGAATATTTTTAACTTAACTTTCAATATTGCCTTAATAAACTCCATGAAAATTGGAATGAGGATCACCATTACTAATAGATATAATTGAAGAAAAATAGTATTATCTGAAATATTTTTTCACTTCAGAATTATATAACTTTTTACTTTCTACAATCATATTTTTGTTAGGAATTGGAGAATAATTGAGTCTATTTAATACGTTTATAGGTTTTTGGAGGCCTATTTTCCTGTCACCTCCACATGCCCAAGAAAAGGAAACTGAAGAACAACACTCTGTGCAACAAATTGATAACAGAGGTGAGTGTATTCAATAGAAATTGCCTAAGGATTTCATATATTTTATTCAATATTTGGAAAAATTTAAGCCAGAACTTTTATATCAGGGATCTCTAAGACAATATCCAGGTCCAATAATTCTTTAGCAGGATTCACTAGATTCAGCACACAATAGTACTCAAAGCTACAATTTATTACAGTGAAAGGATACAAAATAAAATTAATAAAAGGAAAAGACATATGGATTGAAGTCTAGTGAAAACTAGGTAAAAGGTTCTAAGAGTCCTCTCCCATTGGAGTCACACAAGACCCATCTAATTCATCCATCAATAAATTATGACAACATGTGTGAAATATTGTCTACCAGGAACACTCATTAGATTATCAGTGCTCAGGGTGTTTTTTGCTCAGTGTGTTTCTTTTTTAACAGCTTTATTGACACATAATTTACCCATCAAACTACACAATTCAATGGTTTTAGGTATAGATATGTGCAACCATATCATCTATTTTGGATCATTTTTATCACCATAAAAGTTAAGGCTGTACCCTATAGTTATCACCTGCCTACCCTTTCCACTCCCCTTGGCCCTAAGAAACCACTAATCTACTTTAAGTATCTATAGATTCCTCTGTCCTGGACATTTCATATGAATGGAATCATGTGATACATAGCCCTTTGTGACTACTTTCATTCAATTAGTATACTGCTTTCAAGGTTAATCCATATTGTAGCATGTATCAGTACTTCATTCTTTTTATGACTGAATAATATTCCATTGTATGGATATACTGCATATTGTTTATGTATTTGTCAGCTGATGGACATATGAGTTGTTTACACATGTTGGCTATTATGAATAGTGATGCTATGAACATTTGTGTACATAGAAGTATGTTTCCATTTCTCCTGGATATATACCTAGGAGTGGAGTTGCTAGGTCATCTGTTTACTCGATGTCTAATCACTTAAGGAACTGCAGACTGTTTTCCAAAGTGACTGCATAATTTTAAATTCCCACCAGCAGTGTATGAGGATTCCTATTTCTCCACATCCTCCTCAACACTTGTCATTATTTGACTTCTGTATAGCCATCCTGGTGGATGTGAAATGATATTTCTTTAATAGTTTTGATTTCTATTTCCTTGATGACTAATGATGTTGAGGATCTTTTTATGTGTTTTTTGACCATTGTATATCTTCCTTGGATAAATGTCTACTAGGATCCTCTTTTTTACTTTTATATTTTTATTACTTTTTGTCATTGAGTTCTAAGAGTTCTCTATATATTCTGAAAAAATTTTTTATCAGATATATGATTGGCAAATATTTTATCCCATTCTGTGGGTTGTCTTTTCATTTCATTTAATGGTGTCTTTTGAAACACAAATTTTTAAAATTTTGATGATGTCAGAATTATCTGTTTTTATTCTTTTGTCACTCATAATGTAGGTGTCATGTATAAGACTCATTTGCCAAATCCAAGATTGTGAAGATCTGCACCTTTTTTTTAAGAATATTATAATTTTAGTTCTTACATTTAGTTGTTTGATCCATTTGAGTTACTTTTTGTGTATGTTGTGATGTAAAGGAACAATTCATTCTTTTGCATGTGGCTGTCCTGTTGACCCAATATCACTTCTGGAAAAGACTATTATTTCACCATGGGATGCTCTTGGCACCCTTGTCAAAAATCAGTTGGCCAGAGACCCATGATTTTATTTCTAGATCTCAATTCTATTCCATTGATCTCTATGTTTATCCTTGTGCCAACACCACACAGTCTTAATTACCATTGCTTTGTAGTAAGTTTTGAAATATGGAAGTATAAGCTCTCTTACTTTGCTATGTTTCAAGATTGTTTTGGCTATTTCAGTTTTTTGCAATTCCATATGACTTTTAGGATCAGCTAGTCAATTCACAAGCAAAAAGTCAACTGAGATTCTCGTAGAGGTTGCATTGAATCTGTAATCAATTTGTGAAGTATTGTCACCTCAACAATATTAAGTCTTCTGATCTGTGAGCATGAAATGTTTTTCCATTGATTTAAATCTTTTTAAATTTCTCTCAATGATGTTTTGTGCTTTTCAGAATATGACTTTTGAACTTCTTTTGTTCAATTTATTGCAAAGTATTTTATTCTTTGGATGCTATTATAAAAGAATTTTGTTCTGAATTTCATTTTCAGACTCTTCATTTTGATTTTGGCAGGCCTCTGTCTCGTTCGCTAGACACACCCACTAATTGCTGATTGCCCTACTGTTTTCAACAGGGCTCTGGGCATAAATTTAAGCTCTAAAGACTAATCCAATCAAATTTGGTCTTGTTTGAAGGAATATATCCTTAGGTCCATGTCTGATATTTGTCTGAATCCAAGAGTGTTCCTCCTAGCTGTAAATTTTCCCAGTTCTCTCCTTAAACTAGCTGACCTACAGTTTATTCTTTATCTTCATTGACTTTACCAGTCTCCTCTCAATTGCCATTTACCAACAACCTCTATTGTTTTCTTTTACTGAAGTATAGTTGATTTACAATATTGTGTTAATTTCTGCTGTACAGCAAAGTGACTCAGTTATACACATATATACATTCTTTTTTATATTATTTTCCATATGCTTTATCCCAAGAGATTGGATATAGTTCCCTCTGCTGTACAGTAGGACCTTGTTTTGTATCCATTCTAAATGTAATGGTTTGCATCTACTAACCCTGAACTCCCAGTCCATCCCTTCCCCTCCCCTCTCCCTCTTGGCAACCACAAGTCTGTTCTCTATGTCTGTGAGTCTGTTTCTGTTTGGTAGCTAGGTTCGTTTGTGTCATATTTTAGATTCCACATATAAGTGATATTGTATGGTATTTGTCTTTCTCTTTCTGACTTATTTCACTTAGCATGATCATCTCTAGATGCATCCATGTTGCTGCAAATGACATTATTTCATTCTTTTTCATGGCTGAGTGGTATTCCATTGCATATATGTATCACACCTTCTTTATTCATTCATCTGGACATTTAGGTTCTTTCCATGTCTTGGCTATTGTGAATAGTGATGCTATGAACATAGGGGTGCATGTATCTTTTTGAATTATAGTTTTGTCTGGATATATGCCCAGGAGTGGGATTGCTGGATCATATGGTAATTCTATTTTTAATTTTTCTGAGGAACCTCCATACTGTTTTCCATAGTGGCTGCACCAGCTTACATTCCCACCAACAGTGTGGGAAGGTTCTCTTTTCTCCACACACTAGAGTGCTCTTAGTCTTGAACTTCTCTTGTTCTGTTGCAAATGAAGTCAGCTATTTTGGGAAGAGATTAGGAGCCATCTGTTTTATGGCATGCTTTTTCCTCAGGTAAAATCTCTGAGACAAAACTCTTGAAATGGAGGTAGGGACAATGGTGCACTTCTCTCTGAGTGATACCCTTGCTTCAGGACCTTCAGTGGATGTGGACAGTAGCCTCGAGTTTTCTTGACTTGCTTCTTCTGGCAGGGAACTGCTGCTTTATGAGCTCAGAGAAAGACAATTGGAGCTCCAGTAATCTCAGCAACACCACACCCAAGATAGAACCTCTGTTCAATAGGTGGTGATTGGCAGGAAGAAGAGAGTCCCCACCTCTTGGCCACATTCTCCTGGACCTTGCCTCAGCAACAGGTAGCTGGGGGCTTGGTGAGAAATGCTGACATCCTGCTCCTCTGAAGGAAAAAGCCCTCCAATTAAGCGCTTGGGGAAGAGGTAGCCCTATGTTCTTGGCTGCACCTGTCTGTAATAATTTCCATCTTGCTGTATTGGGAAAGGGGAGGGAGGGAGCACTCTTGTTTCAAATGCCACAAACTTTCTTTTCTTACCGAATGTTGATAGATTTTCTTGAACAGATATTTTTTATTTGTTATATGCCCTTTAGATTATTTCCAGAGATTTTAAATTGTTAGTGTTTTAAAATAATTTCCACAAGTTCCACAGGGCAGTGAATCCATGAAGTTCTGCATGTTATCATGCCCAAATTCAATATCCCCAGTTCTCAGGAATTATACTGGAGGCTGGTCATGTAGGTACCCTCTGCCTAGCATGTACGAGAATACCAGAACTTCAGAAAGAAAGCAGGTGTTCACCATAAACCACATTGTTTGTACAAACAGTTTAGGTGTAGCGAACCATTCTTATACATTCTGGGAATGTTAGGAATCTTCTTAAAATTCAAGTTCCTAGATGATAACCAAGGGCCAACCTTGCAAGTGGGCCTTTCTAAGTATAACAGTCTCAGGACTCCTATGTTAACCCTTTTCTGCATAGTCCACCCACTTGACCCTTAGCCGGGGTGTCTTAGAAAATCATTAATAGTAGGACCCCACCCAACAGGGTACTATCAACCTGCAGTATTAATCCCAGTTGTGCCCTTTAGGATTCCTTGATTTATCCAGCTAAAACAAAAATCATTAATCAGAAAGATCTATCTTATAAAACTAGATTGCATCCTCCTTGAGTTTCCATATTAACCTTTTTTATCTGGTCCAAGGTATCAATTCAAGCATAGTACAACACTGCCTAAGTTGGAGCTGACCTGAAAGCCTTGCAGAGTCAAGGCAGTATCATAATAGGGTACACACACACAAGAAGTACAATCCCAAAGGGCACACATTGAACCCTTGGAAACACATCCCAAACAGGACATAAATTAGTCAAGCAATACAGGTTAACAGG
Source organism: Leucopleurus acutus (assembly GCF_964270905.1). NCBI lineage: Eukaryota > Metazoa > Chordata > Mammalia > Artiodactyla > Delphinidae > Leucopleurus > Leucopleurus acutus. Next base: position 72,939,958 of record NC_139148.1, read on the forward strand.
AACCCCACTGTGGCCTCCCTTCATAGGGCTTTCTGTCCTAGGATTTTCAGTTGAGTTCAGTTGGTTTTGTTACCAGAGAGTATGTTCTTGTCTCATGCAGGAAGAATTCAAACGAGAGATAGAGGTCAAGAAAGCAAAGCAATGATTTATTTATTAAGCATAGTACTCTCTCAGGAAGGAGAATGGGCAGGCCTAGGTGAGTAGCAGCCCTGAGTTCCTTTCACAAGGAACTGGTTATATGGGCTGTGAAAATTATTGGCTAAATATTCATTGAGGAGGGAGAGGTTTGGGGTCATATTTCCTGATTTTCATCACAGCTCTACCTTCCCAAGGGGAGGAGGGTTTTTTCTACTTATTTAGTCTCGATCAGAAGTGTCATAGTGTCAGTGCATGATAGGTACTTCTTATTTGCAAGGCTAATTTTATTGTAATGAGGGCATAATGAGCAAAAGGTTACATTCAGACACCAGAGACTCCCGCTTTTTCCCACCTTTCTTTGTCTGCCTCTAGAACCCCTGTCACCACAAGATGTGTGGTTTCCTGCCACCTTGCCCATACCCCTCCTTTCTCTGCTTATATCTAGCTGCCTTCTCACAGTTTCAAATGGGTTGCCTTAAGGCAGTCAGTTCAAAACAGTTTTGCTTGTCCATGACACCAATTTATCCTCTCAGAAGCATGGACGACATCTGGAGGTGTTTTATGTGGAAAGTGCAAGAGCTAGGGCCACTCAATACTGTCTCATAATCAGTATTCTTAGGTTTGATCTTACGCTTAGCAGTCAGTTTGTATTCAAGGAGTTCACAGCAACTTAGAAAGTCAACACAGGGAGTTTTCCTCAGGAAGAAGGAAAAGCTTCCAAGAACAGTTTTGATAAACAAAGATCATTAATGCTCCAGCCTACACACACCCATGCTTCCCCAGGTGTCAGGGTTTATTTTTTCTCCATTGTTATAAAATCAGTGTGTCCCATTCAATAACATTTACATTTCATATTCAATCGTCCCCTACTTTCACCCAGACCTTTGTCTGGATGGGTTGCTTGCAAGAGGTACAAAAGCATTTTTATAAAAAATCATCTTTCTATAGAAAATAGAAAAACACACTATGTTTAGGAATTGGTCAGGAGAAAATCCTGAATTTTCAAAATTGGTACATAATCTCCCACCCTTTTCATCCTGATCATTTATCTGATGAGGAGCATAGAAAAAACTCAATTCTTTTCTTGGTACAGCTGCATTTAGTGAACAATTTTCTATATTAAGGTGTGAATACCAGGAGAAAGATGAAGGAAGTAGAGTCAAGCTATCAGTCCATTGTTGCAAACTTCAGCTACTCTGGAAGTCAACAAGTCAACAGCAGTGATACAGAAGGAGTCCAGAGTCAGATCCATCAGGAATGGGCAGAGACATCCTATAACCTGCAGTGTGCCCTCCTCCAACTTACACTTTGGGCAGGAGTCACAAGATAGGAATGCAATTAGTCTCTGTATCAGAAATGTAGATATTAGTAGTATTTTTATTTTAAATGATCTCATCAGAGGACAAACTCTTTCCTGTATGTATTTGTATGTGACTCAGACAGTCCAGCCATCATCCATGATGCTTTCATAATTTATGGCCATATTGAGCGGTATCCTAAATCTGAAACTCAGAGTCTGAGTTCCATTCATTGATTGGAGAGATTTTGCCAGATTTCAGTTTGTCATAGCTAATGTTGGAGCTAAAACAACTTCACAGCAGATGGTATCAGATTCCAGCTTAGAGATAAATCCAGAATATAAGGATCTGTGAATTCAGGATTTCAAAAACAACAGTGACATTCTTTCAGAAGCAGCAAAATCAAGACACTGCACAGGGCCACATAGCTGTGTTTCAAGTCCAAGTGATGAGGAAGTATTTCCTAAGTCTTTATCTTGCCACTCTTAGAATTCAAATTGACCTGCTCAAAAATACACACATCAGGTCAGAAAGCTATCAGGCACTGTCAGACATCTGAGGTAACAAGTATTCATTGGCAAATAAGAGGTGCTTTTTAAAACTTCAACTCTATATTCATCTAGAGACTGACTCTCATTTTATGTTGTCTCCTTTTTGTGAAAGGCTCTGATAGGCAAAAGTAATAGTAAAAATTAACAGTTATGGGGATTTGTTCCATTTCCGATACACAAAGCATTTAAATTTCAAACTGCTCACCTGCTACCAGTGACAAAAAGCAAAGATTTTTGTCCCATTAACAACTCTTTTTGTGATGCTTTTTCTGATCAGGTTGATTCCTCTAGCACTTATAATATTATAAGCATTTAATATTTTTATATTACTTTATCATGTATCCAGATACAATAGTCAGAAAATAAAAGAAAAATTAAAACTTGTTTTCTCCTTGATTGGAAGTTAACTCAAACCTTTAACAGTAAATTTAAAATTTACAGGGTTAACAATTACAGCTGTAGGGAGTTATGCCCTGGAATGCAAGGGGAGGAGGGCTGTTGAAACAACAGCAGCTAGGCTGAAGAAATGACTAGTGTTCTCCCCTTATTTTTTTTCTGGTTTATCTAAAGATTTTCTGGAACCCTGGGGAACTGATTTAAGCTTTTATTTCTTTCACTTGAAAGAGATAGCAACACAAACATTTTATCATTTTTGGCCCATCCAAAGCTCACATTTAGGAATTTGGGGGTCCTTTCACCTCTCACAAGGAGGAAAAAAACATAAACCAAAGACATCACATCCACTTTTTCCCCCCACTTTAGCCAACATGTCCAAAAGTAGCCAGGTTATCCAACAAGCCAACTTTCCCAAGAATTTTTTAATTCCATAAATAATTTATACCTCTCACAACAGACAGCATCTCAGCTGTTATTCCATACTATGGTTGATTCCACAGCCACCCAAGCACCAAAGTTTTGTCATTCCCTGCCCTTTTATTTTTTCTTTTGCCAAAAAATTTACTTTTTCCATATTTCAGTCAGTCAGTGTTATTTTAGTAAATAATCCCAGGTTTGAAGATTCTCTAGGAGGATTACTGGCTCAGCTTACTGTTGTGCTCATGGCTATGATGTACTTCAGTGAAAAGATACAAAGCAAAATCAGCAAAAGGCAAAGTGCATAGAGCAAAGTCCAGAGGAAATCAGAAACATGGTTCCAAGCGTCCTCTCCCAGTGGAGTCACACAGGGTCTATGTAATGCCTTCAACAGCAAATTATGGCAACATGTGTGAAATGTCTACCAGGGGAGTTTGTTAGCGATTAAGTGTCTAGGATTTTTACTGAGAGCTAATCATATATATATGCCTATCATGTACCAAAATTTCAGAATCTCAGAAGGAAGGCAGGTGGTCAGTGTAAACCATATTACTTGTACAGACAATTTAGGCACAGTGAGCCAGTCTGATCAGTTCTGAGAATATGGGGAACCCTCCCCAAATTCAAGTTCCTAGACACAAACCAAGGGCCAACCTTGCAAGCAGGACTTTGTAAAGATGACAGCCTCAGGCCAGTTGTGTTAACTCCTTTATGGACACCTGTCTTGTATGTACAATTTTTATACCATTTTCTTTTAGGTTTAATAGTGAAGCTGAGTAAAGAAAGAGACTAGAGTTGTTCACTCCCAATTTAAACTGCTCTCCTTTCCTTCTAATATAAACTCCACTATCATATCTGAACTCATCCCATATCCTTTCTTCTCCCTCTCTCTCACACACACACAAACATACACACAGTATGCAATACATATTTCACTGATGTCAGTGCAAAGGCATTAATGAAGGAAATGGGGTATGGAATGAATTATGGAGCAAATTTCATGCATTAAGTGAAATAAAATTAGAACCTCCCTTCAAATAAAGTTAGGACATCAACTTGCCTCTTACATATCTCTTACATAGCCAACATCCTTGCACTTAGACATATGTGGCTGGAAATAACTTCTAACCTGACAAATTTTGTGGGAAATTAGATAGGGCTGAATGAAAATAGAGTAAAATCTAGACTTTTATTTCTTTACATAAGTAATCTGATGTAACACTAACTTCAGGGGTTTAAGAAAGTGTGAAAGTAATTATTTTTTCTGAGAAAATATGACTAGTGTTATTAGAATTTTAGTTTATTTGTTTCAGCATTCATTTGGCTTTCAGTATTTCAGATTTATTTGATACACATTTAATCTGATGAATACTTATTTAGGGAGATAAAGATTAAATCCAACTGAATTGGTTAAATAAACTGTGGTCTATCCAAACAATGTAATAGCATATATTCATAAAATTATAATGTAGAAATAACCTTATTGAAATGGAGAGGCATTCACAATATCCTGCTAAATGAGAAAAGTAAGTAATAAACTACAATTGACACTTGAACAATGCGGGAGTTAAGGATGCCAGCCCCTGCGCTATTGACAACTCGTGTGTAACTTTTACAGTTGGCCCTCAGTATCCGAAGTTCCGTATCCTTGGATTCAACCAACCTCAGATAGTGTAGTACTGTAGTATGTATTTATTGAAAAAAATCAGTGTATAGGTGGACCTGCACACTTCAAACCCACGTTATTCAAGGGTCAACTGTATGTACATTGAACAAATATTTCTTGAGCCCTTATTAGTGCCTAGCTCTGTTCTATGCTCTAAAGATACCATAGTTACCAAAACAAAATATGTGATTCTTGTCTTAATATAGTTTATAATCTAATGAAGAGAGACATTAAACATAATAAATATCAATAAATTACATAGTATAGTATGAAGTGGTAAATGCTATGAATAAAAATTAAGTAAGGAAGAAAGATGGAGAGTGCTGGGTGAGGTTGGTAGTTTTAAATAGGGTGGTCAGGAAAGCCTAAGTGAGAAGACAACATAAATATGGGAAGAAGCCAGCCATGCAGATACCTGAAAAAATGGCACTATAGGCCAAGGGAACAGCAATTTCAAAGACTAATGTAAGTAAGTAAGGGGAGAATTACAGGACATAAAGTTAGTAAATTAATAGGGATTAAGGTCTTTGGCTCATACTCTGAGTTATGAACAATTGAAAGGTTTTGACAGGACTGTGTGACATAATTTGATTTATGATTTAATAGTATCACCCAGGATTCTTATTGAGAATAGACTGTAAGGGGACAAGGGTAGCCCCAAGTAGACTATTTAGACAGCTACCTCAATGATCTAGGTGAGAAATGATGAAGGCTTGTATCAGACAGGTAGCAGTGGAGGTGGTGAGAAGTTGTCAGATTGGTCATATGTTTTAAAGTTAGAAGAAACAGGATTTTCTGAGATTTGGATGTAGGGTATAATAAAATAGAGAACTCAGGGTAATATCAAGAATTTGGTCCCAGTCAACAATATAAAGAATATTTGTCATTTACTGTGATGGGAAAGACTGTGAAAAACAAGTTTATGGTCAGAGGATGGGGGGAGGAAACTAGGAATTTAAATTTGGACATGTTAATATTGAGATATCAATTAAACAGTCAAGAAGAAGTATCAGATAGGCAGTGGCACATTCAACTCTAAAGTTCAGGAGAGCAGTCTTGGCTATAAAAATACATTTAAGAAATTAAATAGAGAAATATATAATTGGTCAATTAATTGACATGTAGATATCTCTGAATGATATCAAAGGATTTATTTTAGAGAAAAGAAGGATTTCAAGGACTGATTTATGGAGCAATCCAAGAAAAAGATTTTAGGGAGATGAGGAAGAACCAACAAAGGAGACTGAAAGAGAGTAACCAGTGAGATAAGAGGGAAAAAACTCCTAAGAGTGTGTAGTGTCTTGGAATCCAAGTGAAGACAGCATTTCAAGGAAAATGAAGTGATCAACTGTATTAAAGGTGAATGATAGGTCAGGAACATAAGGGACAAGAATTAACCATTGGATTTAGTACTATTAAGGTCACCAATGAGCTTGATAAAAAACATTTTAAATAGAATAGTGATTACAAAACTTGATTGGAGTGGGGTTTAAGAATCTGGTAGAAACATAGTGGAAAATTAGTTCTAAATCTTTCCACTTTTCCTCTTAGAAACTGTAAAAAAAAATAACAAGAATCAGAAAACTACCACAAACTAGACATTAAGTGAAACTAAAAGATAAAATCTGTAAAGGTATGTAGCCAGATTGCCCAATATCGGAAGAATCTTCACAACTAGCAGTGCTCTGATAGTATTTTGAAGCAACAGGGAAGAATATGAAGAGTGAAAGAGCATATAAATGGCAAATCTAAACAAAGAAACCCAGAAAACCACCATGGCTTCTGGCCTTTTCCTCTTCCAGAGTAATCACCTGTTAATAGTTTGTTCAGAAAAATTCCAAGTCATTCAAATGTCAAAGAGTTCTGCTTCCAGTTAGGATGTAGAAGATTGCTAGAGAATTCTCACATCATTTCTTATTCCATCTCCCTTGTCCTATTTCACCTTAACAATTAAAATGACACCAGATAAGCTACAAAAACCTCATTTTAAACAAATCAGTGAGTTGATAATGCAAAGTAATCTATATGAACTAATTTCCAAAGAGAGCCAAACCCTTCCAAGCTGAGGCAAGACTCCCAAGCAATTTAACTTTTGAAGGCACATATGAAGGAGAAATATATTTGTTATCTATTGTTATGTAACAAATTACTCCAAACTTAGTGGCTTAAAACAATAAAAATTTCCAATCTCACAATTTCTGTGGGTCATCAGTCCAGGAGTAGCTTACTGGGGTGGTTCTGGCTCAGGGTATCTCAGGAGATTGCAGTCAAACTGTCATCCAGGGTTGAATAAGGGAGGATCTGTTTCCATGTTCACTCATGTACGTCTCTCCATAATCTGCCTAAAAGTCTTTACAACATGGCAGATGACTTCTGTCTCCCCGAACTGTCTTAAACATAGCAGCTGGATTCCACCAGAATAAGTGATTCAAGAGAGAGAAAATGAGAGAGATACCCAAGAAAGAAGCTACACCCTTTTTGTAACCTAATCTAGGAGTGACATACCATCAATTCTGCCACAACTTAGTTACTAGAATCAAGTCACTAATTCCAAGACACTCTCAAAGGAGAAAATTAAGTAACAAAGAATTTGTGGACATACCTTTGAAAAAACTACAAAGTGTGAACCTCCCCCCAAAGGAGTATACATTCCTAGCATAAAGATAAACCAACTGACATTTTAATAGCACTCCTGAGCTGACAGGACAGATGGAAAACTGGAAGAGCCTCAGATAGCAAAAATGTTCTTGCCACCATACAATTCTTCTGAATAGGGCTTTATCCAAGTGTATAGCACTTTAGAAGGTCAGGGTAGGGCAAGAGGGAAGAGAGGTATATCTGGTGGCACAGAAATCCAGGATAGGGGCTAGAGAGCAGGTAGTGACCACTGTTGGCAAAGAAATTTGGTAGTTGGGTTGTAAAACACAAAGATCTCCAAAGCCTCATGGATGCTTAGATACCATGCCCTACTGGAAGGAAGAGTGTGATCCTCCCCTTAAAACATTTGAAACCAGTGTTGAATTGAAACTTATTAAAGCTGTAATCCAATCCAGATACCAATTAATCAAACATGAAGAAAAATAAATTAGCCCTTCACCCTAGCAGTTTAACCGAGGAAGGGAGGGGCCTGTACTTTCTTAGGGGAAAATATTATTTAATCTCTAATTTTCTTTTAGAAAGAATTTTATACATTATTTCAAAATGTAATAAAAAATTATAAGTGAACAAACAGAAAAATGGGACCAAATTTGGAAGATTAAAAGAGTCAAGAATTTCAGATACAACAAAGAGCCAGATTTTGCAGTTAGTATAAAATAATTTTAAAATTATAGGTATATTTTTTAAATATAAAAGATTAGAGGAGAAGATTAATCAATGGGTGAGGAAGGAATTGGCAAACATTTTTTTTTCTGTAGATAGATAGTATATATTTTAGGCTTTGTAATTTTCTGTTGCATATTTTTTTGCATCCCTTTAAAATGTAAATGTATTTGTTAGCATGCAAGCCATACAAGTATAAGGCACAGGCTATAGTTTGCAGACTCCTGTGATATAAGATGGGGCATTTAATTATAACAATGAAATTACAAAAAACAGAATAAACTACCAAGGGAAAACTTTGAAACTAAAATATACAAAATTTGAAATGGAGAATTAGTTAAATGGGCTTTACAGCACACTAAGCACAACTGATAAAAGAGCGTTAGTTAAATTAAAAAACACCTCACCACCCTCCATGGCCAGCTCCCTGTATACACCCCTGAGAGTTGCAAGAGTGAGCCTTTACAGATAGCTGGTGCACATGTGTAGAAAGCTGGCCCAACTCTGTACAATTGGGATAAATCACACACACTAGAGCATTCAGTACTTCCATAAGCAAAGCAAATGGGAGGCTATGAGTGCCCAGCCTGACTCTGTAGAATCAAAAGAAAGCATACAATCTTAAGAATCTCCCCAAGAGGGAACAAGAAATGTGGACTGGGCATATACATAGAAAAGATCTGAGAAAGCTTCAGAAACCCTAGCAGGGCTGACTACTGAAGATATTTCTCTCCAAAAGCCAGACAGTAAAGACTGGAGATGGTGACTTCTCCTTCACATGCTTGAGTCTTCAAGGAACATGAAAAATCAAGGACACATGACATCATCAAAGGAACACAATAATTTTCCAATAACTAAGACCAATTAAATGAAGGTCTTCAATTTCTCAATAAATAATTCAAATAGTTGTTTTAAGGAAGCTCAATAAGCTACAAGAAAACACAGAAAGACAATTCAGAGAAATCAGGAAAACAATACACAAGTAAAACAAGACGTTTAACAGAGAGATAGAAATCATAAAAAAGAATCAAATAGAAACTCTAGAAATCACAATAAATGAAATATGCAATTGAGAGTATCAAGAGAAAATGATTGGTGAAGTTGAAGACAGCTCATTTGAAATTGTCCACTTGGTGAAGAACAAAGAAAAAAGAATGAAAAAGAGTGAAGAAAGCCTGTGTGAGATAAAGGATACTGTTATAAGAAACAATCTACACTTTATTGGAGTCCCAGAAGGAGAAGAGAGAGAGAAGGGGCAGAAAACTTATTTAAAGAAATAATGACTGAGAACTTACCATTTTGAGGAGAGATTTGTATATCCAAATTCATGAAGCTAATATGGTCACCCCAAAATTTCAACCCCAAAAATCTCTAAGACAAATTAAAATAAAACTTCCTAAAAATCAAAGACAAATAGATAATTTTAAAAGATTAAAACCAGCAAGAGAAAATTTTCCTAACATATAAGGGAAACTCTATAAGGTTATCAGAGGTTGTGCAGCAGAAACCTTGCAGGCCATGAGAAAGTGAGGTGATATATTCAACTTGATGAAAGAAAAAAAACCTTGCCAACCAAGAATATTTTACCCAGCAAAGTTGTCCTTTAGAAATGAATAAGAGACAAAGCCTTTTCCAGACAAACAAAAGCTGAGGGAGATCATCACTGCTAGACCTGCTTTACAAGAAATGCTGAAATGAATTTTTCAACCTGATATGAAAGGACACTAATTAACATGAGAACATATGAAAATATAAATCACATAAGTAAAGGTAAGTATACAGTCAAATTCAGAACACTCCAATGCTGTAATATGGTGGTAGAATAATCATTTAACTCTATTATAAAAGTTAAAGGACAAAATATTAGATTAACTCTAGCTATAGTAATTTGTTAAAGGATACAAAATAAAAATTATTTAAAAAATTGTGACATCAGGGCTTCCCTGGTGGCGCAGTGGTTGAGAGTCCGCCTGCCAATGCAGGGGACACGGGTTCGTGCCCCGGTCTGGGAAGATCCCACATGCCGCGGAGAGGCTGGGCCTGTGAGCCATGGCCGCTGGGCCTGCGCATCCGGAGCCTGTGCTCCGCAACGGGAGAGGCCACAACAGTGAGAGGCCCGTGTAATGCAAAAAAAAAAAAAAAATTGTGACATCAAAAACATAAAATGTGGAGGGAAGAATAAAAGGGAAAAGTTTTTGTATGCAATTGAAGTTGTTATCAGCTTAAAATAGACATATCTATAAGAGATTTTATATAACCCTCATGGTAACCACAAAGCAAGACCCTAAAATTCATATATAAAAGATAAAGAGAAGGGAATCAAAGCACACCACTACAGAAAGTCATCAATTCACAGACAGCAAGAGAAGAAGAAAGGAACAAAAGAACTAAAAATATTCAGAAAATAATTAATAAGATGGCATTAGTAAGTACCTACATAGCAATGATTGCTTTAAATATAAATGGATTAAATTATCCAACCAAAAGGAATAAAGTGGCTGAATTGATTGAAAAACAAGACCCAACTATATACTGCATATAAGAGATTCACTTCAGGTTTAAGGACACACATAGACTGAAATAGAAAAGATAGAAAAATATGCTGCATGCAAAAGGAAACCAAAAGGGAACAAGGGTAGCTATAGTTATGTCAGACAAAATAAACCCTAAGTAAAAAGCTTGACCAAAAGACAATAAAGGTCATGATATAGGGGTCAATTCATCACGAGGATATAACAATTGTAAATTTATATGCACCCTCCATTAGAGCACCTAAGTATATTAATCAAGTACTAAGAGAACTGAAGGAACAAATAGATAAAGTACTATAATAGTGGGGGACTTCAGCCTTACACTTTCAATAATGGATAGATGATTCAGACAGAAAATCAATAAGGAAACATTAGACTTGAAATATACTTTAGACTAAATGGGCCTATCAAACATATACATAACATTCCACCCAAGAGCAGCAGAATATACATTCTTCTTAACTGCACATAGAACATTCTTCAGGATAGATCATATGTTAGGTCATAAAATAAATCTTAGAAAATTTAAGAATAAAACTATATCAAGTATCTTTTCCAAATACAATGATATGAAACTGGAAATCAGTAACAAGAAAAAAACTGGAAAATTTGTTTTGCATGGAAGCTAAATAACACTCTATGGAAAAACCAATTGGTCAACGAAGAATCTAAAGTGAAATCATAAAATATCTTGTAACAAAAGAAAATGGAAGCACAGCATACCAAAACTTATGTGATGCTTCAAATGTAGCATTGAGAAGAAAATTTATAGCAATAAACGTATATGTTAACAGAAATAAAACTTCAAATAAACGACCTGACTTTACAACTCAAGAAACTAGAAAAACAAAGAGCTCAAAGTTAACAGAAGGAAGGCAATAACAAAGATCAGAGGAGAAACAAACAAAATGGAGAAGAAAAAACTGATCCAAAAAATGAGCAAAAAACATAACATGTTTTTCAAAAAAGAAAACAAAATTGACAAACATTTGGCTACACATATGAAGAAAAAAATAAAGAAGACTCAAAATCAAAAATAACAGGAGACATTAAAACTGATACTACATAAATACGTAGGATCATAAGAGCTACTATGAACAATTATTTGCCGACAAATTAAGTAACCTAGAAGAATGGATAAATTCCTAGAAACATACTACCTACCAATCTAAATCAAGAAAAGCTAGAAAATATAAATAGATCAATAACAAGTAAGAAAGTTGAATCAGTAATCAAAAACTTCCCAACAGAGAAAAATCCAGGACCAGATGGCTCCATTGGTGAATTCAACTAACCATATAAAGGATAATTAATACCAATCTTTCTCAAAAACTTGCAAAAATTTTAAGAGAAGGGAACACTTCCAAATTTATTTTTCAAGGCCAGCGTGACCCAGATACCAAAGCCAGATAAGGACAGTACAAGAACAGAACTATATATATCAATATCCCTGATGTCTATAAAGACAAAACTTCTCCAAAATTTTTAGCAAACTGAATTCAACATATTACAAGGACTATACAACATGACCATTTGGGATTTATCCCTTGGATGCAAGGATGGTTCAACACACACAAATTAATAAGTGTGTACACCATATTAATAGAACAATAGGTGAAATCATCTCAATAGATGCAGAAAAACATCTAAAAAATTAAACATGATTTCATGATTAAAACCTAAAAAATATTAGATATAGAAAGAACATGCCTTAACATAATAAAGAACATATACAACAAACCTACAGCTAACATTATACTCAATGGTGATAGGTTGAAAGCTATTCCTCTAAGATCAGGAACAAGTATACTTACTCTCACCACTCCCATTCAACATAGAAAATCTTAACCAGAGCAATTAGGCAAGAAAAAGAAATAAAAGACACACAAATTGGAGAGGAAAAAGTAAAATTGTTACAGTTAAAACGTGATATGAAGATTTAGAAATATAAAAATATAGAAAATTTTAATGTCTCCACCAAAAATCCTGTTAGAAATAATAAACAAATTCAGTATAGTTGCAGGATATAAAATCAACATACAAAGAAAGAGGGTGCATTATTTTTTTCTTTTTTAACATCTTCATTGGAGTATGATGGCTTTACAATAGTGTGTTAGTTGCTACTTTATAACAAAGTGAATCAGTTATACATATACATATGTTCCCATATCTCTTCCCTCTTGCATCTCCCGCCCTACCACCCTCCCTATCCCACCCCTCTAGGTGGTCATAAAGCAATGGGCTGATCTCGCTGTGCTATGTGGCTGCTTCCCAATGGCTATCTATTTTACGTTTGGTAGTGTATATATGTCCATGCCACTCTCTCACTTTATCCCAAATTACCCTTCCCACTCCCCATATCCTCAAGTCCATTCTCCAGTAGGTCTGTGTCTTTATTCCTGTCTTGTTCCTAGGTTGTTCATGACCATTTTTTTTTTAGATTCCATATATATGTGTTAGCATATGGTATTTGTTTTTCTCTTTCTGACTTACTTCACTCTGTATGACAGATTATAAGTCCATCTACCTCACTACAAATAACTCAATTTCGTTTCTTTTTATGGATGAGTAATATTCCATTGTATATATGTACCACACCTTCTTTATCCATTCATCTGTTAATGGACACTTAGGTTGCTTCCATGTCCTGGCTATTGTAAATAGAGCTGCAATGAACATTTTGGTAAATGACTCTTTTTTAATTATGGTTTTCTCAGAGTATATGTCCAGTAGTCGGAATGCTAGGTCGTATGGTATTTCTATTTTTAGTTTTTTAAGGAACCTCCATACTGTTCTCCATAGTGGCTGTATCAATTTACATTCCCAACAACAGTGCAAGAGTGTTCCCTTTGATCCACACCCTCTCCAGCACTTACTGTTTGTAGATATTTTGATGATGGCCATTTTGACTGGTGTGAGATGATATCTCATTGAAGTTTTGATTTGCATTTCTCTAATGATTAATGATGCTGAGTATTCTTTCATGTGTTTGTTCGGAACCTGTACATCTCCTTTGGAGAAATGTCTATTTATCTCTTCTGCCAATTTTTGGTTTGGGTTGTTTGTTTTTTAGATATTCAGCTGCATGAGCTGCTTTTAAATATTGGAGATTGATCCTTTGTCAGTTGCTTCTTTAGGAAATATTTTCTCCCATTCTGAGGGCTGTCTTTTTGTCTTGTTTATGGTTTCCTTTGCTGTGCAAAAGCTTTGAAGTTTCGTTAGGTCCCATTTGTTTATTTTTGTTTTTATTTCCATTTCTCTAGGAGGTGGGTCAAACAGGATCTTGCTGTGATTTATGTCATAGAGTGTTCTGCCTATGTTTTCCTCTAAGAGGTCGATAGTGTCTGGCCTTACATTTAGGTCTTTAATCCATTTTGAGTTTATTTTTGTGTGTTGTGTTAGGGAGTGTTCTAATTTCATTATTTTACATGTAGCTGTCCAGCTTTCCCAGCACCACTTATTGAAGAGGCTGTCTTTTCTCCACTGTATATTCTTGCTTCCTTTATCAAAGATAAGGTGACCATATGTGTGTGGGTTTATCTCTGGGCTTCGTTTCCTGTTCCATTCATCTATATTTTTGTTTTTGTGCCAGTACCATATTGTCTTGATTACTGTAGCTTTGTAATATTGTCGGAAGACAGCGAGCCTGATTCCTCCAGCTCCGTTTTTCTTTCTCAAGATTGCTTTGGCTCTTCGGAGGATTTTGTGTTTCCATACAAATTGTGAAATTTTTTGTTCTAGTTCTGTGAAAAATGCCAGTGGTAGTTTGATAGGGATTACATTGGATCTGTAGATTGCTTTGGGTAGTAGAGTCATTTTCACAATGTTGATACTTCCAATCCAGGAACATGGTATATCTCTCCATCTATTTGTATCATCTTTAATTTCTTTCATCAGTGTCTTATAATTTTCTGCATACAGGTCTTTTGTCTCCTTAGGGAGGTTTATTCCTAGATATTTAATTCTTTTGGTTGCAATGGTAAATGGGAGTGTTTTCTTAATTTCACTTTCGGATTTTTCATCAATAGTATATAGGAATGCAAGAGATATCTGTGAATTAATTTTGTATCCTGCTACTTTACTATATCCATTAACTAGCTCTAGTAGTTTTCTGGTAGCATCTTTATGATTCTCTATATTTAGAATCATGTCATCTGCAAACAGTGACATCTTTAAATTCTTTTCCGATTTGGATTCTTTTTATTTATTTTTCTTCTCTTATTGCTGGCTAAAACTTCCAAAACTATGTTGAATAATAGTGGTGAGAGTGGGCAACTTTGTCTTTTTCCTGATCTTAGTGGAAATGGTTTCAGTTTTTCCCCATTGAGGATGATGTTCACTGTGGGTTTGTCATATATGTCCTTTATTATGTTGAGGAAAGTACCCTCTATGCCTACATTCTGGAGGGGTTTTATCATAAATCGCTGTTGAATTTTGTCGAAAACTTTCTCTGCATCCACTGAGATGATTATATGGGTTTTCTCCTTCAATTTTTTCATATGGTGTATCACATTGATTGATTTGCATACCTTGAAGAATCCTTGTATTGCTGGAGTAAACCCCACTTAATCATGGTGCATTATCCTTTTACTGTACTGTTGGATTCTGTTTGCTAGTATTTTGATGAGGATTTGTGCATCTATGTTCATCAGTGATATTGACCTTTAGTTTTATTTCTTTGTGACATCCTTGTCTGGCTTTGGTATCAGGGTGATCTTTGCCTCGTAGAACGAGTTTAGGAGTGTTCCTCCCTCTGCTATATTTTGGAAGAGTTTGAGAAGGATAGGTGATAGCTCTTCTTTAAATGTTTGGTGCTTGTGAATGGTCTGTTCGTATTTTTTAATTCTTCCTCGTTCAGTCTCGCAAGATTGTTCATTTCTAAGAATTTGTCCATTTCTTCCAGGTTGTCCATTTTATTGACATAGTGTGTCTTGTAGTAATCTCTCCTGATCCTTTGTATTCCTGCAGTGTCAATTGTTACTTCTCCTTTTTCATTTCTAACTCTATTGATTTCAGTCTTCTCCCTTTTTTTCTTGATGAGTCTGGCTAATGGTTTTTCAATTCTGTATATCGTCTCAAAGAACCAGTCTTTAGTTTTATTGAGCTTTGCTATTTTTTCCTTCATTTCTTTTTTTTTTCTGATCAGATATTTATGATTCCTTTCCTTCTGCTAACTTTGGGGTGTTTTTTTCTGTTCTTCTTTCTCTAATTGCTTTACGTGTAAGGCTCGTTTTTATGTGAGATGTTTCTTGTTTCTTACGGTAGGATTGTATTGCTATAAGCTTCCATCTTAGAACTGCTGTTGTTGCATTCCATAGGTTTTGGGTCATTGTGTTTTCATTGTCATTTGTTTCTAGGTATATTTTGATTTCCTCTTTGATTTCTTCAGTGATCTCTCGGTTATTAAGTAGTATATTGTTCAGCCTCCATGTGTTTTTACTTTTTAAGGATCTTTTCCTGTAATTGATACTAGTCTCATAGCATTTTGCTCAGAAAAGATACTTGATACAGTTTCAATTCTCTTAAATTTAGCAAGGCTTGATTTGTGACCCAAGATATGATCTATCCTAGAGAATGTTCCATGAGCACTTGAGAAAAATGTGTATTCTGTTGTTTTTTGATGGAATGTCCTATAAATATCAATTAAGTCCATCTTGTTTAATGTATCATTTAAAGCTTGTGTTTCCTTATTTATTTTCATTTTGGATGATATATCCATTGGTGAAAGTGGGGTGTTAATTTCTCCTACTATGATTGTGTTACTGTCGATTTCCCCGTTGATGAATGTTACCCTTTTCCTTATGTATTGAGGTGCTCCCCCCTGTTGGGTGCATAAGTATTTGAGATTGTTACATCTTCTTCTGGGATTGGTCCCTTTATCATTATGTAATGTCCTTCTTTGTCTGTTGTAAGAGTCTTTGTTTTAAAGTCTATTTTGCCTGATATGAGAGTTGCTTCTCCAGCTTTCTGTTGATTTCCATTTGCATGGAATATCTTTTACCATCCCCTCCCTTTCCATCTGTATGTGTCTCTAGGTCTGAAGTGGTTGTGTTTTAGAGAGCATATATACTAGTCTTGTTTTTGTATCCATTCAGCCAGCGTATGTCTTTTGGTTGGAGCATTTAATCCATTTACATTTAAGGTAATTATTGATATGTATGTTCCTATTACAATTTTCTTAATTGTTTTGGGTTTGTTATTGTAGCTCCTTCCCTTCTCTTGTATTTCCTGCCTAGAGAATTTCCTTTAGCATTTGTTGTAAAACTGGCTTTGTGCTGTTGAATTCTCTTAGCTTTTGCTTGTCTGTAAAAGTATTAATTTCTCTGTCAAATCTGAATGAGGACCTTACTGGGCAGAGTAATCTTGCTTTTAGGTTTTTCTCCTTCATCACTTCAAATATTTCCTTCCACTCCCTTCTGGCTTGCAGAGTTTTGCTGAAAGATCATCTGTTAACCTTATTGGGTTCCCTTGGGTGTTATTTGTTGGTTTTCCCTTCCTGCTTTTAATACTTTTTCTTTGTATTTAATATTTGATATTTTGATTAATATGTGTTTTGGCGTGTTTCTCCTTGGATTTATCCTGTATGTTACTTTCTGTGCTTCCTGGACTTGATTAACAATTTTCTTTCCCATATTAGGGAAGTTTTCAACTATAATCTCTTCAAATATTTTCTCAGTATCTTTTTTTTTCTTTTCTTCTTCTGGGACCCCTACAATTCGAATGTTGGTGCATATAATATTGTCCCAGAAGTTTCTGAGTCTGTCGTCAATTCTTTTCAGTCTTTTTTCTTTATTCTCTTCTGCCATAGTTATTTCCACTATTTTATCTTCCAGGTCACTTATCTGTTCTTCTGCCTCAGTTATTCTGCTATTGATCCCTTCTAGAGAATTATTAATTTCATTTATTGTGTTCTTCATCACCATTTATTTGCTCTTTAGTTCTTCTATGTCCTTGTTAAACGTTCCTTGTATTTTCTCCATTCTATTTCCAAGATTTTGGATCATCTTTACTATCACTATTCTGAATTCTTTTTCAGGTAGGCTGCCTCTTTCATCTACTTTTGTTAGGTCTGGTGGGTTTTTGCCTTGCTCCTTCATCTGTTGTGTTTTTCTCTGTATTCTCATTTTGCTTAACTTACTGTGTTTGGGGTCTCCTTTTCACAGGCTGCAGGTTCGTAGTTCCCGTTGATTTGGTGTCTGCCCCCAGTGGGTAAGTTTGTTTCAGTGGGTTGTGTAGGATTCCTAATGGATGAGACTGGTGCCTATGTTTTGGTGGATGGGGCTGGATCTTGTATTTCTGGTGGGCATGATCACGTCCCGTGGTTTGTCTTGGGGTGTCTTCGAACTTATTATGATTTTAGGCAGCCTCTCTGCTAATGGGTTGTGTTGTGTTCCTGTCTTGCTAGTTGCTTGGCATTGGTTGTTCACCCCTGGAGCTTTCTGGTCATTGAATGGAGCTGGCTCTTGGCCTTGAGATGGTGACCTCTGGGAGATATTCACCATTTGATATTAAGTGGAGCTGGGCAGTCTGTTGTGGACCAGTGTCCTGAACTTGGCTCTCACACCTCCAAGGCACAGCCCTGATGCCTGGCTCTAGCACCAGGAGCCTGTCATCCACATGGTTCAGAATAAAAGGAAGAAAATAAATAAAGAAGAAGACAAAATAATGTAAAATAAAATAATAAAATAAAGGTATTAAAATAAAAAATAATTATTAAAAGAATTTTTGAAAGTAATAAAATAAAAGAAAGAAAGAAGAGTGAAACCAAACCAAAAAACAAATCCACCAATGACAACTAGTGCTGAAACTATACAAGAAAAAAAAAAAAGCATGGAGAGACACTACCCTAGGACACATGGTAAAAGCAAAACTATACAGACAAAGTCACACACAAAAGCATACACATACCTACTCACAAAAAGAGAAAAAGTGGAAAAAATATATATATATCATTGCTCCCAAAGCCCGCCTCCTCAATTTGGGATGATTCGTTGTCTATTCAGGTATGCCACAGATGCAGGGTACCTGAAGTTGACTGTGGAGATTTAATCCGCTGCTCCTGAGGCTGCTGGGATAGATTTCCCTTTGTCTTCTTTGTTTGCACAGCTCCTGGGGTTCAGCTTTGGATTTGGCCCCACCTCTGCATATAGGTTACCTGAGGGCATCTTTTCTTTGCTCAGACAGTATGGGGTTAAAGGAGAAGATGATTTGGGGGCTGTGGCTCACTCAGGCCGGGGGGAGAGAGGGGTACAGAGTGCGGGGTGAACCTGTGGCTGTAGAGGCCGGTGTGACATTGCATCAACTGGAGGCGTGCCTTGTGTTCTCCCAGGAAATTTGTCCCTGCATTATGGTACCCTGGCATTGGTGACCTGCACAGGCCCCTGGGAAGGGAGGTTTGGATAGTGACCTGTGCTTGCACACAGGCTTCTTGGTGGCTGCAGCAGCAGCCTTAGCATCTCATGCCGGTCTCTGGGGTCCACTCTGAAAGCTGCGGCTCATGCCTGTCTCTGGAGCTCCTTTAAGTTGTGCTTTTAATCCCCTCTCCTCGTGCACCACAAAATAAAGAGGCAAGAAAAAGTCTTTTGCCTCTTTGGCAGCTCCAGACCTTTCCCCGGACTGCCTCCCGGCTAGCCGTGGCACACTAGCCCCCTTCAGGCTGTGTCCATACAGCCAAACCCAGTCCTCTGCTTGGGATCTGAGCTCTGAAGCTGGAGACTCAGCTCCCAGCCCCCACCCGTCCCAGCATGTGAGCAGACAAGCATCTCAGGCTTCTGAGTGCTGGTCGGCACTGATCCTCTGTGTGGGAATCTCTCCACTTTTGCCCTCTGCATCCCTGTTTCTGCACTCTCCTCCATGACTCCAAAGCTTCCCCCTTCCACCACCCACAGTCTCCGCCCATGAAGGGGCTTCCTAGTGTGTGGAAACATTTCCTCCTTCACAGATCCCTCCCACTGGTGAAGGTCCCATCCCTATTCTTTTGTCTCTGTTTTTTCTTTTTCTTTTGACCTACTCAGGTACTTGGGGAGTTTCTTTGCTTTTGGGAAGTCTGAGGTCTTCTGGCAGCGTTCAGTAGTTGTTTTGTAGGAGTTGTTCCACATGTAGATGTATTTCTGCTGTAGGTGTGAGCAGGAAGGTGATCTCCACGTCTTACCCTTATGCCATCTTGAAGTTCCCTCCAGCAGTTGCATTTCTATACAGTAACAACAAAATATCAAAAAATAAAACATTCCTGTTTACAATAGCATCACAAACAAATACTGAGGAATAAATGTAAGTGAGGTAAAAGTTGTTTATGTTGAAAACTATAAGACATTGATGTAGTAAATTGAAGGATACACAAATAAATTGAAATATGTTCTGTGGTCATGGATGGAAGAATTAATATTGTTAGTATATCTATACTATCCTAAGCCATCTATAGATCCAATGCAATTACTATCAAAAGTCCAATGGCATTTTTCACAGAAGTAGAATAAGCAAACCTAAAATTTGTATGGAATAGAAGACCCTGAATAGCCAAAGTAATCTTAAGAAAGAAGAACAATGTTGGAGGCATCACACTTACTGATTTCAAGATATATTATAAAGCAAGAATAATCAAAACAGCATAGTACTGACATAAAAGTTATATATAGACCAGTGGAACAGAGCCAAGAGCCCAGAAATAAATGTATGCATATATGTTTAACTAATATTTGAAAAGCGAGCCACATATACTCAATGGAGAAAGGAAAGTCTCTTCACTAAGTTGTGTTGTGAAAGCTTTCTGTCCTCATTCAAAAGAATGAAATTTGACCCCTATCTTACACTACTCACAAAAATTAACTCAAAATAAAGACTTAAAAGTGAGACCTGAGAACATAAAACTCCTAGTAGAAAATGCATGGGGAAAGCTTACTGACATTGGTTTTGGCAATGATTTTTTGATATTACACTAAAATAACAAGTATCAAAAGCAAAATTAAACAAGTGTGACTACATCAAACTAAAAAGATTTTTCACAGCAAAAGAAACAATCAATAATATGAAAAGGTAACCTATGGAATGGGAGAAAAATACTTGAAAACCGTATCTGATATGGGGTTTAGATCCAAACTATATAAGGAACTCATGCAGCTCAATAACAAATAACCCTGTTAAAAAATGGGCAAAGATTGAATAGACATTTTTCCAAAGAAGATATACAAATGGCCAACAGGTACAGATACCTGCAACAGTGCTCCACATTATTTATCATCAGGGTTAGGCAAATAAAATTCAGAGTGAACTACCATGTCACATCTGTTAGAATGTTTATAATAAAAAACATAATAGATAGCAAGTGTTATTGAGGATGTGGAGAAAAAGGAACCTTTATACACGGTTAGTGGGAATATAAATTATACCATCACTATGGAAAACAGTATGGAGGTTCCTCAAAAAATTAAAAATAGAACTACCATATGGTCCAGCAATTCCAATCCTCAGTAAATATCCAGAAAAAATGAAAACACTAATTCAAAAAGATACATGTACCCCAAAGTTCATAGCAGCATTATTAACTGTAGCCAACACATGGAAGCAGCCCATGTGCTCATCAACAGACAAAAGGATAAAGAAGACGTGGTATATACATATAATGGAATATTACTTAGCCATACAAAAGAATGAACTTCTGCCATTTGCAGAGGACCCGGAGAATATTATGCTTATTGAAATAAGCCAGGCAGAGAAAGACAAACACTGGATTATGTCAATTTCTGTGGAATCAAAAAATAATACAAATTAATATATATGCAAACAGAAGCAGACCTACAAATATAGAAAACAAATTTCTGATTACCAAAGGGGAGAAAGAATGGGGGAGGGACAAATTAGGGGTATTGGATTAGTTGTCCTTAATCCAGAACTAAGATCATACTTAGTGGTGAAAAACTGAATGCTTTCCCCACTAAGATCTGGAACAAGGTAAGATTTTTTAATTTCATCACTTACATTTAACATTTTACTTGAATTCCTATTCAGAGTAATAAGGCAAGAAAAATAAATTTATCTTTATCCACGGATGTCCTGAATGTCTATATAGAAAATGCGATGAAATCTACCAATAAAACCCATTAGAACTTGAGTTTAGTAAGAGTTTAGGATAGTAAGGTGGTATACAAAAACCAATTATATCTTTATATACTACCAATTAACAGCTAGAAATTGACATTTTCAAAAAATACCATTGATGATAGCCTTAAAAGATATGAAATGTGAGACATAAATCTGACCAAAACATTCTGGATGTGAAGAGTAAAACCTTCCAAGGATTTCTGAGATAAATTAGACCAAAATAAATAAAGAAACATCCCATGTTCATAGGACAGAAATCTCAGTGTTAATATGGCTGTCTTCCCTATATTGATCTGTAGATTTAATGCAGTATCAATCAAAATCCAAGAAGATATTGGCCAAAAAAACTGGCAAGCTATTCCTGAAATGTGTAAATTCAAAGGCTCTAGAATAACTGTTAGTCTTTAAAACTGTTAGTGTTAGTTATTTTTCAAAGCAGTTTTGGTAGTCAAGGCAGTGTTATTAGCATTAATATAGATGAATAGATCAATGGAGCAGAAGCCAGAGTCCAGAAATAGATCTTCACCTATATGGACAACTTAGCTTTTTAAGAAAAGACCTTACTTTTTAAAAGCAGTTTTAGTTCAAAGCAAAAATTGAGCATAAAATACAGAGTTTTCATATGCTCCCTGCACCCACACATGCACAACCTCCCCCACTATCAACATCTCACACCACAGTGGTACATTAATTATAATCAGTGAACCTGTATTGACACATTATTATCACTCAAAGTCAATAGTTTATATTGGGCTTCACTCTTAGTGTTATATATCGTTATGGGTTTTGAAAAATGTCTAATGGCATGAATCCATCATTATACTATCATGCAGAATATTTTCACACTACACTAAAAATCCTCATGTTCCACCTATTCATCCATTTCCCCTCTACTCTGGCAACCACTGAACTTTTTAAGGTCTCCATAGTTTTAATTTTTCCAGAATGTCATATTGGAATCATACAGTACATAGCTCTTTTCATGTTGACTTCTTTCACTTAGTAATATACATTTAAGATTTCTTCAATATTATTTATGGGTTAATAGATCAATTTTTTCAGAATTGAATAATATTCCATTATCTGAATCATTGCAGTTTATCTACTCACCTACTGGATAATATCTTGGTTGCCTCTAAATTTTGGCCATTTTTAATAAATATCCCTGTGCAGGTTTTTGTATGGGCATAAGTTTTCAATTAATTTGGCTAAATATTGAGGAGCATCATTGCTGGCTCACATGATAAGAATATATTGAGTTTTTTTAAGAAACTGAAAAACTGTCTTCCAAAGTGTCTGTACCATTTTGCATTCTCACCAGCAATGAATGAGAGTTCCTGCTGGTTAACATCCTCACTAGCATTTGGTGTTGTCAGTGTTTTGGACTTGGACCATCCTAATGTTGTGCAATGGTATCTCACTAGTGTTTAAATTTGCGATTCCCTAATGGCGTATGATGTTGAGCATCTTTTCATATGTTTATTTGACATCTGTAGATCTTCTTTGGGTTAAATTTCTGTTCAGGACTTTTGCTTATTTTTATTATGACTGTTCATTTTCTTACTGTTTAGTTTTAAGAATGTTTCTATATTTAATATAACAGTCTCCTATCAGATACTTTCTTTTACAAATATTTTCTTCCAGTGTGTAGCCTGTGTTCTCATGTTCTTGATGACAACTGATGGTTTACCAAGGTGTAAAGTCAATGAAGAAAGGGTAGCCTTTCCAAAAAATGTTGCTCTGACAATTAGATATTGAAATGCAAAAGAAAAAAACATTAATTTTAATTCATTTCTTGTACCATATACAAAATTAACTCAAATGGAGAATAGACCTAAATAAGTCCTAAAACTATATACTTCTAGATGAAAAAAAAATCTTTGTGACCTTGGGTTAGACAAGGATTTCTCATTTACTACAACAAAATCACTATCTAAATAAGAAACATTTGATAAATTGGACTTCATCAATATTTAAAAGTTCAGTTTTCAGAAAATTGTAGAATGAAAGGCCATGCCATAAACTATGAAAAAGATTTTCAAATCATATATCTGGTACAGCACTGTATCTAGATATAAAAATAACACTCAAAACTCAATAACAAGAAAAGAAACAACTAAATTTAAAATGGACAAATGATTTAGACAGGCATGTCACAAAATCTATAGAAAGATAGATAGATAGATATGTAAATAGATAGATATAGATAGATATATAGATAGTAATTAAGGAAATTTAAAGATGCTCAATATCACTTTATTAGGGAAACAAATTAAAACCACAATGTGATTCCACTACACATTTTAAAAATAGCTTTGATTACAAAAACTGGCCATACAAAGATTTGGGATGGATGTGGAGGATCTTGAGCTCTCATACACTCATGGTGGGTATGTAAAATGGTACAATCACTCTGATAAATAGTTTGACAGTTTTTAATAAAGTTATACAAACATCTACCATATGACCCAGCCATTATAATACTAGATAGCCAAGAGAGATGAAAGCACATGTCTTTTTAAAGACTTTTTGTGAATGTTTCATGGCAGCTTTTTTTTTTATATTGGCAAATACTGAAAACAACTCAAGTATTCTTCAATAAGTGAATAAATAAGAAAATTATGGTATATCGATGCGATTCTCAACTTGAATATTAAAATAATTATTCTGTGGGAAATAAACCAGAAATAAAAGAGTACATTTGATATGATTCCATTAATATAAAATTCAGCAAAATGCGCACTGTTCTATAGTGACAAAAAGCAGATCATTGGTTGCCTGGGGATGGAAGGTGGATGAGGTAATAAATGGACAGCAGAAATGAATTACAGAGGGACTTGACAAAATTCTACTGTGTGATGGATATATTAACTATACTGATTTTGCTAATGTTTTCATGCATTTATGTTAAAACTTATCAAAGTGCATGCTTTAAATATGTGTAGTTTTTCTATGCCCATTATAACTCAATAAAGTTGTTAAACTTAAAGAAAAATATTTTAAAATATTTCCTCAGTCTCACTCACCACACTTCAAGTGCTCAGCAGCCACACGTGGCTAGTGGCTACAGTATTGGACAGCACAAATATAGAACATTTCCATCAGTGCAGAAAGTTATTTTGGAAAGCACTATTCTGGAGTAATTACTAACATCGTTACACAGCAAGGTATAGCCAAAAATCCAATACAGAATAAAAAATTGAATAATAAGGAAATACATGATTAATAAAAAAGTAGAAAAGGAAGAAAAATGATCAAGGATAAGATGGGAAAAATATAAATAAAATAGTTACATAGTAGACATAAACCCAAATGTACCAGTAATCACATGAAATTTAATTGGACTAAATTTTAAAAGAAGTGCAATTAAATTACAGAGATTATAAGACTGAATTAAGAAATAAGACACAACTGTATACTGTTTAAAAGAGACAAAATTTGTATATAAGAACAGATGTAGATTGAAATTTTTTTTAATAGAAAAAGACATACCATGCTAGTATCCTGAAGACAGATTGTATGGCAGATTGATATCATATTAACTAAACATCAAAGCAAAGTGTATTACCAGAGAAAATAAGAATATTTAATAGTTCTGAAATGGTCTGTGTACCAAAGACATTATTTTTCTTAAAATGTATTTACTTAATAACATATCTTCAAAATACATGAAGCAAAAATTGAAAGTGCCAAAAGAAGAAATAGACAAATCTATGATCATGGTTGGAGGTTTTAACACTTTATTAAATGCACCACAACTTAGGACAAATTGACATGTTTAAAAAAAAACAGTATCTAAAATGGACAGAAGAAGAAATAGAAAAGCTTAATAGCTCTATTTCAAATAATTTGAAATTTTAATTTAAAAAAAAGCTTCTCGCAAAGAAAACTACATGCCCAGATAGCTTCACTAGTGTATTTTAATGAACAATGAAGGAAGAAAGCACTCCAGGCTTATACATATTCATTCAGAGAATAGAAAGAGGGAAGATTTCTCCACTTATTTATGAGGCCAGCATAACTCTGACACCAAAACTTGGCAAAGACATGACAAGAAAAGGAAATCATAGAACAATATTCCATATTAACATAGATGCAAAAATCCTAAACAAAATATCAGCAAATTAATGCAGCTAACTATTAAAAGATGCAGCATCATGACTAAATGAGGTTTATTCTAGAAATGTAAGGCTGATTTAACATTGAAAAATAAATCAATAATTTATGACATAACACAATAGGAAATTCTTCTGATAATCTGCAAGAGATGCAGAAAAAGCACTTGAGAAAATGTGACACACATTTACTTTAAAATTCAAAGCAAATTATGTCTAGAACAAACTTTCTCAATTTTATAAATGGTATCTACAAAAAAATCTGTAGCTCTTATCATGCTTAATTATGAAATATTGAGCACCTTCCCCCTTAGTTCAGGAATACAATATGTTACTGCTCTCACCACTTCTATTCATTTCAACTATAAATCTTAGTAAATGTAAAAGGTAAGTAAAGAAATAAATGATAGATTGGAAAACAAGTAAAACTGTCATTTACAGATTACATGATAGTCTATGAGGAAAATTCAAATGAATTGAGAACTTACTAAAACTAATCATGTATTAAAATATCAATTCTATTTCTGTATAGCAGCAACAAAAAAGTAGAACATAGAATTTAAAACAATAACACAAAACATACCTAAACATCAAACATGTAGGAACGCATTCAATAAAATATGTTTAGATATCTCCAATGAACAGTGTATAACTTTGCTGGGAAATATTACATAAGATCCAAATAAATGGAGAGAATATACTAGGTTTTTGGATAAGAAAACTCCATATTATCAAGATGTCAATTTCCCCCCAATTCAAATCAATCCCAATAAAAATCTCATCAATTTTTTTGTAAAAATTCACAAGCTGATTATAAAATATATATGACAATGTGGAAATGCAAAATTACTACTATAGTCAAGACAATATGGAAGAATAAGGATAAAGATGGAGGACTAACCCTATTAAATTTCAAGATTTTTGGAGAACAGTATGGAGGTTCCTTAAAAAACTAAAGTAGAACTACCATATGACCCAGCAATCCCACTACTGGGCATATACCCTGAGAAAACCATAATTAAAAAAGAGTCATGTACCAAAATGTTCATTGCAGCACTATTTACAATAGCCAGGACATGGAAGCAACCTAAGTGTCCATCAACAGATAAATGGATAAAGAAGATGTGGCACATATATACAATGGAATATTTCTCAGCCATAAAAAGAGACAAAATTGAGTTATTTGTACTGATGTGGATGGACTTAGAGTCTGTCATACAGAGTGAAGTAAGTCAGAAAGAGAAAAAAAATACAGTATGCTAACACATATATATGGAATCTAAAAAAACCAAATGGTCATGAAGAGCCTAGGGGCAAGACGGGAATAAAGACACAGACTTACTAGAGAATGGACTTGAGGATATGGGGAGGGGGAAGGGTAGGCTGGGCCAAAGTGAGAGAGTGGCATGGACATATATACACTACCAAATGTAAAATAGATAGCTAGTGAGAAGCAGCCACATAGCACAGGGAGATCAGCTTGGTGCTTTGTGACCACCTAGATGGGTGGGATAGGGAGGATGGGAGGGAGGGAGATGCAAGAGGGAAGAAATATGGGAAAATATGTATATGTATAACTCATTCACTTTGTTATAAAGCAGAAACTAACACACCATTGTAAAGCAATTATATTCCAATAAAGGTGTTAAAAATAAATAAATAAATAAATAAATTTCAAGATTTTATAAAATGTTGTAATAATTAAGACAGTGTTGTGTTGTCATAATTATAGTCTAATAGATCAATTAAATAGAAGAGAGTCCAAAATAAATACATTCACATATAGACTTTTGATTTTAGACAAAGGGGCCATGGTAATTCAACAGAGAATGTAGGTTTTTCAATAATTGGTGCTAGAGAAGCTGGGTATTCATATGAATACTTTATACCATACACAGAAATAATTTCAAATGGATCATAACCATAAATGTGGAAGCCAAAACAAGGAAAACATTCCAGAAGAGAACAATATAGTATATATTGATGATCTTAGAAACGGCATAGATTTCTTAAACAGTACACAAAAGGTACTAATCACAAGATATTTTAAATGTTATGCTGGACTTCCTCAAAATTAAAAA